>NW_015649998.1:1221633-1225456 GCF_001515625.1 Sinocyclocheilus rhinocerous
TTGTTTTTTTTATTGCTGAAGAGTGTTTCTTCTCCTGCGTTCTACTGTACAGACGTGAATTTACTTTTCCTTCAGCCTGAGGTTTATTCATTACACTTTTTGGTGTGAAAGGGCTTTTACATTTGCTATAAATAGAACTTCTTATATTAAAAACAATCAAGCCCTGCTCATATTTAAAAAGTAACGCAAAAGTAATGTAACACATTACTTTCCATAAAAAGTAACTAAGTAACGTAATTAGTTACTTTTTTAGGGAGTAACACAATATTGTAATGTATTACTTTTAAAAGTAACTTTCCCCAACACTGTATATGATACGCATCTACCTCACAACCCTAATCCTACCCACTGCGTATCATATGCATGCCAGAGTCAATTTTTGCATATAAACAGTACGCCAAATCTAAACATAAACTTGTGCTATTGATATGCACTTTCATGAGATCAGGTTGTGCATGTACAGTAGGTGTTTTTACTGTATATTGTAAACCCTAACGTTAACTCTAAAATTTTAACTAAAATATCACTCAAAAAGTCATACTTAGAAGTTCCATTCTAAGAACTTTACTGTAAATGTGTTTTACTGTGGGATAAGTTGAAATCATTTCCTGTGATAATCAACAGCATGCCATACCATAGATTATATCTAAAAGTGATTAAATTGTATTTAACCCAGAATGTTGCTTCCTGAAACTTGTCTCATCCCCACGTGGAAGGACACTGGTGGCAGAGAAGTGAACTGCCTTATTAGAGGGTTAGCTCTGAGGCACATCTGTTAATAAAAGCTTGTTAGGAGCGTTTGATTGCTGCATATCAGCGATGTGGTCATTGATGGGCCCTACGACTGACAGAACTGATTTCCTGCCTTGCTTGGCTTTGATTAATTGTGCTGTCTTTTGTACGTGGGTGTGGAGGTCAGTCGTGGGAGATGGCAAATGAGAATTTACTCCACACACTCTTATTTGTTATTGGAGAAGACTAATCACATGCACTTCACCTCCTGCTACCACTGCTGAATACAGCCCACACACACAGAGACAATAAAGAGATCTGAGCACTCCTGCTTCTGCACATTCGCTTTTCTCTCTCTGTGTATCTTTATTTTTAATACATAATAATGAACACTCTAGTGGGTGTAGGGAATAGGTGATGTCTACAGAATTTTAAAAGTCTAAAAAAATGTTCACAATTTGTTAAAAATTAGATACTATTTTTAGATAAATTTAAAGTGTAACTTGAGATTTGGATTTTGTCAGAACAACATAAAGAAATAGTTCACCCAAAAAAATTTTCTGAAAATGTACTCACCCTCTGGCCATCCAAGATGTAGATGGTGAAATTTAGCAGCACATCACTTGCTCACCAGTGGATCCTCTGCAGTGAATGGGTGCCGTCAGAATGATAGTCCAAACAGCTGATAAAAACATCACAATAATCCACAAGTAATCCACATGACTCCAGTCCATCAATTAACATCTGTGAAGTGAAAAGCTGTGTTTTTAATAAACAAATCCATCATTAAAATATGACCTAAAATAAGGCTATAACATGAGTCCTCTATCCATAATGTTGCTTTATCCAGTGCTTTCTCAGCTGTTTGGACTGTCATTCTGACGGCACCCGTTCACTGCAGAGGATCCATTGGCGAGCAAGTGATGTAATGCTACATTTAACCAAATCTGCTCTGACAAAGAAACAAACTCATTTACATCTTGAATGATCTAAAGTGAGTAAATTTTAAATCGGGGATTTTTGTGTGTGTGTGTGTGAATTAATCCTTCGCAAATACTTCAGTGTAATATAGTATATGCAACAAGGATACAACAAGGATAGTTTGTATTTTATGCAGATATGTCTTTTATATGTTGATACATTACATTTTCAAACTGACAAACATTCACAGTAATAATATTATTTTTTTAAATATTTGAATATATATATATATATATATATATATATATATGTGTGTGTGTGTGTGTATGTGTGTGTATACATATTACAAATCTAAACAAAAACGATGTAAATGTGAACACTTGTGTGCATGCAATCCAGAAATGCAAGAAACGTGTGTGTATTAATGATTCTATCATTAACACTGAGTGAGGGTGTGCAGGAGGATAATGGAAACAGAGGAATTCCTCAGATTGTTACTTCCAAATATAGCACATGAATGCACACTGATGTCCCTAAAGGAAAGCTGGAGGAGGAAAAACACCCACCAGTCAGATTGAGGAAAAATAAAGATATAGCTGTATTTATATAAAAAAGTATTTTTGTTGGTCATGCCATACAGGGATATATACCATGGCAAATACCAGCAAGCTTTAAGAATACCCCACAGGAAAAGCCTGATTCTGTATAGTGCAGTTTAGCTTGTGTAGGTTTTGCATTCAAAACTTGACTCATCTTGACTGGGCGTTTTACAATCAGGCGTCAGATGCAATCAACGCTTCTGGGACACCGAAGGCTTTGGCATTGAAGGCAAGCAGTGACATATACATGAACACCTACAGGAATAGATTAGCCAAAAATGTTCTATTGTTTCCTTTCTATACAATCATATCTGACAAAGACCTAAGTCATGAGACCACTGCAGGTGCAAATTTCACTTCCCTCTGTTTCATCATACACACTTCTATATGCACGATCAGCAAGTTCAAAGATGCTTGTCATTGGTTAGTGCTTGACGGCAAGTAATTTGTTGTTATTTTTATTTTATTTTTTTGAAGTGCACTTAGTTGCTTACAATGCCTTTTCTCAAACTGAGAGCAGTGAGAGTTGAGGGAAAATATAAAAAGCACATGGAAACCAACATTTCTTGGCACTTTAAGTGCTTACAAGCACAAGAGCTTACGAGAAATATCCAGACCCGTGCACGATCTTCAGCCACTCCACTTCTCATTTCTCTATCTCCATTTCTGTCAGGGGTAATAAGCATGTTGCATAAGGACAATTTTTGTTTACTTCTGTAAATAATGCATTTTTCTTTTTAGGGGCTTACAGTATAAGAACATTTCAAAGGCTAAATTACTAGTCAAAGAAATGTCTATGAAAAAAAAGCATGTCTGTGACCTCAGAGTGTAAAGTAAAAACCTGCACATTTGCTACTTCCTGAAATGAGGATGAAACATTTATGACTAAAAGGCAGGAGGTGCGAGTAAGTGTGTAAGAGAAAAGACAAGGAGGTTAAGCGGGAAAATCTAGTTAATTATTTGTGAGCACTTTGTCTTCCACATATAATGGTCATGTGTGGATTTATAAACCTATATAAATAAAGTAATATAAAAAAAAGAGTGAATGATTTATTCATACTAAATATTTTGTACTGTATGCAATGGTAAAAGTCTTTTACTACACTAGTACTCCCTCTCCTAACTGGTTTACAGTAAACAAATTAGTTTACAGAACTGAACATGATATCATTTTATGATCAAGTTATAATATGTCACATCATGTTAGCAAGTCATCATTTCTTTGGAACTGAGTATTACAAAAATGAATATGCTTGTGTTGTAATATCAAGTCTATGAAAGGTTATACCAGACTTTCAGAAATCTCAGTCTAAGACACTTTATTAATTATGTATTATTATTATTATTATTTGAATAATGGCAGAAATGCTAACAGAATTAGAACAAGGTTCTATTTTTAGTCATTACTCAGAAAGGGAATGACATTTTATAATATTCTGATATTTGATTTTTTTTAAAGGTGACATATCATGAAAATCTGACTTTTCCAGGTTTTAAGTGCTATAATCAGGTCCCCGGTGCATCTACCAACCAAGGAAACGTGAAAAAGATTAACCCAGTAACTTTGTTTT
>NW_015649998.1:1225996-1228769 GCF_001515625.1 Sinocyclocheilus rhinocerous
TGTGCTTCAGATGTGTGCTCTCAGAAAACCGTATATCAGAAGTTTAAACTCATGTGGTTTAAAACACATGATTTCAGCACGATAAACATGATAATCAGAACCAAAACAGATGTGTTTAGCAGGTACGAGTTGTAATGGCGCAGCTCTATTCTGGAAGAGGGGCGGGGAGCAGCAACTCATTTGCATTTAAAGAGACAGGCCCGAAAAACAGCGTGTTTCTGCTTGCACTCAAAATAGGCATTTTCAAAATGATATAATAAATGATCTGTGGAGTATTTTGAGCTGAAATTTCACAGACACATTCTGGGGACACCAGAGACTTGTATTACATATTGTAAAAAGGGGCATAATATGTCTCCTTTAATATAAATATATATATATTTTTTTTTGATACTATCGTTTGATACTATTTCTGATTTCTATCATTGATTTTATTAAAAACGATGGAATGTTTTTGAATTGACACACCGACTAATATCACAAAACATCACAGAATTCATCCATGTTTGTTGTTTGACCTCCAACAATGATGTCACTTCTATGATGATGTCATTGAGGACCTAGCTTTTCTTAGTTAAACGGATATTGCAAAGACTTAAAGGATAGAAAGTGAAATTGGACACACACACACACACACACACACACACACACACACATAAACTGATTATCAATAAATGATATATGGTAGAGACATGAAAATGTACTGCATAACAGGAATGACCCAAGAAAGGTTGGGCAGATAGTCATCCAATAAAAATTCTATGAAGAACTACTGGGATACATGCCAAATAATCATCTTTCCAGAAAACTCAAGGGTACTGATGACAGAGAGGGTCATGGGCAGGGGGGTGCATCCTGTTGTCCTTATAGGATTGGCAGTACCAGTCCACCATGGCAGAAAATCATTGGTTGATCTAGTGTGCATTTATGGATTTCCAAATTCCTAAGGATTGCATGGCAGGAATGGAGATCAGAGAGTGAGGAAATGGATGAAATTTCTCAGAGTAAATGCTTGTTCCAGAATGTTCTGCCTGATAGATTAGAGGTAAGGCTGTCTGACCGTTTAGCCCCCAACCTCTTGTGGAGCTGATTGGTCAAGAAGGTCTCCTTTATTCCCCATAAGTCACTGATTCATTGCAGTTTGGTGAAGGTTGTGCTGTAGTCTGCCTCCACCATGGCTTCATATCTAAGGGGTGGCTCTTCTTGACAGATAACTATTTATCATTCTGGCAGTCGGACTGATCAATTGGGCAGTGATTCAGTACTTTTGGTCAGGGGATGAATGGAGGTGGTGATTGAATGCTGGACTCCAGGCCGTTTTCAAAACCCAGGAT
Source organism: Sinocyclocheilus rhinocerous (assembly GCF_001515625.1). Classification (NCBI taxonomy): domain Eukaryota; kingdom Metazoa; phylum Chordata; class Actinopteri; order Cypriniformes; family Cyprinidae; genus Sinocyclocheilus; species Sinocyclocheilus rhinocerous. The sequence goes on from NW_015649998.1 coordinate 1,227,331, forward strand.
TACTGGTGGACCTCACCCACCATCAAAGATGCTGTATAAACATCTTTGATGGAAAAAAATACAATCTTGCAGAGTTGCTTGAACTATGCATTCCATCCAGTATTTGTGTTTGATGCATATTTTTGTGCTTATTAGAATATTAAGACTTTAGATAAATGACAATAAACTTAAAGGTATTCATATTCGTTCGTATTCGTTATGATTCTAGCACCGATCATACATCAATAAAAACATATTTTATATTAAAAAAAACTAAAAAAAACATTTTATATATATGTACATATCAATAAAAACATATTCGTAGTTTCATGTTTTGACAAAAACACTTTTACCACAGTGTATGATTTGTAAACTCATACACTGTGATTTGCATCACATAATCAGCTCCACATGTATGGCTTTTCTGATGTAGTAAACTTGCTCGGTAGATCACCTGGTACAGCACTGCATAGTACTCAAAAAAGGGCATGGTTGCTTCAGCGAATACATTTCATCCCACATTTACTTTTTGTTAACACTATAGTATATAACAATAACTAGTCCTAGATTATTCAACTGTTTAGTCAGAATTAGCTTCTAGGGGGTGATAACTTAACCTCATAAGTTGAGGTTAAAAGTAATAACAAAAGCAACCATTTGATTGTTTTTTTTTTCATTGATGCTAACATATCTAAAATACTAACATGTCATACAATACCAGTCAGAATTATTACATTTTGGCCAGGCTTTTTTATTTATAATTTTTTTTTTTTTTACAAGATTAAATCAATTCAGAAGATTCCTCTCCTTAAAAGACTGATTCATTTTAAATTCGACATGGCTTCCCAGGCAACTAAAAAGTATTGGGTGAAACAGGACACATATGCAGGACTGTGCTCTGAGAACATAAAAATTTGGCAAGGTTCTGATATTTGAGAGCAATCATCCTTCTCCGTGTTATCCCATCTGCTCGGACCCTGCTAATTGCCACTTGCTGCTAAATTTATTATAACTTTTCTTGCATATTGAGTGCTAATGATAGCAAACAGAAATGACAATATTCAGTGAAGAGTGTGAATCCATTTGTATCAGCATATCAGTCATTTGTTTGTGTGTGTGTGTGTGTGTTTTAAATAAAACACAGGCCTGTCCATGTTGCAGCATAAGATGTTTGAAACTTTTTGTTCTTGCTGAAAAAAGTTGTCCATCTGTCAAAGCTCACACTGGTCAAAAGTGAAAGGTGTCTGAATTGTTTTCATATATTCAGGGGTGTGAAGTAACGAATTACAAATACTCACGTTACAGTAATTAAGTAGTGTTTATCAGTAATTGTACTTTTTTGAGTAGTTTAAAAATTGTGTACTTTTACTTTTACTTGAGTACATTTTAAGTGATGTATCGGTACTTTTACTCCGCTATTTTTCTCCGTTTGTGGTCGTTACATGCTTATTTTAATTTAA
>NW_015649998.1:1229095-1242333 GCF_001515625.1 Sinocyclocheilus rhinocerous
TCAATTGCGGTGTACAGTGTTTATTATGAGGGGGTAGAATCCACAGCTCAGTACTCACTACTCAATACTGATGAGTACTTTTAAATAGGCTACTCTTTTACTCTTACTCAAGTAGTTTTTTGGACAAGTACTTTTACTCTACTCACACTACATTTTTTGGAAGGTAATGGTACTTTTACTTGAGTATATTTTTTCAGTACTCTTTCCACCACTGCATATATTTAGTTTGACTTTTCACAGAGCTGCCACCAGCAGTGATGACAGACAGCAGCTTGTTTAGTTCTCTTGTCATTTTTCACTGATAATCTTCACCACCGCTGTGGCTCGCAAATCAAATATGGTGCCTATGGCATGTTTGATGTCATGGCGCTTAGTTATGAGACACTTGAGAACCAATGATGTTTGATGTTATTGACGTCCAACCTGCGGCATGGGTGCCATATTCAATTTGAGAGCCACAGTGGAGGTGAATACTATAAATGAATACCTACATACCACAAAAAAAAACAAACAAAAAAACTCCTGTTTACTCATGCATGTGTTCTGTACTATCAGTGTGTATTTTACAACCAATGCTGAGAAAAGGCTTGAGCAGTGATGGCTAAAGCTAATTATGCACATAATACTACAATTTACATTTTCATGAATTAAACATATGAATGACCTAGCTGTCAGACTCCTCAAATAATTCCAGAGACAGACCGCCTGCCACGTTTTGCATAAACAGCCATAATTTGACACTCATTACAATTTTGTTTTTTTACTATTGATTTATGAAGGAATTTGATGAGAATTTTTTCAATAAATATTCGTCAGTTTGGATTCAGAGCTAAATATGTTTCACTGGAAAGGCGAATACTCCATTCATGCCATCCTACTGGAACCGGACCCTGTTTTAGTATTAATTTTCTGGAATTAACTCTGCCACTAAAGGTTCCTCTTCAACCGTTTTTCTTTATTATCATGGTAAGCTCAGATGTCCCCTACAGCGGCTCGTTCATCACGCCATGCCCGGGTAGTCTCTGATGGAGAAGTGTTTCTGTACAGGACCCATCACAGGATATTGAGCTCTGCTGCGGGTTAGAGACAACATGGTCCTTATCGCCTTCTGTCCTGCCTGGTTCTATCGTCTGAGTGGCCCAGTGGTCAACACCATACTTGGCTTTGTTTCCTTATGACTGATTTTATTGGAGGGAAACTGTAACCTATGTGATCCTGAGAGATAAAACACCCCCTTACTCTCTGAAGTGGTAGTCAACCATATAAACAATCCTGTTTCTGTTTAAGGAATATTTCACACACACAAAAAAAAATTTGGTAATCATTTATCATGGTTGTGCAATATTCAGAATTAATGAATTGGCTCCCTTTCAATTGCAATGAATTGGAATCTGAACTGAATCTATCTGTCTGTCTGTCTATCTATTTATCTATATATTTATCTATATATTGATCTATCTATCTATCTATCTATCTATCTATCTATCCATCTATCCATCCATCCATCCATCCATCCATCCATCCATCCATATATCTAGACATATATCAATCTATATATCTATCTAAATATCTAGACATATATCTATCTATATACTGTATCTAGACATATATCAATCTATATATCTATATATCTATCTATCTATATATCTAGACATATATATATACATATGTCTAGACATATATCTAGACACATATGTAGACACATATATAGACATATATGTAGACATATATCTATCTATATATCTAGACATATATATAGACATATATCTATCTATATATCTAGACATACAGTGTTGCTTGAAAGTTTGTGAACCCTTTAGAATTTTCTGTATTTCTGCATAAATATGACCCAAAACATAATTAGATTTTCACAGAAATCCTGAAAGTAGACAAAGAGAATCCAATCAAACAAAGGAGACAAAAATATATACTTTGTCATTTATTTATTGAGAAAAATGATCCGGTGTTAAATATTTGTGAGTGGCAAAAGTATGGGAATTTGACTTAGTCATTCCACAACATTAACTTTGTTCTTCTTTAACCATTCTTTGTTAGAACGACTTGTGTGCTTGGGGTCGTTGTCTTGCTGCATGACCCACTTTCTCTTGAGATTCAGTTCTCGGACAGATGTCCTGACATTTTCCTTCAGAATTTGCTGGTATAATTCAGAATTCATTGTTCCATCAATGATGGCAAGCCATACTGGACCAGATGCAGCAAAACAGGCCCAAACCATGATACTACCACCACCATGTTTCACAGATGGGATAAGGTTCTTATTAGGGATGCACCGATACCGATACTGGTATCGGTACCGGGCCCGATACTGGTCTCCTGTACTCGTACTCGTACTCGTTAAAATGCCCAGATACCAAACGCTGATACCACACAGCATGTGATAAGCGCCATATTCAGACAAAGAAACACCGACAACAGAACAACAGACAGCAGAATGGAGTTATAAGAGATTAACTTATGCTGGAATGCAGTGTTTTCTTTCTCGAAACATAACGCTGCTCATTTAAACCAATGTTCTATTTTGGTCTCATCCATTCACAAACCATTTCTCCAGTATTCCTCTGGCTTGTCCACATGATCTTTAGCAAACTGCAGATGGGCAGCAATGTTCTTTTTGGAGAGCAGTGGCTTTCTTCTTGCGACTCTGCCATGGACACTATGGTTGTTCAGTGTTCTCCTGATGATGGACTCATTAACATTAGCCAATGTGAAAAAGGCCTTTAGTTTCTTAGTTACTTTTACATGTCTTGCTTTTAGAGTGTTTTTTGTTGGTGGATCACTCCTGGGGTGGGTAACAGTGGTCTTGAATTTCCTTCATTTGTACACAATCTGTCTGACCGTGGATTGGTGGGTTCCAAACTCTTTAGAGATGGCTTTGAAACATTTTCTAGCCTGATGAGCAACACCAACTCTTTTTGTAAGGTCCTCAGAGATCTCATTTGTTTGTGCCATAATACACTTCCACAAACATGACCAAACTTTGATAGATCCCTGTTCTTTAAATAAAACAGGGCACACACTGACACCTGATAGTCATCTCACTGATTGAAAATAACTCTGAAAAACAGATGGACTCTAATTTCACATTCAAATTAACTGCCAATCCTAGAGATTCACATACTTTTGCCGCTCACAGATATGTAATATTGTATCATTTTCCTGAATAAATAAATGACAAAGAACATATTTTTGTCTCACTTGTTTATTTGGGTTCTCTTTGTCTACTTTCAGGACTTGTGTGAAATTTTTATTATGTTTTGTGTCATATTTATGCTGAAATATAGAAAATTCTAAAGGGTTCACAAACTTTCATGCTTCACAAACTTTGATCTACCATGAAACGCATTTTCGACACCAAGGTAGATTCCACCTTTTGGAGTTCAGCTGTAATCATTTGCTACATAGCTTTAGTCAACTTGTCTGTTTAAGATTCCTCTTGTTGTTTGGTAGTGGTCAACAGAGTGAAGATTTGGCTCTTGTTATCCTCCAGTTTTGCAGCAAGGTCAGCGATCTGACTTTTGTGATGTGAAGAAGTTGCTTTCACTTCCTGGGTAAGTTCACTCACCGTTTTCTCCTGTTTTTTCATGAAGTCAAATAAAAGATCCCAATTCCCTTGTACCTGAGCAGTGAACTGTTGAACTTCCCTTACAGGAGTTGGTAGAACGTTGGGTAGGTCGTGTTGTGCCACAGAAGAAGGAGTTTCACCTTCGGATGATGTGCAGAGTTGCATGTTATCCACTTGCCCAGGTGAGAGTTTGCACAGGAGTGCTGCCAGCCAGAGCAGGAGAAGACATTAGCATATGGGACACAGGATGCATGGGACTGAATGGAATAGGGATGTTATTCACTACAGAGACAACAGGTGGAGCTGCTGGAGGCATCAGAGGTCGCACTACTGGTAGCCATACTGGAGTTGAGATGTCTGGAGGTGACTCCATTTCTATGAAAGTGGATGGGGAAGGAGGGGGTAGCTGCCATTTTTTGTTGTGTTTGTGTGGGTGAAAGAATTTGTTGGGCAGAAAATCAGTAAATGTAAATGTAAATCAGTAATTATGTATGTGTCAGTATTTTCTTACACCACAGTTTTCACCAAACACCAACATACAATTTTTCACAAATGGTTGGATAAAATACTTTACCCCAAGACAACAAGTTAAATTAGGTCACCTTCAATTATCTAAATTACTGTGACACCGTGGAGATAACAACTCTACTTAACCAATTAGCGTTCACACAGTTTGTACAAGTTTCACAAAAAAACTTCAAAACTTTTACCATAGGCAAAACAGCATTGTTAATTCAAACATTTTCAGTTAAAGTGTTCAATAAGTCACAATCACTTTCAAAACTTTCACAATTCAAATGTTTACACACACACACACAAAAAAAACCTTTTAAGCTTTTCCCAATTAATAACACTCCCATAATCAAAAGCACAGAATTTCTAAAACACAACAGTTTACTTTTAAGGTTAAAAAAACTTTAACCCTCAACAACTTACCATAAGGTTTCAATAATTCCCCAACAAAAACAATTCACAAAAATAAATGTCCAGGTCTTCAAGTATTCAAGTTTTCATGTTTTCAAGTCCCTGTTCGGGGGCCAGTCTGTAACGTTGGTGGCCGCCCTAGCATAGATAAGCTCTATTAAAGAAAATGTTCTGGCGCCAGTCAGGTTTAATCCTGACAAAATTTAAATTAACCCAGGATAGCAAAAAGAAGACACGACCTGTTACAATATTAAATCAGAAAGACAGTCAAAAGAAACACTGTTCAAAGGGAAGATTTATTCCACAATGTCCATGAGAGAGAGAAAAAAACCTTCTTTGAAGATAGAGAGAAAAAAACCCACTTCAGTTCAATTCAACTTGAAATCAGTGCAGAAATTGCGTCACGCAGGTTTGCAAACGTGAAGGAAGCTGAAGAGTGTAGCGGGTCGTCGTCAGACACCAGGACAGGAGGATGAACAGGCAGCTTGTCTTTGGAATATTCCACCAACACAGACGATCTTGAAGCGCCACGCTTATAAAGTTTAGTCAAACTCCACGACGCTCAAACATCACTCACAGGAAGCAATACTCCTACAAGTGGCCATATTTCTATTCCTCACAGGAATCCATTAACTTTCAACCATGCACCTGCAAACCTTGCACGCAAACTTTCTGATGACGCGTTTTCTCAGGTACGTCACATCACATCTCCTTTATATCCTCCATCCTTCCGCCGTTAATGGAAAACTCCACCTCAATCACGTAAAAGTAAACAATTTCTGTGGCACGGATTTCCCGCATTGCCACACACTGTATATCTAGACATATATCTTGACATATATGTAGACATATATCTAGACATATATGTAGACATATATCTTGACATATATGTAGACATATATCTAGACAAACATGTAGACATATATCTAGACAAACATGTAGACATATATCTAGACATACAGTATATGTAGACAAATGTCTTGACATATCTAGACATATATGTAGACATATATCTAGACATATGTAGGCATATATCTAGACATACATGTAGACATATATCTAGACATATATGTAGACTTATATCCAGAGATCTATCTAGGGATCTATCTAGATATATATCTAGACATATATCTATTTAGACATATATAGACATCCATGACATGTAAAATATAATGATCCACAATATACTGTATATTAATACAATATCAATTATTGATATTTTTTATTTGGATTGTTAATTAGTAAAAGTGTTTATTTATTTATATATTTTTTATTAAATATTGGATATTTATCATACCCCTTATTTTTTTACGGTTTTTCTCAGTCGCTTTGGTGCATTTCTCGAATCAACCTTAATATTTGCAATGAAGTATGTGCATTTCTCAAAACAATTTGTACAAACAGCACCACACAATGGATTACCTTCAAAAGCCTGTAACTTACTCAAAATCTTTAGTTCATCTCTCAAAAATAAGTATTTATGTCAATGAATATATCAGTGCCAGCAGCATGAAAAGTCCTTGTGTCATTGTTCACAAACAAGATAGTGAAAATACTTAGTCATATTGTCAATATAACAGTGCACACTGTTAGTATTACCTGATGTAAACTATGGCAACAGTTTGGATGACAGTTGCTGTATTGAAATGCAGAAGGCTGCACTCCTTATATATGCCTTATATCCATTTCAAAAGTACAAATTTACACATTACTGTATGTTGGATATTGATTGAAAGAGACTGGATAGGATTCACAGTTACACTTCACTAGTGGTCTGACAAAAAAAAAAAAAACCACAATGTCATTGTGATATAGAAAAGAAATAGGCACAAAGGCGAAAATACAAAATTAGAAAGGCAAACACGGGAAACACTTGTTAGGCAGAACTTTACTTTTGCAAGCAACACCTCCTGATGTGTCAGTCAGTCGGCCCACAGATTCTCATCTACATCACAACGAATATCTTCCCTTGCAATGCAACGTGGAATTGGAATCAAGTGAACCATCTCACAACTTCATATATGTGGATGAGGCTGGCTTCAACCTGACCAAAAGCAGAAGGCGTGGTTGAAATGTCATTGGCCACAGAGCTACTGTTGATTTGCCAGGCCAACGGGGAGGAAATATCCATTGTCAGAATTTGTAACTCTTGTGATGTCCTCTGTCTGTATATGCTTTCCAATTGAAGGTTCATGAGACACACCTTTGAGCTATTTCAGAGAACTGGTTTATCATTAGCTGATCTACATTCTCTTCATTAGTGAAAGTCAAGATTCACGTGCACAATTCATGACAAATTTAAAATAAACAAAGTCTAATAAAAATGTGTAGAACATATGCTTGACAGTTTATGACAACTAGATCAACCATTTTGCATTTAATGACTTATATGATGAACTAATGACTAGATGTTTTGGGGGGTAAGACAAGTCATTAAATGCAAAATGCACAGAGAACTATATAGTACATTTTGAGCAACATGATCGTGGGCAGGGAGAAACACAGCGTTTGTAATGCCGTTCGCTCGCCATAGACTTTCTCATTGTTTTATATATATGAGTGCTTGTGCGGACAGACAACAGTAAATAGACAGACACATACACAGAGCGCTACTGAAGAGCAGAAGCTGGTTTGCGCCCGGCCGGATGCGCTTTTATGCTTTCTGGTGCTTACGTCACCCTGCTCGTGACGTCTTGCTGCTCCATTGGACGGATTTGACACGTGCTTCAGAACGCAGTCACGCAAGGGCGTTCCCAAAGCGATCTCGACGCAGCTCGAGTTCCTGAAGGGGAACCGCAGACAAGTGTACATAATCAAGTGCATGAATGTACCAAAGCAATCACAACTTGTTCAAAAGAATGAGAAACTGCTTTTATGATATGGACAATTGACTAGATGATGTGGAGGTTGAACAAGTAGTTTTGAGAATTTCATTTCTGATCTGAGAAATGCACCAAAGCGACTGAGAAAAACTGTAAATTTAGATTATATTTGTCAAGTGCTTACTTTAAAATATAAAAAACATTATGAAAATTCATTTTGTTAGTAAATCTGAAAATGAATATCCATTTTCCATACTGAACATACACATCTTAATAAAAAAAAGAACAACAAGTCTGTTTTGACAAACTTTGCTTTTAATAATATCATGAATGAATTTCTATGTACGTAGACATATATGTAGACATATATCTAGACATGTAGACATATATGTAGACATATATCTAGACATACATGTAGACATATATCTAGACATATATGTAGACATATATCTAGACATGTAGACGTATATCTAGACAAATATGTAGACATATATCTATCTATATATCTAGACATATATGTACATAGACATATGTAGACATATATCTAGACATATATCTAGACATACATGTAGACATATATCTAGACATCTATCTAGACATATATTTCAAAACAATTTAATTTCAAATTCAAATTGCCATTTTACTTCATTTTTGTGGCCTCAATATAAAATCAGGAATTTATTTGGAATTTAAATGTCATTCTCAATTCAATTTTAAATGGTGCTGTTACATGTTCCCAGTTTGTTTAGAATTTTATGCTGATGTTCTTGTTTTTTTTGTATCCTATGTTAATTTTATAGTCCTGGGTAATTCAGTTTTTGATTGGTTCCTGATATCTGTTTTCCCAGGTGTGTCTTGTTTTCCAATTACTCCTGTGTATTTGTACACACAGATCCTACTCTCCTCCGTTGCCGATTCATACCATGGGTGCAGCAGGCGCAATGATATTACACAGCGCCTGAAACAAAAATAGTGGAGTGTTCCTTTAAAGGAATGCTTCCTTCAAGGATATACATTTCATCTTTATTTCATTTTTTTGCCAGATGAAATACTATTTTTTTACCAAGACTGTTTCTTTTCGTAGCACATTATAGTAACAGCTGTCATCATTACAACTGGGCGGTACCATTGAAATCAACATTTACAGTATTCTTTGAGAGAACAAGAGGGCACAGCTTTCTGCTTGACCCCTGTTTGTGATTAATGTCCTTCTTTAATGAATTGCCTCTGTTGCGATGCGTCCATTTCCCCTCAGGCCTCATTGTAAATTCTCCACCACCAGTTCTTCCATTTCCTCTCTCTAACATTGCTAATTTAGATTAATTACACATCCCTCGGTGCAAATATTCATGCAGCGCCTGTTATTAAGTCCAAAATCTACATTATTGGCATCCCTACAGCTCTCCTCTCATTGGCCTCCTACCTACAGGCACAGCGCAAGCCAATCTGATTTAATATGGCCTTCTTTTGCTCCTCTTCTCTATTACCCGGAGGTGTGATCTTAGTGTGTGAAGGAAAACAGAAACATTTTCATATAGTTATATAATCATCTATGAGAGTCAGGCTGAAGACCTCTAGCTGGTTTGCTCTGTCATCAGAACATTATCTAGTTGATGAGAAAGGCAAATAACAGTGTTTAACATGCAGATATTTTTAAATAAAGTGTCATAGTGCTGTGATCTCTGTTCGTGTGGGCACTCCGTTACCACGGGGCTCTGTTTTTTTCCAGGAGGAAACTGCCTCGCATGGCACGAATCCCCGCGGAGAGCGTTTCCCCTCACCGACGAAAATCAGATTCCTCATTTATATGCCAATTACTGAACAAATTATACAGCAGCGTGAAAAATAATTCCGGCGAAGACGTCAGCGACTCGTGTTTGCTCAATCATATCTGTTTTACTCCAAATAAACTAATTATAGATTGTGACCTTTTAGAGTATTCTTTGCGGCTGAAGGGCTAACGATTGATAATGCTTTTTAATTAATCACGCATGCTAATTATGCTTCCCATGACATTTGCCACTACATCCACCGCAGCTGAGAGAGACATATGGAGCATATGTTTTCAGAAGGGATTCTACTGTGCTTATCGGTGCATTATGAAATTCAGAAATGTGCACCATGCAGAGATTGTTTTAAAGGGTATACTGGTATTTTGAATCACTCTTCCTAAGCCTGTATTGGTTGTTGTATGGTTGATAAACATTTTGAAATATTAATCTTTAGTTTTGACCAGGCCATTTTGTTTTGGCATTATAGTACAAGCTGGAGCAACGTTGTATTTAACAATAAGCCATGCTATATGTTGAATATAGTCACGATATAACATGGCAATACAACAATGTTATAATGCAATATAACAATATTAAGTGCACAATTTTACATTAAACCATTTAATAAATCAATAAATTATAATAATAAATTTATTTATTTCAATTTTTATTTAAATATTTAATATTTATTTGTGCATGCACATATCCTAACTTTTGCATTTAGATGACATTTGCCGAACTCTCACTTAAAGTTAATCACTTGAATCACTTAAATCCTTTGTAGAATTTAAAATGCCTGATTTTTTTTTCAGTATTTTATTTTTTATTTATTAAGACAAAATAATATAAATAATTCTCTCATCTGTGAAAATTGTAATATTGGTGCTTGTCTAATAAACAATAACATAATATTATTCTATGGGTGATTTGCAGTATACAAAGCAGCTAGGCAAGCAGATATTTTGTGTCATCAATGTTATTATATTGTGCGATTTAGCATAGCTGAAACACTAAATTCACCAGAATTCAGTAATGCAAGTTCAAATGCACTCCTTGCCGAAACTGGCACTGTTTGTGACACTTTTATAGCTTCCAGATCTTTGATTTAACTGAAAACCCCAAACAGCTTAGTCAGAAATATATCAAGTAAACAGGAAAAAAGTGTGCAGGGAGGGAACCGAAACTCTGAGTATCAGACTATAATAAGATTCCTGTTCAAGCATGAAACCTATTAAGCGGTTGGAAGGATTTGCTCTTATTCACAAAACCTAAGATTTAATTTTTATGTTGCACTCCATTTCTTGACTGAATGACATGAAATGTCCCCTTTGACAGATTAGACAGAGTCAGCTTGCTTTAAAGGCAATATCCTGTAACAGAGAACATAGAACCGCTGTATACACAGTTATACTGTATGCTGCAATACTGTGCAATTCTGAATATGCAGCTGTATTGCATTAAAAGGCAACTGAGCTACATATAAGTTTTCACAGTAATGATCTAATTATGATTATTTGTATGCTGAGCAGTTCTTAAACTTTGCTTTGTACTGAGATCTCACTTGGGTCTTTTTTGTCCACATACCAGTAGGAAAGAAATGACTAAATTATATTTTTTATAATATCCCAATTGTTTCTTCCAGACAGCAATGCGATTACACGCAGGACAATGGAGACTTTCGCTTATGACTCCTGCTTCTCAGATTTTTCTTCACATGTAATCTCCACAAGAATTTTCACAAGTGTTCAGATTTGCTATAAGATCCCAAAGTCTTGCTAAGATTTCATTTTGAACTCAAACATTTTTCATCAAACAATGATCAAATTTTGTGAGCGATGCTATCCACATTCATTTGATAGCTTTTATGGCATTCCTTTTATAGTTATTGCTCTATGTCAAAATTTGATTCTATTTTCTATTTTAGGAGACACATCTGAGACAAAGCTGCTGCTTGAACTATGACCGAAAAGTCTACAATGTTTCAGGGGCGATGAAAGAGCAATAAAAATGGCCTCTTGTGATAATCTAATTCACACACACACACACACACGCACACACACGTCTGGTTCACTATCCTTGTGGGGACTCCCCATAGGCGTAATGGTTTTTCTACTGTACAGACCGTATATTCTATTGCCCTACACCAAATTCACAAAACCTAAGATTTAATTTTTATGTTGCACTCCATTTCTTGACTGAATGACATGAAATGTCCCCTTTGACAGATTAGACAGAGTCAGCTTGCTTTAAAGGCAATATCCTGTAACAGAGAACATAGAACCGCTGTATACACAGTTATACTGTATGCTGCAATACTGTGCAATTCTGAATATGCAGCTGTATTGCATTAAAAGGCAACTGAGCTACATATAAGTTTTCACAGTAATGATCTAATTATGATTATTTGTATGCTGAGCAGTTCTTAAACTTTGCTTTGTACTGAGATCTCACTTGGGTCTTTTTTGTCCACATACCAGTAGGAAAGAAATGACTAAATTATATTTTTTATAATATCCCAATTGTTTCTTCCAGACAGCAATGCGATTACACGCAGGACAATGGAGACTTTCGCTTATGACTCCTGCTTCTCAGATTTTTCTTCACATGTAATCTCCACAAGAATTTTCACAAGATCTTATCACAACTGTGTTCAGATTTGCTAAGATCCCAAAGTCTTGCTAAGATTTCATTTTGAACTCAAATGTTTTATCAAACAATGATCAAATTTTGTGAGCTCTGCTATCCACATTCATTTTATAGCTCTGTGCTATTGCTCTATGTCAAAATTTGATTCCATTTGATTCCAATCACATCTGAGAGAAAACTGCTGCTTGAACTATGACCATAAAATCTACAATGTCTCGTGGGTGGCGAAAGAAAAGTACAAATGGCCTCTTGTGAAAATCTAATCCACAAACACACACAAAGATCCCCTGAATTTTCTCACCTATTTTTCTATAGTTCATGAATCATTACCTTTAATTAGAATTAACGCAGCCCAGAGTTTTTTTTTTAAATAGCTAGTTCATTTTGATCAGTGAAGAAAAGTCACATTTTAGGGGATTCCCCATCTTTTTATTCCCCTTTTTGGCCACTTTCAATGTTGACATGGAATAGTTTGTCCAAAAAATAAATAAAAACTACCAGTAAAGTTCTCAGCAAGGATGCATTAAATTGAGCAAAGTGTGACAGAAAAGGCATTGTTACGGGTTGGTGAGGTGCACACACACACACGAGGACGAATGAGATATACAAAAGGTAATTTAATCAGTAAATCCAGGAGACAGGCAAGTGGACCAACATTACATAAACGAGAACGGACTCCGACTAAGGGAAAACAGAGTATTTGTAGGGGAGCAAACAAAAAAGAACTAATGAGTAATCAATATGTCAAAATTTGATTCCATTTGATTCCAATCACATCTGAGAGAAAACTGCTGCTTGAACTATGACCATAAAATCTACAATGTCTCGTGGGTGGCGAAAGAAAAGTACAAATGGCCTCTTGTGAAAATCTAATCCACAAACACACACAAAGATCCCCTGAATTTTCTCACCTATTTTTCTATAGTTCATGAATCATTACCTTTAATTAGAATTAACGCAGCCCAGAGTTTTTTTTTTAAATAGCTAGTTCATTTTGATCAGTGAAGAAAAGTCACATTTTAGGGGATTCCCCATCTTTTTATTCCCCTTTTTGGCCACTTTCAATGTTCACATGGAATAGTTTGTCCAAAAAATAAATAAAAACTACCAGTAAAGTTTTATTCAGCAAGGATGCATTAAATTGAGCAAAATGTGACAGAAAAGGCATTGTTACGGGTTGGTGAGGTGCACACACACGAGGACGAAGGAGATATACAAAAGGTAATTTAATCAGTAAATCCAGGAGACAGGCAAGTAGACCAACATTACATAAACGAGAATGGACTCCGACTAAGGGAAAACTGAGAGTATTTGTAGGGGGTCGCACTGGACGAGCGGGCTCTGGAGGGCGCTCTGGACGAGCGGGCACTGGAGGGCGCTCTGGACGAGCGGATGCAAAGGAGACGAAGGAGGTTCAGAGAAGCATGTTAGAGCGGCTTCTGGGGTGAGGACGGGTGCCGAGAACCCCGGGGGCAGCGCCATGTCCATTAT
>NW_015649998.1:1242439-1247990 GCF_001515625.1 Sinocyclocheilus rhinocerous
CCCGGACAGCGTGGGAGAGTACCATCGGGGAGGGGGGACGGGCGCCCTGGAGGCTGGTGCAGGACTGGAACAGGATGGAGACCAGGAGAGCCTCCAGGGCGGATCAGAGAGCCATGGCGGAGCAGGCAGTTCAGGTCGCCATGGCGGAGCAGGGGACTCAGGAGACCATGGCGGATCCTCCATGGACTTTGTTGGCTCGGCCACAGGCATATGCCCCCCCCCAAAATATTCTTGGAGAAATCTAGGAATCCTGGGGGTCGCACTGGACGACCATTGGGAGATCGCAGCGGATTATTTCGTCATCCAACCCCAGCAGGAAGCACGCACCTAGAGCGGCGTCATGCCAACTCACCCGGTTGGAGAGCTCGAGGAAACCCTCCACATATCGCTCCAACCTCCGACCGTCTTGCCGCAAACCCCAAAGCGCGTCCTCAGCTGCAGTCATCGTTAGGTCCGTTCTTCTGTTACGGGTTGGTGAGGTGCACACACACGAGGACGACGGAGATATACAAAACGTAATTTAATCAGTAAATCCAGGAGACAGGCAAGTGGACCAACATTACATAAACGAGAACGGACTCCGACTAAGGGAAAACTGAGTATTTGTAGGGGAGCAAACAAAAGAACTGAGAACAGATAAACTGAAAACACAATGAAAACAGAACAAAAACTAAACATAACCCTAACAGGCATTTATAATGTTACAAAAGATTTCGATTTCAAATAAGTGTTGATCTTTTGAACTTTCATCAAAGAATCCTTAAAAAAATCATCATGGTTTCCACAACAAAATTAAGCAGATTAAGCAGCTATTTTTATATTATTTCACATACTGTTTTTACTGTATGTTTATTTAATAAATACAGCCTTTACAGCCTTGTTTCAAAAACATTAAAAACGTAATTATTCCAAACTTTTGACAGGTAGTGTATATGATAACTTTGTGTGAGGGACAGAATGAAATACAATTATTATTTGTGGCTGATAGAGCTTCCCATTTCTGGGTCACACCTACATGGAGACCTGCAACCTTGGTACCTTATCAATTAGACATCAGTCTACTGTGACAGATGACATGAGACAGATTGAGCAGTTCACAGCTGGATTTTATAGCTTCAGGTTCAGGGGGTTTCATTTTAATAATGATCATATATCTCTTCTCAAGTCTCACGTCTCAAAGCATTGCAGTTTTTTTTTTATTTTTTTTTTTACCATTTATCACAAGAACGATTTCAAAAAGATAATCATTACAGGAAAAAAATGAATCAATGAGCCAGTATCTGCTGCCCAATGCTGATCCATGTTATTTTTGATAAAGATAAAATGATACGCCTTAAAGATCCTGTTTTATATCCCCATTAGTTAGGTGGCAGGGGAAAGATCAGATTAAAAATCTATTAGGAACCAACTCATGGGATTCATTAGAGGAGAACTTGTTCTGCTTACAAATGCATTTTCTACTTTCATTAGTAATACCTGCTAAAATGAAGTTATCATCCCTTTTTGTAATGAGTTTAGGGTAATAAATGACGTGCATGCATGTCTATGTGCCCTTTCATGTCCACACAATGACATAGTGTCTGTATGTGTGCTGTGCATGTGCGGGTGTGTTCAGTATAGCTAGTGATTATTTTTGTTTACGTTGGTTCATATCATTTGCAGCATTCCTGCGGGAGTTGGATGACGAGGCTTGGGAAGTCTCATTACTTCCTCAACTTCCATATCAGAGCTATTTAGGAATAGTACGAGATTAATCAGCTCGATCAAAGGAAAATCACCCGTTGGGAGATCGCAGCGGATTATTTCGTCATCCAACCCCAGCAGGAAGCACGCACCTAGAGCGGCGTCGTGCCAACTCACCCGGTTGGAGAGCTCGAGGAAACCCTCCACATATCGCTCCAACCTCCGACCGTCTTGCCGCAAACCCCAAAGCGCGTCCTCAGCTGCAGTCATCGTTAGGTCCGTTCTTCTGTTACGGGTTGGTGAGGTACCCACACACGAGGACGAAGGAGATATACAAAAGGTACTTTAATCAGCAGAGACAGGCAAGTAGACCAACATTACATAAACGAGAACGGACCCCGACTAAGGGAAAACTGAGAGTATTTGTAGGGGAGCAAACGAAAGAACTAATGAGTTAATTAATCAAACACAGGTGAACGAAATGACAGTTAGGAGCCAAAGTAAAACTAGGTCACAGGGGAACAGATAAACTGAAAACACAATGAAAACAGAACAAAAACTAAACATAACCCTAACAGGCATTTATAATGTTACAAAAGATTTCGATTTCAAATAAGTGTTGATCTTTTGAACTTTCATCAAAGAATCCTTAAAAAAATCATCATGGTTTCCACAACAAAATTAAGCAGCAGAAACAGTTATTTTTATATTATTTCACATACTGTTTTTACTGTATGTTTATTTAATAAATACAGCCTTGGCAAGAGTCTTTCAAAAACATTAAAAACGTAATTATTCCAAACTTTTGACAGGTAGTGTATATGATAACTTTGTGTGAGGGACAGAATGAAATACAATTATTATTTGTGGCTGATAGAGCTTCCCATTTCTGGGTCACACCTACATGGAGACCTGCAACCTTGGTACCTTATCAATTAGACATCAGTCTACTGTGAAAGATAAAACATGAGACAGATTGAGCAGTTCACAGCTGGATTTTATAGCTTCAGGTTCAGGGGGTTTCATTTTAATAATGATCATATATCTCTTCTCAAGTCTCACGTCTCAAAGCATTGCAGTTTTTTTTTTATTTTTTTTTTTACCATTTATCACAAGAACGATTTCAAAAAGATAATCATTACAGGAAAAAAATGAATCAATGAGCCAGTATCTGCTGCCCAATGCTGATCCATGTTATTTTTGATAAAGATAAAATGATACGCCTTAAAGATCCTGTTTTATATCCCCATTAGTTAGGTGGCAGGGGAAAGATCAGATTAAAAATCTATTAGGAACCAACTCATGGGATTCATTAGAGGAGAACTTGTTCTGCTTACAAATGCATTTTCTACTTTCATTAGTAATACCTGCTAAAATGAAGTTATCATCCCTTTTTGTAATGAGTTTAGGGTAATAAATGACGTGCATGCATGTCTACGTGCCCTTTCATGTCCACACAATGACATAGTGTCTGTATGTGTGCTGTGCATGTGCGGGTGTGTTCAGTATAGCTAGTGATTATTTTTGTTTACGTTGGTTCATATCATTTGCATAATTACAAATTTACTGTAGTTTGAGAAATGAATGATGGAGACTGACCTGTCTTTGTTATGCAGTGATTATTTCATCCAAATCTGTCTTCACAGCATTTCACAGCAGAAGCTGGGAGGCTGGATATTTATTGTGGTGATGAATGATCACACTAAAAACAAGCAAATGAAAGTGGACAAACCCACAACATTATAGAAATTAGCAACAAAACAAGACAGTTTAACCTCAAGTGATGTAACAAATGAAACTAAAATATATAAAGTCTTTAAAAAATCAAAAGGGGGTTTTCACAATCATGCCATAGAAGAACTATTTAGGGTTTTCAAACAAACCATTCAGTGAAAAACATTCTCTTAAGATCCGTTCACACCTAAAATAACAGCACAGTACACACCACAACTGTAAAAATAATGACAAAAAGGAACAATATCTTTTAGAAACACTTTCAGAACGATTTTTTTCTTCAGATGAATGAAAGCAAGTCACCTGGCAACCATCTTTGAAACGCCTCTCAGTCAGCTATTTTATTCATGCAAGTACAGCTTCTGTCTCTTTAAATGGGGAAACATTGAATTCTCCAAAGCTGTAACTAGTTACATGCAACAGAATTACGTAATTTAATTACAAAATAAATGTAACTGTAATCTGTTAGTTACTGAGAAAAATGTGTAATTAAATTACAGTTACTTATGAAAATGTATGATTACAAAAGGGGGTTACATCTGAATATTTTCACACATATACAGATTTGATTGATTTTTTTTTTCAAATAGCATTGACTGCTTTAAAATATGAGACACCAATGTTTCTGGAGTTTAGGACACAGAATAGGACACATACTTATTTGATAACTGTTTTATTTCCCTTTTGGGTTTGTGTATATGTGACCCAGGACCAAAGCTGAATAAATAAGCTTTCCACTGATGTATGGTTTGTTAGGATAGGACAATATTTGGCCGAGATACAACTATTTGAAAATCTGGAATCTGAGGGTGCAAAAAAAATCAAAATATTGAGAAAATCGCCTTTAAAGTTGTCCAAATTAAGTTCTTAGCAATGCTTACTACTAATTAAGTTTTGATATATTTACAGTAGGAAATTTACAAAGTATCTTTATGGAGCATGATCTTTACTTAACGTCCAAATGATTTTTGGCATAAAAGAAAAATCAATAATTTTGACCCATACAATGTATTTTTGGATATTGCTACAAATATTCACAAGCGACTTAAGACTGGTTTTGTGGTCCAGTGTCACATATGCTTTTATAATTTTATACTTTTTTTTTTTTAAGATTAACAGTTTTTTTCCAAAGCATTGTTAGATGCCAGTGTTTCCTGTCATGGCTATGCAAAGATTTGATTTAAAAAACAGTATAATAGCTATTAAACTATATCTTGCTATATGATTTTAAATCTGTATTTAACCTCAGAACGATCTCAGAGTAAAAAGAGGTGTGAAATCTAAGTCTAATTTTGTGGTGGCTGTGCTTTAAAATTAAATTTTTATAATTTTAATTCAAGTGATTTGATCTTCAAGGGATTCTGAAAGTCTGACAGTAATCAGAGTTGAGTCCTACGGTAAGTTAAGCACTGCCTGCTTTAAATCTTTCAAAATGTTTAACAGTTGAAAACATGCAGAAATTTGGGAGAGTAATCAAAACATAATCACATGTAATCAGTTACATTACTTTAATAAAGTAATTGAAATAGTTAAACTACTTATTACATTTTAAATAGAGTAACTTGTAATCTGTAACCTATTGCATTTCCAAAGTAACCTTCCCAACACTGTTCATAAGTAATATGAGTGCAGGGTCTTTAAGTTTCTAAAGTCTTTGATGAAAAATAAAAACAATGACAGCCAACCAGAATCCATCCTGCTTTAAAGAGTTCAAGCATTTAAAGTGGCAGGACATTAAGCGAGCTTATAAACATAACATTATTGTGTATTGGTGTGTACGCTAATATAGTTATCTATCTTGATTTGAATGGGCACTTAGTGTGAAGAACATTTTAATAATCTATAGAAAGCTTGTTAAAGATTATAGGTGCTATGTTAAAGGTTCTTAATGGAACCACAGATGCCATAAAGAACCTTTATTTTTCAGTGTACACTCTTAAAAATAAAGGTGCTTCACGATGCCATAGCAGAACCTTTTTTCTAAATGGTTCCATAAAGAACCTTTAACATCTGAAGAACCTTTCTGTTTCACAAAAGGTTCTTTGTGGCGAAAGAAGGTTCTTCAGATTATAAAAAGGTAAGAAAAAGATGGTTCTTTAAAGAACTTTTGACTGAATGGTTCTTTGTGGAACCA
>NW_015649998.1:1248026-1253434 GCF_001515625.1 Sinocyclocheilus rhinocerous
TCTGAAAAAGTGAGGTGTGCTGTGATTGGCCAGCTATCCAGTGCGAATTGGCCGAATACCTCAAGCGTTTGACGGAAATGTTACGCCCCTTACCATACTGTGATGCCGTGTCCCGGCCGGAGCGACGAGACAAAAACATTAAAACCCATTATAAACGAGGCATTTGTTGCATCCATTCAAACTTGCGTTTGAATCATTAGTGGCAAATCCTTTAAATGAAAACATACTTACAGTCGGCCTTGTAGTCTACTCTACCAGGATCAGGAAACAGTCCTCCATAAAATGCGCAGCACACATCCAAATATTGTTGTCTCCATGTACTGGAAGCTTGTGACACTATAACAAATTCCTTGTATGTGCAAACATACTTGGCAATAAAGCTCTTTCTGATTCTGATTCTGATTCTGAGAAAGGAAAAATTGAAATCGCATCATATGACCCCTTTAAATGATAGCAGTCACATGTGCCAGTAACATTAGTCATGTTTATGATGTCTAACCCTTCATGTTCAACTCAGCTTGCTTTAGACAGAAGCATTGCAGATGGGGGTGGGCTCATCTGTTTTCTTCAGAAATGTAGGTTGGAGTTTGATGGTTTTATTGGCATTAGGATATGTTCTCAAAAAATGGCCTCCTTTCAGATTTTCCTCATTTCCCCCCAGTTTCTGTTATTAGTGTCAGATACTGTATTTATTCCCAACACTGCTCAAACCCAATAAACTGGAGTTTGTATTCAGAGTTATTATTCCCCTCATACTGCCTTTGAATTACTATTAAATTGGATGCATGATGGAGTGTTGTGCTCGGGATTTGCAAACCTGATGCAAGCCTGTCCAACCTGCCCTCTCTAAACACTTGATAAAGCTGTTTAAAAAAAAATAATAATAAAAAGTAAATGAATTTCCTTCTCACAGGCTGGGCTCATCAGGATGACAGAAAATGTATGAAACAAAAAATAAACACAGAACACTCCCTGTCTGCCATTCATCGGTCAAACAGATAGTACCGCCCCAAACTCACGCCATTGGTTGAGAAAATAGTATGTGTTGGGTGGACAGGCTGCTCAAACAACAGAAATATTTTGATAGGGCCACAGTGTTTATTCACATGATGCAAGAGAAATCGAGAAATCAACCTACAATTGATTTACATGTTTCTGCGTATGAATTAGGAGGGTAGGAGGAAGTAGCCTATTTTAACATCGATATATAACCAAATATGTAACACGCTCTGTCATTTGAATTTTGAAATCATGAACTGTATGACGAGAAACGCGATTATAAGCAAAATAAAACAAAGATAATAATTAGATTCATTCTTGGCATCAATAATATTATTAACGAAACAAACAATAAATGTCATTTTGACGCTTTTAACGTGGAGTGGAAAATCGCTTAGTTCATAATGCGGAAAGACATAGTCTAAATGAACATTAGAAGGTGTTGAAAGGTACAGCACAGCTTATTGAAATCTATAAGCTCTTGCCCAACCCCAAAAAAGTCAATAAAACCAGTTTATACAACATTTCATAAGACTTTACGTTTACCTCAGGAAAGTCATTCCAATGTCCATAGCTCGTCAGTTATAGTTTGATATTTTTATTTCATTTATTTTTAAAGCATTCCTCTTCCCAGTACTTGGACTCATAAATACGTGTCCTACTTAAAATGATAGGGAGGAGGTATGCATAATTGTATGCGTAATGATGTTGATAATGACAACAATTAAAATATATTAAAAACACCTAATCAGAATTTGAAATAAGGCAAAAACCAATTACTTGAAAGAGTAAAGTTTATTCCATTTTCTCATATTGTCCTCAGGACATTCAGCCCTCATTTATCTAATCATTTAAGCACATTTCATAAATAGAGATCTGGTCATTTGTGGGGTTGACTGTACAGAATAAAACCTCAGAAATGAATATTAGAAAAAAAGAAAGAAAGAAATGGGTCACATGTGTGGATTGTGGGTTATATATTTACAACATAGAAGAGGGAAGAAAAGTAATCAAAGAATTAATGAGCATCTACTGACACAATGCAACTGCAAAGCAACCTGTTAAAATGACATGTTAACAGCACACACAGGATATTATAAAGAGATTTATAAATATATTTAGATGATTTGCAATCATGAGTATACAACATTACTCTCAACTAGGGATGCACCGATACCGATACTGGTATCGGTATCGGGCCCGATACTGGCCTCCTGTACTCGTACTCGTACTCGTTAAAATGCCCCGATACCAAACGCCGATACCACACAGCATGTGATAAGCGCCATATTTAAACAAAGAAACACTGACAACAGACAGCAGAAAGGAGTTATGGATGTCTACTACGAAGTATATGTATGCAATGAATATAATGTTAAACATTCAGTATTAACGCCTGTATAGCTGATGTGCGCGAGCTGATAAACAAAGCACGCTGAGTGGATTGAGCGCGCGGCGGCGCAGATGCGCGAGCTTGTCGAGTGAATATACCTTTCTCACAGACATCACTGGAAAGTTTATAGTTCGGACGGATATGTCAAAAACAAGTAAGTAAAACAATGCACAAGTTACGTACCGGTAGGGAGAGAGCGAGTGAGAGACAGAGAGAGAGCGAGAGAGAGCACGCGCGCACTTCTGTTGTGTGATCTTTGATGTTCACTCACTGAGCACACGCATCATTTGAATTAAAACGAAATCGTACAAATAAAACCATTCATAGGGGCATTCACTATAATCATCATTTCGGTATCGGCAAGTACCAAAAATAAAAGTATCGGTATCGGGCGAGTACTGGAAAAAGTGGTATCGGTGCAACATTACTCTCAACCAGACACCAGTTTTCAGCCCCTGAAACAGAGTAAGTGCATATGACCGGTGGTAAAGAAATCTCCCAAAATAAAATAATATATTGGTGTAGAATCTCTAAATGCAAACAATATCATGCTGTCTAAATCTATGTAATCATTGTTGCTGTACACAAGGATATAATACAAATTAATCACAACAAATATGATGTGAATACTGAAAATCAGAAACATTTTCATGTTGGACGAGAACCTGAGACAAGTTGTGTATTGATGCCAACGTATAATTCCCTCAAATGCATTACGAGTTTTTCCATTTATCTTCAACGAAAATAACCCTCACCGGAAGGGAAGGAAATTAAGTGATGTGTTGTAAATGGGCCATATGATGTTTACATAGGCCCACAATGATATCTAAAATGACTCAGGCATTCTTTTAAAAAATGGAGGGGAATAAAACACCCAAACCTCTCACTTGAAAATCACACAGTAATGCTACACATCTACTAACAAAAAGCAAAACACAATGTCAGGATTGTTCGTCTACTTATGCTTGATGTTCATGATGGCATCGTGGAAATCCTTTGCAGGCCCTGATTTAAATACTCCACATTTGCAGTTTTTTGTTGTTGTTCTTTTTCTTCATTTTGATATCCTTGGAATGAGATAAGTGTACAATTATTATCTTATCTTACATGAACTGAAGCACTTTACATGATTGCAAAAAGTGGCGTATAATCATATCAACCCAAGGTGGATGGAAATCATGTTCCAAAAGCATATCATAACATGATTATATACAAACTTTGTCTAAATAAGATCATAACAGCAACGTTTAGTGCAGCTGATGTTTACGTAGCAAGCTTTGAAACTGAAGACATGATTTGACCTACAACCCTTGTTATATTGCATTTCCACTACTATATAATCTTCTTTCAATATTAATCTCCTGCGCTCCAACCATAAAGATTTATTAGCATGAAACATCTGCAATTAGCATCTTTCAATCAGAATAACACAGCAACATGTACAAATTAAAAACAGTTCTGAGTGCATCATGCGGAAGTCCTGTGGCTTCAAAAATTGCAACATGTATGTACAGAGATAGTCTTTAGAAAACTGATTTTGTGCATGTGTGAATGGGAATGTTTGAGTACATACGTACTGTATATGAGAATGGGTTTTGGTGCAGGTAGCATTCCTTCTGAACCCTTCACAACATCGCAAAGGTTCAGTTGTAGAAAAACCTCGATATATATATATATATATGGCGTGCAAGTACGTCCCTTAAAAGTACGCCAGAGCAAAAAAAAAAGTCTCTATTTTCCACTTGGCAACATGAAAAAATTGTGAAGGGGCAAAAAAACCCATTGACGTCTCAGGCCTAATTCACGTAATACAGCCAGTAGATCAAGTTGAAAAGAGAGAAAACTGAGGGAAATATTATCCGTGACCATCGATCGATGGAGTTCACGTCTGTGAGGTCAGGGATTTTGATTTTGAGCTGGGAGGAGCGTCTGCGTAGCCGCGGTTTCTTGGACTGTGCGTTCCTGTCCATGCTGTGGCGGCCCTCAGGCCGTGCTGCGCTCTGTTTACGATACTGGATCCCTGAGTTATCCAACACCATTGAAGTGGAGTTACGAGCCTCGCTGACGCTGGTGGTGATCTCGTTCCCGGCCACCTCATTGTGGATCTCCAGGGTGGTCAGAAGGATATTTCCCTGGGAATCCACCTGCAAGCAGAGACAATCCTGGTTACTCCATAAATCCTACTGTATTATATTTGATACACAAATTTCTAAGGCCATGATCAATACTTGTCAGGCTTTAAAGGGTTAAATAATTTGAACAGAACAAACAGTCACATTAAAAGGAAGTTATTCTATAAAGCCCTAAAAAAAACGTTATAAAAGCAAGTCTATTTTTTTCTAAGGGAAAAGGAAGCATTTTTTTTAAAAAGTGGGGTTTTGAACAATGAAGAGTGGTTAGTAAGACAAGTTACAATGGAGGTGAGCGCCTCATGTGTTCTTTGCACAAAAGTAAAAGACAACTAGCTTTATATGGCCATATTTTATCACAGTCTTGTCATTTGAATAAGATTCTTCAGTTACATTATGTAACCACTACATGGAATACTCACAAGGAATAATAATAATGGTATATGTGTAAAGCACTGCCATAGACACATGCCCCAGACATTAATTACTGCTGAAGTGCTGGGCTCTCCAGTATAGCATACAGAACTGAACAGCACTCATTTTACAATCAAACATCAACATGCTAATGCATCATTGTAGCAAAAATATGATAATGAGATGCTCTAAACAAGCCACAATTTCAAAAAGTAATATTCATTATAATTAGGTTGTACAATTGTAATCTCAAATCATATTTAGGTTATAAATGGCTGTTTTGTTAATGAGCTGAAATGTGACTACTTTAAAAAAAAAAAAAAAAAGAGCAAGTTGCGCAAGTTGGTAACCTCACAAGGATCATATTAGAAAGTAGAAGTTTTCATCTATAAGGTGTAGGTTTGAAATTGTAATGTAACCTAGACAATGTAGGAGCCCTAAAATAAGCAATATATTTGTCATAATCTTATTTA
>NW_015649998.1:1267632-1297250 GCF_001515625.1 Sinocyclocheilus rhinocerous
AGCTTTGAAACTGAAGACATGATTTGACCTACAACCCTTGTTATATACTGCATTTCAACAACTATATAATCGTCTTTCAATAATAGTCTCCTGCGCTCCAACAATAAAGACTTATTGGCATGAAACATTTGCAATTAGCATCTTTCAATTGGAATAACATAGCAACATGTACAAATTAAAAACAGTTCTGAGTGCATCATGCGGAAGTCCTGTGGCTTCAAAAATTGCAACATGTATGTACAGAGATAGTCTTTAGAAAACTGATTTTGTGCATGTGTGAATGGGAATGTTTGAGTACATACGTACTGTATATGAGAATGGGTTTTGGTGCAGGTAGCATTCCTTCTGAACCCTTCACAACATCGCAAAGGTTCAGTTGTAGAAAAACCTCGATATATATATATATATATATGGCGTGCAAGTACGTCCCTTAAAAGTACGCCAGAGCAAAAAAAAAAGTCTCTATTTTCCACTTGGCAACATGAAAAAATTGTGAAGGGGCAAAAAAACCCATTGACGTCTCAGGCCTAATTCACGTAATACAGCCAGTAGATCAAGTTGAAAAGAGAGAAAACTGAGGGAAATATTATCCGTGACCATCGATCGATGGAGTTCACGTCTGTGAGGTCAGGGATTTTGATTTTGAGCTGGGAGGAGCGTCTGCGTAGCCGCGGTTTCTTGGACTGTGCGTTCCTGTCCATGCTGTGGCGGCCCTCAGGCCGTGCTGCGCTCTGTTTACGATACTGGATCCCTGAGTTATCCAACACCATTGAAGTGGAGTTACGAGCCTCGCTGACGCTGGTGGTGATCTCGTTCCCGGCCACCTCATTGTGGATCTCCAGGGTGGTCAGAAGGATATTTCCCTGGGAATCCACCTGCAAGCAGAGACAATCCTGGTTACTCCATAAATCCTACTGTATTATATTTGATACGCAAATTTCTAAGGCCATGATCAATACTTGTCAGGCTTTAAAGGGTTAAATAATTTGAACAGAACAAACAGTCACATTAAAAGGAAGTTATTCTATAAAGCCCTAAAAAAAACGTTATAAAAGCAAGTCTATTTTTTTCTAAGGGAAAAGGAAGCATTTTTTTTAAAAAGTGGGGTTTTGAACAATGAAGAGTGGTTAGTAAGACAAGTTACAATGGAGGTGAGCGCCTCATGTGTTCTTTGCACAAAAGTAAAAGACAACTAGCTTTATATGGCCATATTTTATCACAGTCTTGTCATTTGAATAAGATTCTTCAGTTACATTATGTAACCACTACATGGAATACTCACAAGGAATAATAATAATGGTATATGTGTAAAGCACTGCCATAGACACATGCCCCAGACATTAATTACTGCTGAAGTGCTGGGCTCTCCAGTATAGCATACAGAACTGAACAGCACTCATTTTACAATCAAACATCAACATGCTAATGCATCATTGTAGCAAAAATATGATAATGAGATGCTCTAAACAAGCCACAATTTCAAAAAGTAATATTCATTATAATTAGGTTGTACAATTGTAATCTCAAATCATATTTAGGTTATAAATGGCTGTTTTGTTAATGAGCTGAAATGTGACTACTTTAAAAAAAAAAAAAAAAAAGAGCAAGTTGCGCAAGTTGGTAACCTCACAAGGATCATATTAGAAAGTAGAAGTTTTCATCTATAAGGTGTAGGTTTGAAATTGTAATGTAACCTAGACAATGTAGGAGCCCTAAAATAAGCAATATATTTGTCATAATCTTATTTAATCAATAAAAAGAAGTTTGTTTATTATATGGTGCTCACACAGAACACAATTAATGCGGATTAATTAAAATAACAGTATGAAACAAGGGGAAAAAATGCTGAATGATAGAAGTAATTGCTATTTTACTGAAAAACAAGTTCAGGTTATTTCACAAGAGGAGGTCCCTCCGTGAGATTAATTGTTTATTTACTGTTACCTCAGAGTCTCTGCAGTAATAAATAATTCAGAAATACATTTTTGCAAAAATATCATTACAGCTCAAGCACACGTTGTAATCTTGAACAGTGTTTGTGATGGGGTGAATGAGAGAACAGCAATAGAACATGAGTATAGTATATCATTGTGCCTAGATGATGTGCACTGAACCAGAATGTTCAACTGAATGAAGAATATCACAAGTGGATTTCTGGTTCTTGCTGAACTTTCAACTAGACCAGAAGTCACACTATTACATATGAATAAGGAAGAAAAACAAAGACACAAAAGCAAGATGGCACAAAAGAACTTCAGTGATTCTCAACTGGTTTTGAATCAGGACCCAGATTTACATTGGATATCAAGCAATGACCAAAAAATGTAATGTCTCTAAAATCAAACATCGCAATTTATTGGCATTACATGAACTGCATTAGCAAAATTCAAAATAAGTCCAAAATTTATATGATAGAATAGTACAAAAAATACATTTAAGTTCAAATTTAAGATTTTTTTTTTTAATTTTGATGATTTCATGCATACAGTAAGAAGACAGATCTATATCTAAACTGACTATCTTCTACCAAGTGATTAAAACCATTGAATACTCAAGTCTTGGATATTAACAATATGGGAAGCATTTTTCTAACATTTAATGCACCTATTTTTCCTTGCTGTGAGAACAAACATACAACCCACCAGTTGAGAAACACTGTTATGCAGTAAATGAGAGGAAAACGTCTCAGGTTACTTATGTAACCATGGTTCCCTGAGTAGGGAACGAGACACTGCGTCCTCTAGGGGTCGCTATGGGGAATGCCTCGTCGTGACCCGTGTCTGAAGCATACATTGAAAAAACACCAACTCGTTGGCCGGCGACAGCCATGACGTCACTACCGGTGCGACTATAGTATAAATAGGCGACGGGAGCTACACATCATTCACTTCTTCGTCTGAAGCTTGCATCCGCAGCATGGCAAGAAACCTAGAGGACGCAGTGTCTCGTTCCCTACTCAGGGAACCATGGTTACATAAGTAACCTACTGTCGCCGGCCAACGAGTTGGTGTTTTTTCAATGTATGCTTCAGACACGGGTCACGACGGGGCGTTCCCCATAGCGACCCCTAGAGGACGCAGTTCGAAGTTCCCATGAAAGGGAACTGTTGCTAGGAGGATTTCAGAAGGAAGCATACAAATGTTGACAAAACAGTCAGCAATACACACACTCACCCCTCGTGAGTGACGGTGGCCTTGTACCTGATTGGACTGTTTAACAGATGATGGCTTGCAGTTGCCTCCCTCCTGAACAGACTGGTCAGAAAAACACAAACAAGAGTTTGTTCTTCATCTGCTTTTAACCTCAAAAATCTCAACTTGAGTCTGGAATTTGTCGTGTGATTAAAAGAAAAAATGACACATTTCGGGATGTTGTTGTTGCATAACTATTCACATGCAAATGACAGTGGCCATATTTCTAACACAACATTCCAGGAGTAAACATGCATGAGGAATATTGACTTTCATCATTAGGAGATGTCTTAAACTTAATAAAGTGAAAAAAGTGCAGCATTTTCCAGGTCTCAAAACTGTACCGAAGTGCAGCGTGGAAGCAGCTTATAGCTTAGCAAAAATGTTGCTTAATTTGATCATATTCACACTATGTCTTAACCAGACACTATGTGATAAGATTCCAGCAACAAGCAATTTGTCGAATCACAAATCAATCAATAATCAATCACAAATCAATCACAAGAGCATGTGGGCGGGTTCTCTGCAAGCGCACTGCACTTGCAACAAAATGGATGAGTATATAATTTAATTCATAAATATTAAAATATTTTAACATTATTAAATATACCTACTAAATGACTGATACAATCTTTGTTATGGAATACAGTTGTTTGTTCGTGTTTCCTTTATTTTCTAGATCTGAGGTAAATTATCCACTGTCTTTTTCAGCATGGCTATAAAGGTCACGCAAAATGACATTCAAAGATATTTTAGATACTTTTAACATTAAATAAAGCACTTGAGATTATCATTGTCATTGTCTGTATGTTGTTCTTCCAGCCTCGACACTGCAGAAATAGAAACCGTTACTAAAATAGAATCCTGTCATGCGTCACATCATGTTTGGTTAGGACATGTTTTTGGTTCATGGTTTATATTTAATTTGATCAGTTATAGACCAGTGTTGTACAGTACTACCACAAATTGTCCAGAGCATTTTGAAGGCTACAAATATTTATTTCTTTTAATTTTGCCATGTTGTCAGCTAATGATGTTGCATTGTTACTTAATTCTGTAGAACAGCAATAATTTCAATGTTTTTTAATTGCAACATTTTCATAAACTTCATTACCGTTACTTAGAAACTTCACATTTGTGTTTTTTCCTTTTCTTCGCTCATCCTATTGTATCATATCCCCCAGAGCTATCATAAAACAAACTTTTACCAAAAAAACTAAAAATCTAACACGCTCAAGCTCAATTCTTTATCACACAATACAGTCATTCTCCAAACTGGCATTGCAATAGATAATAATGACTTTTACCTTGTTGCCGTCGTACTTGTTGCGGTCGTTATTGGCTTTCTCAGCTTTCTCAGCCAACTTTTTCTGCATCTGAGGCCCTCGTCCAAAGAAAATGTAGTTGACAAAAGCATATTCCAGCAGAGCCAAGAACACAAAGACGAAGCAGCCCATCAAATACATGTCTATGGCTTTGACATAGGGGATCTTGGGAAGTGTTTCTCTTAGGTGGGTGTTGATGGTGGTCATGGTCAGCACAGTGGTAATACCTGTATGGGAAATTTTTTTTTATTAATAATATTTAAATAAATTTAATAGTTCAGCAAAAATAAAAAAAATAGATTTTTTTTTGATAATGTTGCTGAAAAAATAACAGCATACGAGTTAGAAACACCACAAAGGTTAGGAAAGAATTACATAATTTTCATTTTCGAGTGAGCTAACCATTGCAACCTATGGGCTATGAAGTACATGCAAACTTTAAGGTTTACACAGTCAGTCTCAGTACAACCAAGTGTAACTAATTTGAAAGTACAAGCTTATGGAAGGCAGAACACATTGACACTGAAATTTGAGGGGAGGACTCAGCCAGGGATATAAGCGCTCTCATTTGACACCTCTGTTCCAACGCCCACCATGAATCTGGACTCTGAGAATGGGTGCTACAGATTGAGTGCTGTCACAATGTTTAAAATGCCAGATCCGAGCCCTGCTTAGTAAACGGAATTACACAACCACAACACTGTCAAATCTAGCTATGAATAATCCACTTATGATGGCAGAAGCCTGGTTAACTTCATAATTGATTGCAAAACCAAATAAAATGCTGTTTTATCCCTTAACTGACAGTTTCCCAACCTCTAATTGCCACTACAAAGCCACAACACTGTAACCTTTTGTATATTATGCATTATGTGAGCACTGACCTAATTAGCTGATTATATTGGATTCATTTGTACCAAGGCCAGATCTGAGAAATTGAGAATAACATACAGGGTATAAAACAGCATGACTGATCAGCTTGGCCACAGCTGAAGAGAACAGCCCAGCACTGTTGTTGTTGTTTTTTTTCTTGAGTGTCTTCTTCCATCTCCCCAAAGCTTTCCCAAACGATATTCATATTTAATAGAATGTCTTATATTATAGATTATATTATATAAATAGAAAAGTCAATAGCATTTTTCTATTTTCTATGTATTTTATTGATTCTATGCTGTGATACTCTATTCTGTTTATTGTGTGAGTCAATCCTGAGTCATTATCACTGTGAGTTCAAAGAGGAGCAATACTCCAACTGCTCAAACACCCACTCGGATATGTACACACACACACACACACACACACACACACACAGAGAAGAGAACACAAATATACTGTTCAAACTTCCACTTCATTATCTCCAAATATCTCCATTATTTTTCCAAATTTTGTCCAAACAACAGCCATAATCTGTCATTATTCAAAGTCATTCATTCATTATTCATGTGTGGTGATTTTTGGGGAATGATGGTTATAGATAAGGTAAGAGGACTCTATGACTGACATATAAAGCAACCTCCAACAAATTCATACAGTTTTTAAGCACTTAAAAAGACTATACCTCAATAATAGACTGGTGGCATTAAAAAGGATGTCATTCCATATTGTTTGTAGAGAAGCATAGCAGAAAATTTTGACATTGTGTCTAAGAAAATTTGACTGTACTAAGTGCCACAATGTCTATATATTTTTGTAAGATTTGATGCCACTAACTTGACAAATCCAGCGATTATGTTATTGTCAAAAGTGCTTTTATCAACCGAGTAACTTGTAAATATGACTTTCATAAGGCACAATGATTAAAAAAAAACCTCCATGCCTTCACTCCCACGACTTGTGTGAAGTCAGCCAATCAGATTGGAGCTTGCCAGATTGAGAAAGTGCTTTCCAGTTTTGTGAGCAATATGCATCAGTCAGATGGTCAGCGAACAGACTGTGGGCGGTCTGAGGACGCTGCCGTCTGAGAGTTGTGACATATCTTGATGTAACTTATCGCTGCTTTCAAGAAGATTTCCTTAATGTCATAACAAAAATCAGTGTCTATGTGCAAACAAGGTTAAAAACAGTTTATTTTTTGAAAAAAGTCTTTTAGTCCATGCAAATAAAGTTAGATATTTTTTTAACCCCAATGTTCATCAAAATATATTCGTTTGTGTTCTGTAAAAGAAAGTAACTCTGTGGCTGATGACAGCACTTTCATTTTTAGGTGAACTATCCCTTTAACACGACCCTATGTGTCACGTCTGCTCTGCATATTTAGTAGTTCTAGCTTTCTGCAAATCTCATTTTCAGATTAGACATAAATCTGCTTTACGAACGTCGGCTCCCGGTTAACACTGCCACTCAAATCACTGTGTATGTTGCTGACTCTGCTGTAGCTGTGGTGGGACATAACTGTGAATATGCCTGACTGGAGCAAGAAATTAAACTGTCAATATTTCTGTTGCCCTGCAAAGGTCCGACCTCTTTTGCAACAAACACAGCAAGACTCCATCATAGCTGAGCTAATTTCTCAAACAAACTGCCAACTTCCTCTCCAAACCACATTGCAAAACTACAAGGAAGTGATGAGCGTACATCCTGACTATGACAAGCCTGATCTTAGCTTAGAACTCAATCACTAAAGTTACAGACCGTTACTTTGGGTTTTTCCTCTAATTAAAGTGTAATTAGTGCAGGGCAGTGTTCTTTACAGGGATCTTGTCTCCATCACATTCACACTCCCTAAGGAATGCTGTTACCTCGTTAACGAGAAAAGGGTCTCGTCGACTGACTGCAAAGCAGCCATGTCCTAGTTTCGACTCGATGAGCAGAAGCACATTAACATTTAAACTTACATTAAGCACAATTTCTGGAATTACAATCCAGGCACTTTTCAACCGAGACTCTGACTGCTCAGAACATCTCAAACTGTGGATTTTAAAAGACTGTACATGCTTTTCTTATTTTCTCTTGTCTCCTGACTATTTAAATGGCTTTAATAATTTAGCATTAACCCTAATGCTGCAGAGAACAGGTTTTCCACTGAATAAAGTGATTTTTGTACAGAATTTTGAAGTGAACATCTTTTACGTTCACATACATTATGCATATTCTTTAACAGTGTTTTTAATTTAAATTTTTAATTGCACTGGGTATAAATTAGCACTATGAATCAAGTAAAGAGATGCAATAACTTTTGTCTGCTGACTTTATACAGTCTAAATGCACATTTTCATCTAAACTATTTTTTTTTTTAAATAAGGTTCTGCTTTCTTGCCTTATAAATTAGGTGAATGTTATAATTATACAAAACTGACTGTACTTAAACAGTAATATTGTGACATAATATTACAAATTAAAATAACTGTTTTCTATTTTAATATATTTTAAAATGCAACTTATTCCTGTGATGGCAAAGCTGAATTTTCAGCAGCCTACAGTCTTCAGTGTCACATTTTTTTGTGACAAATAGAAAGTTCAGATTTACTTGAAATAGAAATTAATGTAACAACGTAAATTTCCTTACTGTCACTTTTGGTCAATTGAATGCAAGAAAAAAAAAAAACTACTGACCCATAACTTTTAACGTTGCATGAATAAAGTATATATTATATTACACATTTATCTAATTTACAGTCATTGTTTTATATGTAATTTTATAAAACAATATTTACCCCTAGTGTTGTTGCAGATTGGTTAAGAATCACTGGTCTTTAGAATAAATGACCCATCTGTCATAAATATATGTAATCTCACAGAATTAACTTTACATACCACCATCCAATGTTCTAGAAAAAGGTGAGCTGTCACAGAACTGCACAAAATAGTCAACTAAAATTAGCATGTCTAGCCTCTTAGACCTTTTATTCACAAGCTTTATTACTGGAGTTGAATATTAGAATGTAGAATACAATTTAACAACCAGAGACCAATGAAAATGGTCGGCACTTCACTCCCACAGTGCGTTCCCCAGAGTGAGAGAGGACATGTGTGGGCAGATGGATGCCTGTCCTAGCTTACATAAACTCAAAAGCAGAATTCTGGTGTGAAGAAGAGGGCTGTACATGGAGCACACTGCATTGATTTGTGCATGACCAGGTCACAGCAAGGGAGGATCAAACTCAGCTCTGCACAGAGTTCAGCGCAGAGAAGTTACCTAACCAGAACAAACATCTACCTTCACACAGACCTGTCTGCAGTGAATAGTGTGGGATGTCGTTCTTTTGAGTTAGACTTTTGAAAGTGAAATGCACAACATTGGCAAGCTCTCGAGATCTCTTTCGGACTGTTTTCAGGCACTTTGACCAGATGCATTTAGTTAAAGTTCCTTTAAAGAAATAGTTCACCCAAAAATGAAAACTTTGTCTTTATATTACTTACCTTCATGTAATTCCAAACCTGTACAGTACGGCGTCTACTGTACAAAACAAAAGGCAAATTTTTGAAGGCCACCCATTTCAATATGATGAAAGGGAGGATGGTCAATTTCCAAAATGACAAAAAATACAATGAATGTATTATAAAAGTGGTTAAAATGATTTGTCACATGTTGAATTTAGTGACTTGCCTGGTTAAATAAAGGTTAATGAAGCTTTGTGTGAAGAACAGACCAAAATAATACAATATTCAATAATAATCTTGACATCTGTCCTGGAAGAAGCAGCAACTCATTAATGAATTGTTCTCTTGAGTTCAATATGTTGAATAAATCGGTTGATCCAGTGCACAAAACCTTTCTGAAAGATTTTTCAAGAATCACATAAAGCAATAATATGATTTCAGAAGACTATCTGCTTTGGTGTTCCAAAAAAGAACAGGTTTCATACAGGTTTGGAATGACATTGGGTTGAGCAATTAACGACAGAATTTTCATGTTTTAGTCAACTATTCCTTTGAACAATAAGTAACTCAGCGGCCATCTTGGTAACATTTTTAGGCAGTTATTTTCTATGTACAGTACATATGTCCATGTGAAACAGGATATTCAAAAAAAAAAAATACTGCAGGAGGGGACTTTATTGAATGGGAGCCAAAAAGTGGCTGTTTAATATTTAAAAGTGCAATAGGAGATCTTGGAAAATGCTAACTTTAGCCTGATAGCACTGAAAGCGAACGTCCCACCCTCCCTGCAATCGCCATCCAAAGCCACGCCCCCTGAACACATTTACACTCACAGACCAGAGACAACATTACTACACTAGGCTACATCAGGTTCCCAATTCCAGCCCATGTTCCGAAGTGAAGTAAACATCAACGTATTTCCCCTGCTCAGGGAGGAGGGAGCAATGAACACTGTGTAGGGATCATATCGATCGGAACACAGTTCATGCACGTAGCTCACTTCTAACGAGCTGGCGCGAGGACTGGATTAACCGCTGGGCTACATCATGTGTCATTCACCAGTGAGAAATCTTTAAAAGTACTACAATACCAGGAAGGAAAATCGGGTTGTTGATTCTCTGGCATTCTCGCTCTGTCTGCACAGCGTACAAGAATGAGCTGATGACGTATCATGTCTGCGCGAACAGGGTGCGCAGAGGTATGCTAATACATACGTTGACAAGCAGGTAGGAAAGCATATTAAAACGCTCGGACCGAACGTTTTGATTAGACGAACATTTCTTGATCCTACACCTTCCACAGAATATATAAATACAGACAAATACATTTAGACCACTTAATTTAATGATTGCTATCGGGATGTGAAGAGACTTTCAACCAGCATAACAAAAAATGTTTCTGAAGACAATCACCTATTGCACCTTTAAAACTAACATTTTTTTAAATCTATAAACTAGTTGATGTCAGTAATTGATTTTGTTGGATCAAGTAGTCAACCATCTTGCCCACCCATACCTACTACTGTCATATATTCATTGCCTTCCAAGATAAACTACCATTCAAAAGTTTGGAGGCAGTAAGATTTTTTTTTAAATAAATTAATACTTTTATGCAGCAAGGATGAACTGAATTGTTCATTTATAATGTTACAATACATTTTAAATATTACAATTATTTCAAATAAATGCTGTTCTTCTGAACCTTTAAAAATCCTGAAAAGTGTATTATGGTTTCCACAAAAATATTAAGCAGCAAACTGTTTTCAACATCGATAATAACAAGAAAAGTTTTTTAAGTAGCAAATCTCAAGCATATTAGAATGATTTCTGAATGATCATGTGACACTGAGAACTGAATTAATTACTGCTGAAAATTCAGCTTTGCCATCACAGGAATAAAAGTACATTTTATAATACATTAAAGTAGAAAACAGCTATTGTACATTTTAATTATATTTCACAATATTACTATATTTACTGTATTTTAATAAAATAATGCAGCCTTGCTGAAATAAGAGACTTTCAAAAACATTTAACAAAAAAAAAAAACATAAAAAAAAATCTCTCACCAACCCCAAACTTTGGAACTGTAGTGCACTTCATTTTGACATCAGTTAGCATCAAAAGTTTCTTTCAAAATTTAAACATTAATCTGAGAATCTCAGAATGTCAGGTCAATTCTTTTCAGTCTTATCTAATTAAAACCAGACTCTTTCACCCAATATCTGTGCATTCTAAAATAAATAATTTGGTTCTAACAGATTTAGCTTAGCTCCTAGTGTAAAGTGTTCTCATTTGTATGCTTAACATGCTTAATGAGGACAATTTCCCTAAAGAAGGCCCATATCCAACATATCACATCCCATCTCAAAGAGTGGGTGCATGAACAAACACACTCTCGCAACACATTAAACATGTGATTAAAAAAATATTGTACTGCGCTCTGTGATCTATCCCTGTGATTTAAAAATGCTCAGATGATAATATTGTACATGCACTGAAGTCTCTTCAGCAGAAGCTTGTGTAAATCTGAGCTCATACGCTCTGAGTTTGCTGTCGACAAAGGCAGTGAGTAGGCTGGAGGCAGTGAGACTGAAATTTAGTTTAAAAGCCGCTCGCAGTAGCTCTGTTTCACAACCAAGAAAGCTGCCTTGCTGTCAACTGCCTAAATAGGCAGGGCTAATGTGGGAGAGACGAGCGAGTTAGTTAGGCTGGTGCGCCTGTGATACAGCTGTTGTGTTCAAACATATTTTGGTTTACAAACTGTATTGTTTCATCAGTTAGTCACGTTAGCACTCGGCTAACGTATCCACCATTATTGTTTTAAGTGTTCACAGATCAGCAGCTAAACTTTAGCTGTGAGCACGATTTGTTTGCATAAGTGTTTTTGTATTTTATGTCATTATTATAAGAACGGATTGGAGCACTATATTATTGTTTTATGCAAAGGTGCTTTGTCAATGGTAGCGCGCGCTAACTTGCTCAAGTCAAGGACTCCTCTCTGTGCCAATCACAACAGGCTTGGCCAGCTGATCATTCAGAGCAGAGTAGGCTTATGGAAGGGAGGGGTTTGCTCCGAACTTGCTTGGAACGAATCGTTTCGAAATCATTGGCAAATGACTCTAATATTAAATGTATATTCTGAGAAAATTACAATGTTTTCTGACCTTAGATGCATTTAAACCTGTTGTAGGGTACTCCGACACAATATTAGGACACTTTAAAATACCATATAACCTGCTCTTTAAGGTTTTTGAAAGATGTCTCTCCTGCAGCATTTATTTGATAAAAAATACATTAATATTGTTAAAATATTACTACAATTTAAAATAATGTTTTCTATATTAATATATTTTAAAACTTAATTTATTTCTGTGATGACAAAGCTGAATTTTCAGCAGTCATTACTCCAGTCTTCAGAAATCACATGATCCTTCAGACATCATTCTAATATGCTGATAAAAGTAAGCAATAAATAAAAAAAGAAATAAGTGAATAAAGTATTATTTTCTAAAAAAAAAAATTGTACTAAGCCCAAACTTTGGAATGGTAGTGTGTGTATACAATTTAACATATAAAAAGGGATATTACTACATTGTAATAAGTATTACAATATTATTTTGTGTTTCAGTGCAAAAATCATGTAAAAATGTAACACAAGCATTTTAAATGGGTAAATAAAAAATGTCTAAACAAACTAAATCACTAAAATGAATCAGATTTTAAACAGTGTACAGTTTAGGTATTTTACAATTTAGGAATATTTATTTTCTCAGTTGGCTCGGCAGCAAATCTGGATTTTTTTTGTGTGTGTAAAAAGTAGCTTGCTGCTGGAGATGCAACACTGTGTATTTGTGAACTGTCTCTCTATTGAAGAATGTAGTAAGTTAGCCTCACATATACATTGTAAAAAATAATTTTTGCAAAATAATTTTAGTATGTTTTAAGAAAATATTTCAATTTATCTAGGAATTTCACATTTCATTCAATTTGTTACTTTTCATTTCTTTGCAACTGTTTGTCAAATTTTCTAGCAATTTCTGACTGAAATTGTTTTCAATGTAGCACTCCTTGTATAAAAATACATGACACACAAATATTACATACTATATAAATGCAAACAGTACATTTTTATTATATTGCTGCTATATTTTATATATTTTTGCCTTCCTTAGTATTTAGGCAGCATTTGGAACCGCCTTCACAATGGGAGTGTGCCTTAAAAGGCTGTTTATGCTGGTTTTGAAACAGAGCTTTTGTTGTCCTGCTACTCACTGCAGCTGGAGAGGTTCTGTAGCCTTTCGGGCAAACTGAGTCACTCCTCATTCTGGAACAACAACATCAGAGCAAAGACACACTGAGAACAGTCTCTCTCTCTCTGCGAGCAGTCGCTGTAGTATGTCAAAAGCAATGGGTTTGTGGCTACCTGGGTCTACCCGGTTCCTTGTTAAATGATGCATGCGCCCCTACAACATCTGTCTGTGTATGTGTCTGAGTGTATATGTGTGTGTCGGTGTTTGTCTGGAGGCAAGATCCAAGAAAAAGTAAACCAAAGGGAGGGTGAGGACTCTGAAGAGACCTGGCGTGCGTACAGAAAAAGTTGCAATTCAAACAGAATACCGAATTTTGGCATTCTAGTTATTGGAACATCCAACAATGCACTGTTAAATAAAGCATGCACTTTCACAGCGGAAACGACAGATGACATACATTCTGTCAGCTGTATACAGGACATCCTAATGAATAAATAGCATACCTAATGCCACTCTGGCTGCTGAGGCATCATAGTTGATCCAGAAGGAGACCCAGGACAGGATGGTGATCAGGATTGAGGGCATGTAGGTCTGCAGGATGAAGTAGCCAATGTTTCTTTTTAGCTTGAAGCTCAAAGATAGTCGAGGATAGGCACCTGTTAAAGAGATAAGAAAGACAGATAAAGAATATGAAAGAGAAAGAGAAGCAAAGACTGCGAGGAAAAGAAGTAAAACAGGGAGACACGAGAGAGGAAAAAGACGGATATTTATTTCAAAAAGTCTTTGGAGAATTCTTTACATTTTACACTGGCAGCACTGGCAGCATGGGTAGCTTTTGTTGCTATGGCAACTGGCAAGCGTGGACAAAAAAATCGGTGATTTGTTGTAGCTTAGCCTTGAGCACAAACACCACAGTGTGAAAGGAGACAAGAAAAGAGAATGAAATAGTGAGTAAACATTAAATGTTAAAGCCCCCTGTGAAGTCAAAGCTCGACTTTTATGGCTTGTAGAGCATGTCTATTAGTTCTGAAGCCATTTATTCGATAGAACACTTCTAAGAGTTGAAAAAAATAATACAAATACATAATACGAATTTAAAATGCACAGGAAATTGGACCAAAAACTTACTCAATGTGCACTACAGAGATTGTTCAATCATATGCTACTACTGCAGATTAATATCCTCTCCAAACTTCCTTTTTGAAATGGAAATATGTCATTTTTGGGTGAACTATTTCTTTAAGGTTTGTCCACATTTACCACTGTTTGATGAATTTTTGCAGACAAAATGCAGTAATTTCAATAGGAACCCACACAATTAGGAATTTTGTGTGGAGGTGAAAAATTTAGCAATGTAAAAGTTGGTCGTGCGAAAGCTCACAGAAAGCTGCTTTGTTTGAAAGTGACTTCTGTGTGAACTGTGATTAGAAATGTTGCTACACTGTTGACACTATTGACAAAAGCCAATAGAAATTTCACTAATGTGACCTTTAGGGTTAGGGGTTTGAGGGGTTAAAGGTAAATTGTTCAACCCTGTTCAACTCATTAATCCAAGGAACAGAAATTAATTTAAACACATTATGCCTTATAATACCAATATGATGCACAAATACACAAGTGATCTGACACCGAACCATGCAGCTTATGTGATGAGAAATCTCTGCTTAGTTATTTATGGAGGTGAAAAAAACAACAACTAACAAGCATTCAGCCTAGATATACATACACACCCAAACATGCACACAACCTATGAACAAAATCACACATCCTACACACATAACACAACCTACAGATGCACATTATGCAACCTGTACACACATCACAGTCTATAAAAACATGCTACATAACCTATGTGATGAACTTAAGCTACCTACACATACTTCAGACTAATTACTTGTACCTCACAAAAACCTTCCCACACAAATCACATGAAATACGTACAGACACACACATCTACGTAACTCTCCTCTCATCTTCTATTGGTCAGAGAAACAGATAGTCCCACCCCTAAACTCACAGCATTGGTTGAGTTAATGTTGCTGTGTTGGGCTGGTCAAGGGGTCAAGGTTTGGCTGGCTAGCCTGGGTCAGTTAGCATCTGCTGGTAGGTGATGAAGCTTCTACACACAATTTGGACCCAAATATGGATGTCAAATCTCTATTGACAGCCATTAAAAACAGTCATGAATTCTGACAACATTTTTTCCTCTTCTAGAAAAACCTTATCATGGCATCAGCAGTACAGTCACATCCTCCTCAATCAAAACCTCACGATTCCCATAATCCTGTTCACTATGTGCAGAAGATAGCCAGTCTCTTTCTATGTGTGATTAATTCAGGATGGGGAATAATCATTACAGCGCTGCCTCTATGAATGCCTTAGTTTTAGAAGAGAATAATTTATGCAGTGGGTCTTCTACCTCATGAATATGTGATGGTTTGTATCAAGTGGCTGTTTTTGCTCTTCTCTGATTCCATCTCTCACTTTCTCCCCCCTTCCATCTCTGCTCTTCTCTTTAGAAGCTTGAGGAAATAGAGTGGTAATTGCTCCTCCATTATTACTGGTCTGTTCTTCCATGAGGAAGAAAGATGCACAGGCCCCAATTAGGCAGCTTTCAAATAAGTGGTACATGGGAATACCATTCTCGTGAGGGTGAAGCCAGAAAACAGTACAACCAGAAAAATGTTACCAAAAAAGGCATGATCTGTAGAAATCAGCACTTTTCTGCATTGTACATACATTTGGTTAAAAATTTCAGCTTGATCAGAGCTTTAAAATGCTACAAACACCATTTTAATGGCACATTTTGTGCAGACAGACTTCATGTCAGGGTCTTTTTTGATAGTAAATGTCCTGTAACCTTCCGCTTTGACCCATGTCTCTGCACTAAGCTATACACTTTATCACAGGCGTAATTACATGACTAGCAAATTACACTCTTAAGACAACACATTTTACTATTTTTAGTATTTAATCAATTTTATTGTTATAAAATTAACAAGCCTCTGTAACAAGAACTGTAACAAATGATTTGGGCACCCCTTCATTGACTTTCCTGATGCAAATTATTGTGCTAAATCCTGCCTTGCACAAATAATAAAATAAGTTCTAGCAAACAAGACTGTTTTAGGACTAAAATTCCTGTAGGAATACACTGAGTTCATTTTTTTTTTTTTTGGATCCAGGTTATGTTGTAGACATTTTATATAATATTTTAAGCACAAGCAAATCAACTTACCGTACTGTATTTAATATAAAAGTACAGCTTTGTAATGCTAAAAAAAACCTTTGCATCTTAAGGGGTCATGACCTTAAGGTTGCAAATATAAATAATTTGTCACTTCATATGTTTCATTTGGAATAAAGAGGCAGGCACAGTATAAACTGAGAGTTTTAAACAGTTTATATTATATTATATTATATTATATTATATTATATTAGGTCACACTTTATTTTAAGGTCAAATTATTGCTACTAAGAAACCATTAACTACGACATTTGCCTCAATAAACTAATTTGCTGCTTATTAATAGTTAGTAAGGTAGTTGTTAAGTTTAGATATTGGGTAGGATTATGGATGTAGAATATAATCATGCACAATATGTGCTTTATAAGTACTAATAAACAGCCAATATGTTAATAATAGGCATGCTAATAAGCAACTAGTTAATAGTGAGAATTGGTCCCTATACTAAAGTGTATACCTTATATTATATTATATTATATTTAATATAATTTAAATAAACAATGCCAAATAAAAGAGTCAAACAAATTGTATGAATTTTATGGGGTTCTTGATCATAAAATTATTATTGTTATAATTTTAACCTGTCTTGCTATTTTACCTGTGGAAAAGACAACATTTCTGGATACAAGTTTGTAGTCCACGATGGAGAACTGTGGGAGCTCGATACGCGACACACCAGTCACTGCATTTTCTCCTCCCTTCCAGTAAAACTCGATGTCATCTGTTGTGTATCCATCTATAGGACAAACAGAAATCAAATTAATCAAAGAGTAAACAACACATTACTGGGTCAAAGATCACAAATCATGGTTTAGAGGGAGATTTACTGAGCTCAGACAGTGCTTCATACATTAAAATGTAACTTTTCCCTTCTTTTCAATTCTAAAAATGTGGTTCCTTGAAATAGCATTTATTGTCCATAATTAGTGTGTGTAACATATGCTGAAAAGTAAAAAAAAAAAAAGGAAAAAAAAGTGCATTGTTAGCATAATCATGCATATGAGCATCTGTTTTGCACAAGTGTGGGGAGCTGTTAGGAGTCAGATTTCCCACTGTGACACAGACAGCTCCATTTCATACCGGCATTGCCATGTTTGTAAACCATAATGAGCTAGGTGGTTTTATTAGTGTGCATATGAAGCACTGTGTACAATTAAAGTTGGGTTATTTAGGGGAGTGATTACCATATTCTGTAAGTGAATTTACCCACTAAAAAATTCAGCAGTGATGTAATTAAAAGTGACAGTCCACAGAGAGTTGATTGTTTAAACACAGTTAATAAGCATAAACAAAACATGCTGCTTCTGTCAACAGAGTTTTACTACAGGTGCCATGCAAGATTCAATATCCTGCGGAGTCTCTTGGAGTAAAGTTTGTTTTTGGGGTATTTGGAGTTGAAAATATTACTATATAGCTTTTTGATGTAACCAAATCAATAAAATGTCTATTTTTACGCATTCAGTTAGCCTGCTAACTGATTAGCAAGCTAAGCTAAAATTCCATTACGCATTCAGTTCAAAACAATCAGCCTACTAAGATGACATATCCAGCAAAAGGTACCTCATAATCACCACAAAAGGTTTAATTTTGAGCAACATTACCATTCAAATGTTTAGGGTCAGTAAATTTTTTTCTTGGAAAGTCCATTAAATTAATCAAAAGTGACAGTAAAGACATTTATAACATTACAAATATTTCTATTTTTAAATAAAATGCTATTCTTTTAAACTTTCTGTTTA
Organism: Sinocyclocheilus rhinocerous; assembly: GCF_001515625.1. NCBI lineage: Eukaryota > Metazoa > Chordata > Actinopteri > Cypriniformes > Cyprinidae > Sinocyclocheilus > Sinocyclocheilus rhinocerous. The sequence continues at coordinate 1,285,707 of NW_015649998.1, forward strand.
TCACAGTATCCTGAAAAAAATGGTTTCCTTAAAAATATTGCGAAGCACAACTGTTTTCAACATTAATAATAATAACTAATGTTTCTTGAGAAGCACATCAGCATGTCAGAATGATTTCTGAAGGATCATGTGACACTGAATACTGGAATAATGGCTGCTGAAAATTCAGCTTTACCATCACAGGAATAAATTCCATTTCAAAATATGTTAAAATAGAAAACTTATTTTAAATTGTAAAAATATGTCACAACATTACTGTTTTGACTGCATTTTTGCAGCCTTGGTGAGCAAAGAGACTTATTTTGTAAACATAAAAAAAAAAAAATCATACTGACCCCAAAAGGTAATGTATATGCTAAATGGATATGGTAATATCATATTTTCTGTTGAATAATAAAGTTGAATTGTCAAAGCGTAATCAATAATTATTACTATTTTAAGCAGCATTTCAGAAAGATAACACATTCTATTCAGTAATACTAAACATTTTATTTTTGCTGCTTCACCAGTGAGAAAAGCACCAAACTAGCACTGACCAGTATAAACCAGCTTGAAACAGCATGGAAATATATGCTGGTCTTTGCAGCAGGGTGTGAGAGAGAACACTTACAACTCTCTATCTCCAGAGTGCAGTTCTGCTCATCTAATGGATACCTTCTCAGATCCATCATGCAAGCGGCAGTGGTGGTGATTCTAGAAACACAGAAACGCACACATAGGTCACAGAAAAATCAAAGCCACAAATCTATACATACAGCAGGTACTGCACTTGCTAAACAACACTGCAAAACTTTTGTGTGTCTCATTGTGAACAAGATGAGCAAGATGGAGCATATTCAAATATGCCCTCCCCTTGCCCCTCAAAAGGCTTTTGAACCAAATATAGCACAGAGCATGCATATGGATGAGTGGACATGAACAAATAGTACAGATTTGAATATATGAAAATGCAGTTTTTGCTCCAAAAAAGCTCAAGGAAAGCCCACATCTCATTTCGTCCAATTCATCATGTCACTTTGCTACAAGTGTGAGCTTAGTCTAAAATGTGATGACAAATGTTCTTCGCGAGTCAATATCAATGAAAATTTAAAGCTAGGTTTGGTTTCTCATCCAGGTAATGATACCATCCAGGAATCGATTTCTCTTCCTGGTAACAGTTGAAGTAAGCCTATCGTAAGTGGAAGATTATGTTCAATCCTTCTAATCTTATCTGGACGAATGCAGGGCTGTGGTCAGGGGTACAACCAAGTGGGGCTCACTAATGGCGCTTTTCCACGGCATGGTACGACTTGGCTCGGCACGGCTCGGCTCGGTTTGCGTTCCCACTGCAGTTTAGTATCGCTTTAGAGTGGGCGGGATTATTCACGTCGTTATAGTTGCGCCGCCTCTACTGCTGCGACTCCTGAAAAACTTTTTCATTCCGCGTCGCCCCATCAAGCTCTCGCTGGATCCCCTCCTCTGCTATCAACGAGAGGAATGTCTGTACTTCCTCAACAGACAACGAAACAGCCACTTTTTGGTTGTTAAACAAAGGTGCGCTCGTTCAAAACAGTTGCATTCGATCCTTCGCTGGCTGTGCTGATTTAAATCTAGCGTTTCTGTTGTGTTTGTGGCGCAAGTTCAGTGACGCAGGTATTGACGATTCTCTCCGGCCAATCCGTGATCAGCAGAGTTTACACGTCACGTTTTTGTAACGGTGCGGTTCACTTGGAACTAAAAAAAGTACCAGGTACCAGGTACTGTCCCCAGTGGAAACCCCCCCAAAAGGGAACCGTACCGAGCCGTTCCGTGCCGTACCATGCAGTGGAAAAGCGGCATAAAGTCCACTGTGGCAGGACTTCAAACAAGGGGGTACTAGTAGGTTATAATGGTTTCAAATTTCTTGCATTCATTTTTTGTCCCAGGCTCTGTAATGTTAAGCTACAGCCCTGGAAAAACATCATTACTTAAATGTGGTCACTTTTACTGTTATTCCATGAATTTTTGTAGACAAAATCCAGCCATTTCAATAGGAATCCACGTCATTGGGAAGTTTGCATGGAGTTGAAACATTTACCCACATAGATTTCACAACTGGTTACAACAATTCACTGTATTGACCAGTCAAGTCACCTTTATTTATATAGCGCTTTTTACAATACAGATTGTGTCAAAGCAGTTTATTAATAATGCAAGAGGAAAATTACAAACACATTTTTCAATTGATGTCATCATCAAGTTCAGTTCTCTTCCAATAGTGTCTGTGCAATCAAGCCGACAATATTGCCAGAAATTTAGCATCCCCAACTAAGCAATCAAAAGGCGACAGTGGCGAGGAACCAAAACTCCATTGGTGACAGAAATGGAGAAAAAAACCTTGAGAGAAACCAGGCTCAGTCTGTCACGTTCACTACTGTGAGGGAGCGTGGAGCGAGGAATGAGGAGACGTGGAGTACATCAACAAGGAAACTTTAATAACATCAAGGGAACCAGGAAATCACACGTAGCTGGGGAGGTAGACATATACAATACCGGACGACCAAACTTAGAACAGGGAACACTTTAAATACACATGACGAGGGGATGACGAGACACACCTGGAACTAATGAAACAATAATTGCACATGAGGGAAAACTAGGTCAAGGAACACGTGGGGAGCAAAACACGGAACAGTGTCTGACAGTACAACCCTAAACTCGGGGACAGGAACCCTCTCTGGGCTAAACTCGGGGACAGGAGCCCTCTGTGGGCTAAACTCAGGAACTGGAGCCGACACTGGAGCGAGCTCTGGGGCTGGAGCCGACATTGGAGTGAGCTCTGGGGCTAGAGCCGACACTGGAGCGAGCTCTGGGCCTGGAGCCAACACTGGAGCGAGCCTAGGGACTAGAACCAACCGCCTTTTCCTCCTTAGATTCCTAGTTATGTTCGGGGTGAAAGGCGTGGTCGGCGGACTTAATACTGGAGCGGCCGGCGGGCTTGACTGAGAAACGGCCGGCGGGCTTGACGGCGGGCTGGTTCTGGATCAGGGCTGGACGCTCTCCAGACACCGGAGGATCCCCTCCCTCCAGCTCAGTCCTGTGGTGTCTGGGATGTCCACGGGGTGATAGCAATTGGCCCCGCTCCAGAACAGAGAGTTCTGGAGTTCGAGCTTCTAGCGGTGATCTTGCTGAACTCCCACGCATACTCCACGAAGGGGAGATCTCTGTGGGCTAGGGCAAAAAAACGAGTAGAGATTTCCATGCCGCGGGAAGAAACAAACAGAAAAACAAAAGACTTTCAAAACGAAAACAAAATGGGGAGAAGGGGCGCCGCTTATTTTCTGTTGTGGTCCGGTATTCTGTCACGTTCACTACTGTGAGGGAGCGCGGAGCGAGGAACGAGGAGACGTGGAGTACAGCAACAAGGAAACTTTAATAACATCAAGGAAACCAGGAAAACACACGTAGCAGGGGAGGTAGACATATACAATACTGGACGACAAAACTTAGAACAGGGAACACTTTAAATACACATGACGAGGAGATGATGAGACACACCTGGAACTAATGAAACAATAATTGCACATGAGGGAAAACTAGGTCAAGGAACACGTGGGGAGCAAAACACGGAACAGAGTCTGACACAGTCAATGTCAATGGACCTGATTTTCTTGGGAGAAAACAGGTCCATTGACTAGAGACAATGGACCTGTTTTGTCTGCGAAATTTCGCCAATGTGACTGCACATTAAACTGTGGTTTATGCATCGCTATACTACTGATAATGGACAATGTACCTTTTTACCTTGTGAAATTTCAAAGAAGTTTCACTAATTTGATTGTGCCTTTACACATAAAAAACTGGACAGGTCATTTAAGGGTTGAAATTCAAATAAATTGTTTACTTGTTTTTTATCCCTCCAGTTATATTTTCAAGTATCAACATACTAAAGCAGTCTTTTATTTAATGTTTTTATCTTTGTATTACACACTCAAACCATATAATATTGGTTTGAAGTGGGTCGTTACTATGTTTCTGTGGTCCTTCCTTCCTAGAGTGGGTAAATTAAGGAGGAAACTCAGTGTCTTCATTCCATCTTCAGAGCTGCTTTAATGAGCGCATACTCAAATGCCTTACCATAAATATGCAGGCTCTTCTTTCTTTAATGGTGTCCAGCTCAGGCAAACAAATAAAAGCCCTCTATCCTCACTATCACTTCGTCAAACTACAGTGTGTGTTATATGACCAGGGAACTCCCTAGATGAACTGTAAAATAATGTTCAATGGATTGCTGATGTTCCATTCGAGCGAAAGGAGATAAATCATAAAAAGACGGAATTGGTTCAATAAATTTTATAAGCAAGACCCATACATTAGCATATGGCTGCATTAGTCCACAGGATCTAATTTGGAACAAAACGAAAGGCTAAATTAGGCTACGGTAACTGGCTCATAGAGCACTCCAGCTGGTACAGAGGATGAAGGCATACCCATGCTCTTCCGCATGGGAACGAGCAAAGCAGCTCATTTAGGATCAGTGTCTGATAACACTAAAGGGGTTTAACAAGATAAAGGCACACATTAACACTTGTGCAATTTAGTAGGCGAGTGCACTGACCAAAATAGGGCACGCTCTCACGATGTGCGTCCACTGAAGCTGCGTACTATCAGACTCTTCCCACAGTTGAAATGTCAAATACAAACAAATTGTGTGAAAGGTAGATTTTAGAAAAAAAAAAAAGAATCTCCATTGTAAGGAAAGAATACATTAATTTACCATTTATTAAACTATTATCACATAATAATAAATTATTAAATTTATCACATAAAAATTTTTTTAAAGTATATATTTAAAGTATTTTATTGTAATTTAAGATGTTTGTATGTTTATTTGACATATTACTGTATATCTAATAGTGATCCAAAGCTGATTAATCATCAAAAACAGGTAAAAATGAAATGAAAAATTAAACAGGTGAAAATGAAAATGCAAAACAAGCAATACTGGTTGATGGCTCTAGATATGGGATCAGTTTATTATCACATAATAATAAATTATTAAATTTATCACATAAAAAAAATTTAAAAGTATATATTTAAAGTATTTTATTGTCATTTAAGATGTTTGTATGGTTATTTGACATATTACTGTATATCTAATAGTGATCCAAAGCTGATTAATCATCAAAAACAGGTAAAAATGAAATGAAAAATTAAACAGGTGAAAATGAAAATGCAAAACAAGCAATACTGGTTGATGGCTCTAGATATGGGATCAGTTCTCACCTTAATCCATAAAGAACTGTGCCATCCGGGTGCAGGCGGATCATGCGGTTCTTCACTGTGACACCGTGGACAAAAGACTTCTTGTCATTTAGGAAATACGTGTCAGGAACCCAAAGCTGGTCGGCTACCCGGTTGTCAAGGGTGAGATTGAGAGGGATCCCAGAATATGCGAGTCGCTTGTCCCTCCAGTACTGCTGGAAATACATGGTAAGTGTGTAGTCCTGTGGAAAAGTAAAAAAAGAATAATTAGGCTAGTAGTTAATTTTATCAGGCAAAAAAAAAAAAATATATATTTACATTACAATTTTTCATTATTGTTTAAAGAAAAAAAATTAATTTAATAAATATAAAATAAATGTAAAATAAAAAAAATACTTACAATACTTAAAGTCTGCAAAATTGGAACAACTAATTTTATACTTAATGCACTTTAATTGTGCGGAAGTAGTGCTGTAGTCTGACTAAAGATACACTGAAGTATATTTGATTTTTGCTAAAGTGGAACTATTGCAAGTATACTTCAAGTACACTTTAAATATCTTCCATTTAAAGAGTGATATTATTCAAATATCATACAATTCTCATCAATAGTGACTACAGATTTTAGGCTCAATATTAAGAAATGTGCATTGTGCACAAGTAGTAGTCCAAATAAAGTTGAATTAAACATTTTTATATCAGTAAGTCTTGAGCGATATGTCAGTAAATATGCTATTTGAACTATACTTAGTATGAAATAAATGAATTTTAAATATATTACTTTTTTACTATGGCATTTTTATTTATTTATTCAAATGTCAAATATTGCCTATTTGTGTTTTCATATTTATTTAGATTTGTGCACTCTCTCTTCATGCATGCGGCACTGGGTAAAGCAAAAAAAAAATATGGACACACGTGATTCACTTAGGACCATGTGATCATAAATGACAAAATAACTTCCTCAAAGTGACCATCACATGTGCCCTTAGCTAACAGCCTTGTAAAAGGGCCTTTTGTGAAAGTATTCAGCTGCTCACTTTTGTTCTGGAACAACCCTTCAGGTTGTGTCCCCTTCTCGTAGTGTCCTTGAAGGACTCCAAAATGCCGTTCAGACTCACCCTAGATTTCGTATCAGAGCTCACACGCTCTGTTTTCCCTAAAGGGTCAAAAGTGTCAAGGTCAGAAACAGAAATCCAAAGACTGTGGCCTTCAGCAAATAGATTTTCTGTTGTCTGAGTGATATTTATAGAAGCGTCAAAGTTGGATTGCAAACAAGCTGCCTTCGGCCTACATTTTTCAAGCCTGTCTACCACGAAGACGCTGTGTGGCCATCTCCGTGAGGCAGTCTGGTCTGACTATAGATTTCCATTACACCGCCAGAGTCTCAGTAGTCCACTCGACATCAGCTCGTAGAGCTATACTATATGACCTCAGTGATTCACAGTATAGAAATTCAATCAAACTAAAGCATTGGCATGATAGGCCTTATATTTGGGCCGCCGCTGAGACTCAGTTAATTTTAAAAGGGCTGAAATCACGAAATTTATGGACCTTATTTGTCCCCTGAGCCAGAGCTGAACCTGGTTGAAATCCAGATGTGTCTGCTGAACTGCTATATTAGGTACTCATGGGTAAAATGAAGACCTGACATGCTGTCCCCTACAATGCGCACAACCTGTTGATGTAATAAGAAGTAATTCACTTACAAACATATGTTAGAATGGGCTTAGGCCCCTGAGGCTGACTTCAGAGTGTGCCAGGAGATCTGTGAAAGCAGAGGCTGTGCAAGAGAGCGTGTAAGTGGAGTTCATTAGCTAACGAGATGAGGGGGGATGACATGACAGGGACACCTTCTTTATGATTACTAATGTCTGTGATTCCCCCTCTCTCTGTCTTCCATTCTTTGCACCACTGTCCTTCCTCCTGGTTCTTATTGTCCTCCTTTCTCCCTCCATTCCTTTCTGTAAGGCTTTTGTTTTATAAATGACACTGATGGATGCAACCCTTTCTCACAATACATTATACCCTACACATCAAAAGTGTAGATGCTAATTAGAATTAAAAATGCTTGATATCCCAGTCAGTGTTGGGTAGAGTTAACACAATCCGTAGCCAACTTTTAAAGGGATAGTTCACCCAAAAATGAACATTCTGTTATCATTTACTCACCCTCATGTTGTTCCAAACCTGTATGACTTTTTCTTCTTTTGAAACCAATTTTTTCCTTTAGTTTTTATAAGATATTCACCAATAAAACCTATTTTTATGTGTGTTCTATAGAAGAAAGAAAGTCATACAAGTGTGAAACAGTGTGAATAAATGATGAAAGAAAAATCATTTTGGGTTGAAAAGTAATGCATGTGGCAAAATTAATACTTTTATACAGAAAGGGTGCATTAAAATTGCTGTTCTTTTGAACTTTCTATTCATCTATCCTGAAAAAAATATTTTCACAAAAATATAAAAAATCATAACTCTCATAATTCTCTCATAATTCTGAAGGATCATGAGACACTGAAGACTGGCTGCTGAAAATTGAGCCTTTTCATCACAGGAATAAATTACATTTTAAAAATTATTAAAATAGAGAACAGTTTTTAATAATATTTCATAATATTACAGTTTTTATGGTTTTTTTTATCAACATGGTGAATAAACACTTTTCACACACTTAAAACAATTAAAGGTTCATAAAACTATAAAAAATTATGAATTCAAATAAATAAATAAATAAACAAACAACTTTTGCCAAATAGCCTGTGTAACTAGGCAGAATATCTTTGCTAATTATTCTATAAAGTAGCTGGTAGCTTTTTCACAACAGTACACAAATATACATACTAAATCTTAGGCTTTGCTAGAGATTATGCTAAGGATCTCCAAATCTCAAATACCTGTGGGTGGGGCCAATTGTGTTGTTGGATAAAGTTTTCTTGAGGATATAAATCATGTGCAACTATTTTCCATACAATATCATTATCAACATCTCCGCACAGAGACATTTCCATCACAGCCACAATGTTTAGTTATGAATTAATATACAAAATCATGTACTGTATCATCACAGTCCATTAATCAAACTTTGCTACAGCACACAGTCATCAATTCACTATTTACTACACTAATAGATGCTTGGTTTCACAAGACAGATTTTCCAAAAATAAAGCAAATAATAAACAGTTGACCTTTACTGTGTTCATATCTGCTTTTTAAGCAGTTTTAAGACTGGGCAAAAAGACTCATCTGAATGCCTGTCTGATCCTCAGGCTACAAACTAGTGTCTTCACTCTGAAGTATGTAGTTATCTAATACACCAGGATCCATCATGTATGTGTAGGAAACTATTGTTCTGTACAAAGGCTAATTCTGTCCAACGTGATCTCATGATAATTCGTATGTATTTTACGTAAAATGTGGTTCTATAAAACGTACATTTACGTACGTTTTTACAGGCACTAAAACGTACAATACTGACGTGTTTTCAGCCTCTAAACGTACAAATACTTACGTATTTTCAGCATTTAAACGTACAAAACTGACGTATTTTTTGCAATAAATAAATGATTGTAATGGCATCTGTCTGTCATGTTTTTCTTATACTGTACAGAAATGTTTAGGTTTATAAGTAGGAGTGGGATTAGAGACTATAAAAATATTTTGATGCTATATTGTTACTAAAATTTTTATTTTCCTGCGTATTTCGGTCATTTGCGTTTTATATCCTTTTATATTCGCTATAAAATGGGTAGGATGGTTTGGGGGTAGGTTAAGGGGTCTAAAAATCTAAATTGCGTATTAATAAAATGATAAAAATGCATATTCGCTATAAAATGGGTAGGTTTAGGTTTGGGGGTAACTTAAGGGGTCTAAAAATCTAAATCGCTTATTGATAAAATGATAAAAATGCATTGATACGAATATCTTGATGATATAAAAGATACGTAAATATTTTTACGTTTTTTAGCTAAAAATACGTAGCGATTTGTAAGTTTTAAACATTGAAATACGTCTAAATTGTACGTTTTAGCATTAATAAAAACGTATTTAACTTAAAATATAAGCAAAGGCATCAATTATTCATTACTAGGCAAAATATTATAGTAGTACATTCAAGCTGCAAGAAGAAAACATTTAAAAATAGAGGTAAAAATCTTAGGATGCGGCTTGCAACATCTGAGGGTATGACTCCTCAGTAAATCATTGTTGTTGTTCTCCACTGAGAGGTTCAAGAGAGGGATTCCCTACGATAAAATGACACCACGTTCTGACATATACACCACTTTCCCTGTCCCACAGATAAAATAACAGATGAAAGGCAAGAGAAACAAACAGAGAGACATTATTTCAAATCTATTAATGTAGGGACTGATATCAAACACATGGGAGCTTACAATAGAACTGTGGCATGGATTTACTCCTGCTATAGATTGGTTACAGTTTACACAAGATTTGTGGGAACCAGGCTGGGAAAAAAAGTTATTTAATTATAAATTAAATGTATTTTTATTGTACACTACTACTACTAATATACAGTTGGAGGCACTCGTGGCATTGAAATGACACTTTTTTCCATATTTACACCCTACATAATACTGGATTTTAAAACATGTGAGGAGAAGGCTTAATCATATAAAAGGAAATAAAAATGCTGTCAATAAATGAGTCCTTCTGGAAGGGTGAGGGATAGTGTCATCAGTTGGGTGAGGAGTGTGTGCTCTCATACAAAGACAAGCCTTCAGCATGCCAGTCAGAGAGCATTTACATCAACTTACCACCGCCACGTCTACTGGGAATACCAGAAAAACAGCAGTAAGAGAGATTCCTCTGTGCAGTGTGTGAAAATTTCACTGATCCATACTAAAAGGTATTGAATTTGTGAGATATACAGTAATAACAAAAAAAATAAAATAATAATTATATATATATATATATATATATATATACACACACACTACCATTTAAGAGTTTTTGAACAGTAAGACTTTTAATGTTTTAAAGAAGTCTCTTCTGCTTACCAAGCCTGCATTTATTTGATCCAAAATACAGCAAAAGCAGTAATTAATAATTCTATTCAAACTCAAGAACATTCAGCTGAAACACCCCTGAAAGTTTTTCCCAATTAAATCCAGTTGACGGACAGCTCTGGAAGACATGTTGTGAAAATTACTACAAGTTTTTGAAAAGTACTACAGGGTTTTAAATGGGCACAGGTCCTACTGAATAAACACTACTCTGATCCTTCTCACCTTTATTTTCATTTATTTAAATTTAAATATGTCTTTCCACACAAGGGTTAATTTTATGATTTGTTGTGACATATACTAACACTTTTTTAATGCATTTAGAAAAAGGAGCCTGAGCAGGTGCAGAAGGCAGCAGTCCCCATCATTGCTGCTGAGGAGGAAGAGGAAATGTCACGAGGGAACCCACTGGATGTTTTGATTGTCTTTGAAGAGAGGTGATGTCAACCAAGTCTAGGGTCAGTGCACTGCTGCTGCCTTTGCACTTTATGCCCTCATTTAGAGTGTGTACTCTAACTTCTCAAAGCAGCTTTACAGAAAATGCATGTGTCTACATTACAATTTAGCCTGATCTGTACTATACATACTATACTTTTCAACTTGAATAGTGTTGTATCATGTGATTTAAAGTGATGCTATATGGGTGTACTCACTTCTGTTGTATACTGTATGTTTGACTAATACACTGGAAGCAATATTGACGTGACATACTGATACAATTCCTCACCGCTAATCATGATGTTCATTCTATTAAGTAGTACGGGTTTAATACAGGAGATTTACAGTCTGATGTAATAAAAAGAAAAAGTTGTGAGCGGCCAAGTGTAACAAAGAGCAATTCTTTATAGAATTGCAATATTTTTTGGACATGTATAATTTATATAATTTAAGTATTGTGTTGTATTGTTTTTGTTTTGTTTTATTGTATTTATTTTACAACATATTTTATTTTATTTTATCTAACAACATCAAACTTTAAACTTTTTAACTTCTTAAACTTTTTAAACTTTTCAAACTTTTTTAAACTTTCTGGTCCGGCTTTTTCAAGCCAACTTAAAGTTTGTCTTGACGAACTTTTTTATCTAGTTGTATTTATTTTACATGTTCGAAATAAAGTCTCAAAAAAAAAAAAAAAATCAAATTCAGCAAAAAAGTGATGTTTGTGTGTTGCTGCTGTTGCTAAATGTTTTTAATTTTTTTGTGTTTGGTTCTTTCAGCGTTCTTTTTATTTAAAAACATGGTTGGTGCATTTTATGTTTTGCAATGCTAAAACCATTTGAGGTTTAAATAAACACTG
>NW_015649998.1:1298724-1299992 GCF_001515625.1 Sinocyclocheilus rhinocerous
TTTGAAGACGGAGAGGTGATGTCAACCAAGTCTAGGGTCAGTGCACTGCTGCTGCTTTTGCACTTTATGCCCTTATTTAGAGTACACTAACTTCTCAAAGCAGCTTTACAGAAAATGCATGTGTCTACATTACAATTTAGCCTGACCTGTACTATAAATACTATACTTTTCAACCTGAATAGTGTTGTATCATGTGATTTAAAGTGATGCTATATGGGTGTACTCACTTCTGTTGTATACTGTATGTTTGATTAATACACTGGATGCAATATTGACGTGACACACTGATACAATTCCTCAACGCAAATCATGATGTTCATTCTATTAAGTAGTACGGGTTTAATACAGGAGATTTACAGTCGATGTAGTAAAAAGAAAAAGTTGTATGAACATGCCCTCTGACCTTACCTCTTTTACTTTGTTAACAAATGCTGTTCTTGTGGAGTTTCCACACACAATTACATCTGATGTGTGAGCGGCCATCAGGCGCAAGTGTAACAAAGAGCAATTCTTTATAGAATTGCAATATTTTTTGGACATGTATAATTTCAAATTGTTTTGTATTGTGTTGTATTGTTTTTGTTTTGTTTTATTATATTTATTTTAAAGTACTTTTACTCGTTTATAAATCACTCAATGGCCTAGGGCCTAAATACATTGCAGATATGCTCACTGAATATAAACCTAACAGACCACTCAGATCATTAGGATCGAGTCAGTTAGAAATACCAAGGGTTCACACAAAACAAGGGAGTCCGCTTTTAGCTATTATGCCGCCCACAGCTGGAACCAGCTTCCAGAAGAGATCAGATGTATAATTATTTTCTATTTTGAACTGTTTTAAATTCATTTTAAATCAATTTTTAATTTCATTTTAAAAGTTTTAAAATTCCTTGTTTTATTGATGTGATTATTTTTTTATGATTATTTTACTTCCTTTTATGTAAAGCACTTTGAATTACCATTGTGTAAGAAATGTGCTATATAAATTAGGGCTGCACGATAAATATCGCACAATATTTAATGCGCATCTCGTCAGTAAAGCCGGTTCTGTAATCAGCGGTAAATCTCTACACGTGCGTGCTTTCACGCGGAGCAGCATTAACTACACAGAGCCGTTGTTCACTGACAAGCTGCGCAAAACATGCGCAAAATATGATCGTGGTTTTGCGCAACTTGTCAGTGAACAACGGCTCTGTGTAGTTAATGCTGCTCCACGTGAAAGCACGCACGTGTAGAGATTTACCGCTGATTACAGAACCGGCTTT
>NW_015649998.1:1306517-1327020 GCF_001515625.1 Sinocyclocheilus rhinocerous
ACGTGCGTGCTTTCACATGAAGCAGCATTTACTACACAGAGCCGTTGTTCACAGCTGCGCAAAACATGCGCAAAATATGATCGTGGTTTTGCGCAACTTGTCAGTGAACAACGGCTCTGTGTAGTTAATGCTGCTCCACGTGAAAGCACGCACGTGTAGAGATTTACCGCTGATTACAGAACCGGCTTTACTGACGAGATGCGCATTAAATATCGTGCGATATTTATCGTGCAGCCCTAATATAAATACACTTGCCTTGCCTTGCCTTGTTATCTTGGACATTCGAATACAGAACAAATGACTCTTATGGACTGATTCTTGCTAGTGAATCAAAAGCATACAGTGCAAACAGTGTAGCCCGATTCATGAATGACAATAATGAGTCAGTTCCTTTTAGTGCATACAGCTTACACTTAACAGGAGACCTAAATCAGTGTAGTTACTGACTGTTCATATACCAACATGGAGTTAAAGACATGCATTATGCATTTTGTCAATAGTACTTTATAAATATTAATGAAAACTATGCCATTGATTTATTTCTTAAAGGGATAGTTTACTCCAAAATAAAAATTATTTTATTTACTCATCTTCATGTAATTACAAACCTCGTTGTCTTTCTTTCTTCTTTAGAAAGAACTTTTACAAATTAAATGGGTCCAAATAACATTGACTTTCATTGTATGACAAATACCACAATTTTTCAAAAATATCTTATTTTGCTCCACAGAAGAAAAAAGTCATACATGTAAAGTGATGATGCTTAAACTATGACAGAATTGATTTTTTTTGAGTGAATTATCTCTTTAATATACTAAAAGGAACTGGAATTGTGAATAATAAAAAAAATTCCTAATGGCTCCAACTACTTTTGACTCCAGAAGCGTTGGGCTCTTGCATCCACTGCTCAGAAATTGCATCTGGCAGCTCAAGGTTCAGGTCAGTCATAGAGCCAGTTTTCTTTCATATGATATTGATTTTCCTCCTGACATCAACGTGCTTCCTCCCATGCAAACAACAGCACGGAGGAAAGACAACCATTGTTAAGCGCACAGGAAAAAAAAAACTTCCTACTAACAGCGGATGAATTCCTAAGAGCAGAAAGAGGCACTCATCCCCAGAGCTCTGCAACTCAACAGGCTGTAGTTAACATGGTGTACAAAGAGGCTGATGTCACAGCGTGATCTTGCTGCTTGCCCTCTCCATTGCCTGCTAGTGCTCTGCAGGGATAAGCCCAGGGGCTTTGCAGTGCATTTTGCATGTGTGAACGTCCTGTGTCTGTTGCACTTAATAAGACTTTCAACAGGAGACTGAGTATCCAACGGGACATTTTGGGGTGATTTAAACAGTGGGATGTCCTCTTAACACACAGTTCCATTTATAATTGAAGCGGAGAACCCCTGAATGTCACCTCATGGCCCACGTAAACTGTTTTTAGAGGGCACTTAGACCGCAACCTGCTCCATTTGCCTTCAGGTCATATGACACATACCAGTCGCTGGAAGGAAACGCTTCCCAAAGCACACCTATTTATCCTAAAGGTGGAGATAATAGGCACTTAGCGAAGTTCAGAGTTAACACTTCTATACACTGATATTACGCCTGATTGAACAATTACAGGCCACAAAACCGACTATCAGGCTAAAAATAAAGGGGGCGAGAGCAAACAAAAGACTAAATATATTAATAATTCCGGTCTCCTTGACGACGCTCTCTCTCCGCAGAACGCCCACACAGGCGTGCTGAGCTCTAGGCCGATACCTTGTGCGTTTCTGAGGCTTTCCGGGCATTCTTTGCTTTCTGTGCATTTTCCTTCTCTCGCTTTCACCTTAAAAGCTCTTTGACCAAACTCAATTGTCAGGTTACGGCTGCATTAAATGAAAGGAAATCACCAGCATTCATCATAACTGGATCATCATGTTTTTGAAAGCTTCTTTGTATCATGAAGATCAACAGATTCATTTGACAGTTTTTTTTATGCTTGACCTGAAAGCAGCAGGTACGATGGGAGCTTTTTTTTTGTAGGTATAATTACACTTTCAGCAAACATGCTTTTTTTTTAAAATAAAAAACTGTAATTTCATAAAGCCACCCCCACCTCCCTCTTCACCTGGGTAAGTACCACAAACATCTTCAAATCCTGACTAAAGATGATATTGGTTTCCAGGGCAACCACTTATACTTGCCACACACATTGTACCAAAGCGATCATCTGCTGTGTATCCATGCAGTACTATCACGCTGAATATGTTTCATTCGTGTTTGTGCACGGATGAGAATTTCAGTCCTGTGCGTCAGTAGCACTTATAAAATGTTCCCTGACTTCAGATGTTGTCAGGAAAGCATCTAATGACCCAGACTGCCCATCAAAGCATATGGAGAAAGAGAAAGAGAGGCATGATATACTTTTAATTGTATACATAATAGTGATCTGGGGAGTCTTATCTATGTGAATCTCACGATAGCATGTCTAAGTCACATTTCACCTCAAAAAACAAAGAAAAATAATTAAATAATGAACGAAGGCTTTAAGATATCAAAAATATGCCAAAAAAAAAAAAAATGCTGCTGGGGTATAAAGTCCATAAATCGGTGTTCTTTGGATGCGGGAAGGCACTCCAAGGCACTCGAAATTATAGTGTAAAATTAAAAAGCCTTTATTCACTTTACATTAAAAATATAGTAATATGTCGGAGAAACGAGGCTGGATTCAGATGCGGGTACAACAGAGGCTTTATTGAACAGAGAAATCACCGCGGGCAATGAGTGCCTTCGCGGACAGTCAGTGTGGACGTGGAACTCCCAACCACCCAGATGGGGGGAAAGCAGCTTGCTAATCCGAGCGAGAGGCTGAGCAGCCCAACAACGAGACCGCAGAGTCCCAGGGTAGGCGGATGCCGGAGGACGCCCACGGGTTCCTGCACGCACAGAGAGGTGCGGGAGATACAACAAACAGCTACGAGCACTGGAGCCTGGACGAGACAAGACAGGGCAGGTAAACGATACTAACATAGACAGTCAGAGCAAGGGAATAATCACAACAATCTGACAAAAGGCAGAGAAACACGAGGAGCTATAAGGAGAAGCTAATGAGAAGACCAGAACCAGGTGTGAAACAAGGGGCGAGCAGATAACAAGGAGGGCGGGGAAACAATCATGCTGACATATGCGCACGTGGCGAGCTGTCAAAACAACCATGCACCACAACACACAACACAGAGACAACAAGAAACAGGTGATCAGACCCGAGACCCGACAGTACCCCCCCTCCCAGGAGCGCCACCAGGCGCCCCAGGAGGAGGCCCACCTTGTCGCCGACGGAAGTCCTCGATCAACGAACGGTCCAAAATGTCCCGGGACGGCACCCAGCATCTCTCCTCTGGCCCATAGCCCTCCCAGTCCACGAGATACTGAAACCCTCTTCCACGGCGTCGCTCGTCGAGTAATCTCCTAACCGTATAGGTAGGGGAGCCATCCACAAGACGAGGGGGTGGGGGGGCGGGAAGATCGCCGGCAGGGTTAAGGGGAGAAGAAAACACAGGTTTAACCCTAGAGACATGAAACACAGGGTGAACCCGACCAAGAGCAGGAGGGAGCTTGAGCCTTATCGCCACTGGATTAACCACCTTGGTGACGCGGTACGGCCCAATGAATCTGGGCGCCAGCTTACGAGAAGGCACCCGGAGAGGCAGATCCTTGGTAGAAAGCCATACCCGTTGACCGCACACATAGGTTGGAGGAGAGGACCGGCGACGATCGGCTGCTGCCTTGGTTCGTCCTGAGGTTCGGACCAAAACCCTCCTGACTTTCTCCCAGGTGCGGCGGCAGCGCTGAACGAAAGCCAGGGCGGACGGAACCGCAGCATCGGGTTCCTGTGATGGAAACAGAGGCGGTTTATATCCCACAGAGCACTCAAAAGGGGACATACCTTAACAAGGAGGGCGGGGAAACAATCATGCTGACATATGCGCACGTGGCGAGCTGTCAAAACAACCATGCACCACAACACACAACACAGAGACAGCAAGAAACAGGTGATCAGACCCGAGACCCGACAGTAATATATTTATTTTTTTATTTCTATATTTTTTTACATAAATCAGCAAAAATGATAGGTAGTAATAAGTACACCTTTAAAAAAATACTCTTTAAAAATATATTTTCCATTATAGTAATGAGTTTTTTTTTAAGTGGTATTAAAAAAAAAAAAAAAAAAAACCTTTAAAAAAGGCTTAAAGGAATAGTTTACCCAATGTTCTAAACCTCAGGCCATCCAAGATGTAGATGAATTTGTTCTTCAACAGATTTGGAGAAATTTAGAATTTAGCAGCTGCAAATCCACCATTCCATAATCCATAATAACGCTCCCTCCAGTGAAAAAGTTCATTCCACATGGTCCTCTCACATCAAAATCCACAGACATATTTGTTTAGAACTGTTTTCGTTTGTAAACAGTGCTTCATCCGTGCATATTTCCCCCCTGATTCAGACAACTTTTTCCACAGGATAAAGCAATATTATTGATATTTATTATGGACTTTTATCACAAAAGCTTTTTGCTTCACAAGACATTAATTGATGGACTGGAGTCATGTGGATTACTTGCAGATTATTGATGTTTTTATCAGCTGTTTGGACTCTGACTGCACCCATTGACCACAAAGGATCCATTGGTTGAGCAAGTGATGTAATGCTAAATTTCTTAAAATTTGTTCTGATGAAGAAACAAACTTATCTGCATCTTGAGGGTGAATAAATTTAAAATTAAAATTTTGGGATATCTTGGGGTAATATATATATATGAATATTGGGACTGGGAACTGCTCTTGACAGGTTTCGTGAGATTCACCCTCCTGACTGAACACAGAAAAGCAGCAGTATATTGATTATGTCTGAATGCTTTTGATTTCTGAGAAATATTCTGCTTTCTAACAGCACATTTTGACAGGGTTATTTAATACCGCCTGTGCTGGGCCCTCCTCAAGAGAGGCTGTGTAAGCAGCACGGTCCGTTAGATGCAAATTGTATTTAATTCATTTTTATGGAATAGTGTTATATTTTCAACACTTTTTTTGCTTTTTCCAAGTAATCTTGCTGACAGACGTCTTGGAATAGGATACTTCATGCCATAATTCTTGCACTACAGCTCAACTCTGGGAGTGAAAATACGCCTCTGTGTGTGTAATGACATTCCCATTCCCTGATTTTAAAAGAGATGAGGGAGAGAGGCGCTGGTACAGTAAAATGTAATGTACATAAGGCAAATCCTTTTTACTCAAGGCACTGGGTTTACACCACTGACAACATGAGAGCTTTTAGTCTTTAACAGCCCTATCACTTCCAGTCTGAAGACAGAATACCGCTGCACGCACTGACATCAAGAGCACAACATTAAAAAGCAGACCTTATTAGACAGTGCATGGATCACATTTCAAGCTAAAGCTATTTGGTTCATAATGTAATACATTTCCATTTACAGAATCCTACAATATTGGTTTTTTACTCAGGCATGTAAGGAGATGTCTACCAAAATAGCAACTGTGAGGAAAAGGAACATAAACCTGCTTTAAAGGAATGTTCCGGGTTCAATACAAGTTCAGCTAAAACAATTTTAACTTGTCCCTCTATTGGTAAAACAAGCAAATAAAGATTGTGCTCACAGTAATGCATTTCCACTGAAAGTGGAACAAGGTAATGCACCAAAATAAACTTTAAAATACTTTATTAAGCATTTACGTATGACCTAACACTTTACATTATACCTGTTAAACGTGACTAGCGTGCCTGAATCGCTTACCAACCTCGTTTGAGCAAGGTTATATCCAATCCTTCAATTTTTACAACCATGGAAAGCTGGGAAATAGGAAGAGATGTAATTTATCTATGCTTGAAGTGATGTTTACATTAAACAAACTCACCCACAAGAACACATAACTGTAGTTTAATCTACCTTAAAGGGGTCCTATTATGCTTTTTCACTTTTTTAATTTTAGTCAGTGTGTAGTGTGTATGTTTGGGCAATCAAAATTACTAAAACTAAAACTGAAATACAAGTAAATTAAAGCTATTAATATAAAAAAAAAACTGATAAAATGACAAAAGCACATAACAACATTACTAAAACTTAAAAATGAAGACGGAAACTTCAAAATGTAAAAATAAAAGCCAGTTCAAAATATTAATAAATACTATAATAATATATGAATAATACTAAAATATCACAGTTTTGTGGTAATCAATATAGACTTCATAGAGTTTTACTTGTACTGCACCAGAAACATTGGTGTAACTTTCAAGAACAAACTTCAGGGTATGATATGATTAGACCACAACTGCCACAGTAAAGAGTGATTCTTTTAGCGCTTGAGTATAAACCAATGAAGATGTTCAGAGGAAACCCAGGGAAAACAGCAAAAACAAGCCTCTGGGGTAAAAATCTGGAAAGCATCTCAGTGTAACAGCCTTGTCTCAGACTACGCTTTTGAATGCTGTGGGGAAAGCACAAATTCTCCTGTAATGTCTATCCATGTCACTACAGAACCTCTGGGACTGTTACTTTTGTCATATAAAGTGACGGCAAGACATTTGAAAAACATCCACTCCATTGATTTCCTTCTTCTTGGTTTCATTAACACACGCACAAACTAAAATCTTGATGTGTTTCATGTCCATATCTGGCACGTCAGTCTAGCTAATGAGGTACCACAATTTAACGTTCAAAACACACACATGCGCACACACTGCCTGCCCACCTGACACTCTGCAAGAGCGAGCCTCATTGCCATGGCAGCCGGCTATTTATACACTACACCACACAATCAGGCCTTGTCACAGTCAACAGGGGTGTAAGAAAAGCCGTGGATATGTCAGTCAATCAGGAGATGTTTTCCTGTGACTCACTGCCTAATGGCAAGAGTTAACAGGTTGGACTAATCATGGCTGGATGAGGCAGTTGTGCAATTCTGTCACTATATTACCTCTATCAATCTATCACACACATCACATACAGTTACACCTGCGCTTGAACAGTCTAAATGTCAACATTTGAGCATCATTTACTCCTTTCTGTTTTGTGAAATAGACAGGAGAAATACTGACACCTGACTCCACTGAGGGGGACAAGATTTGGGTAACGTGGCCCCGTTAGCCTATTTTTTGCAGACTATACATACTGTTCTGGAAAACTATAATACTTTATTTTTTTTTTATCTTTTGTAACATTATACATGTCTTTGCTGTGACTTTTGATTAATTTAATGCATCCTTGCTGAATAAATGAATAAAAATAAATAAATAAACAAACAAACAAACAAACAAACAAATACAAATATGAAGAAATACATCTTTAAATTAATTGAAATTGCATCACTGCTTATAATTTCAAATAAATCTTCTAAGGTGTATTAAGCTGTAACTAACATGTTTTAAAACTGTATACTTAGTGTCTGTGGCTGGATTGAAGATCCAGACACAAGAGAAAACAAAATCAGCATAAGTCAACAAGCAACTATTCCGTATTCAAACCTTTAAACACTTGAAAAAACTCTGCCTTGATATAAAAAAAGAGCTATTCAAGCTGCTGTGTTGAAGAATAATACATTTTAAAGTCAACCTGGGGTTGAGGAAATTAAAATGACCAAAATTCCTAAAGCCTTTGGTGTTGTCAGCCACACTTACAGGAGAATCTGCACTGAACACTCCAGGGGCCTGTTATTGAAATTAACCAAACACAACATGAAAGCTGCTTCATCTGACATATTGACAGTGTAAGGTCCTTTTCAATATGTATGTGTGTGACTGACTATAAATGTCAGAGTAACAGAATTGAACAGAATTTAATTATAAAATTATAGTAGCATCTGGTAAACATAGTAATACGCCGTCAACAATATATATTGTGCAGTTAAGTTCACAAGAAATATTTTTTGTCCTGATTTGTGTTATTATATTCTTATATTATATTATATTCTGTGTTAGATAAGGTTAACAACTGATGTACTGTAAGTTGTGACAAATTGTTAAATTAGCCTATGTCAAGACCTCAACATTTGCAAAATCCTTCTCAAATCTTATGCACAAAATAAGCATGAGCATTTCAGCACCACGGAGAGCAACATTGGCATACATTTACTTCTTAACACTAGCGGTCAAAAGATTTAAATAATTACGTTTTTTTAATTTTTATTATGCTCACCAAGGCTGCATTTATTTGCTAAAAATACAGCAAATTCATTAATAGTGTGAAATATTATTAAAATTTTTAAGAACTGCTTTTTTAAATACATTTTAAAATGTAATTTATTCCTGTGATGCAAAGCAGCCATTACTCCAGTCTTTGGTATAACAGGATCCTTCAGAAATCATTCTAATATGCTGATTTGGTGCATAAGAACATTTATTATTATTATCAGTGTTGAAAACTGTTATTACATTTTTGTAGAAAATGAAACATAAAAAAGTTTGGGTGAAGATTAAAAAAAAAAACAGACAAGGTTGCATTAAATTGTGTGACATTAAATACATTTATAATGTCATGAAACAGCATTTTCAAATAAATGCTTTTCTTTGAACTTTCTAGTCATCAATGAATCCTGAAATTTTTTTAACAAAGTTTACACAAAAATATTAAGCAGCAAAAACTAATAATAATATTGATAATAATATCAATAATATTGACATTAATAACCATTATTAACAAATGAACACTAATAATTGATAAGCACCAATATTGATAACAATAAGAAAGTTTTACATTGATTATCAAGAAATGCTTATAGAGCATTAAATCAGCAAATTAGAAAGATTATTGAAGGATCACATGACACTGAAGACTGGAGTAAAGTCTAGTGAAAAGTTACAAAAATAAATTACATTTTTAAATATATTTAAATAGAAAACAGTTCTCTTTAAGTGTAATAATATTTCAAAATCTTGCTGTTTTTGATCAAATAAATGCAATCTTTGTAAGAATAAGAGACTTCTTACTAAACATAAAAAAATTAATAACTCCAAAATTTGACCAGTAGTGTATAATCTATTTCCCTTCTCACATTCAACTTTGATGCATATATGAATGCATACTAAGATACCTTTTTCCCTTTCTCACCATTTCTATAGTGCGCAAACACGCACTCAATCATATCACTTCAAAGATAATCTCAAGAGAGATGAACTATTCCATACAGCCTGCATAAGCAATCATGTATACACAGGCAGAGTGTGTGCGTCGACGTGCACGGATATGCCTCTGCCGGTAATGTTTCATATTGCTCTCTATTCCTGTCACTCCCTGGATGCTTAACTGTCTCACAGAATAATAATCACACTGACTGCTGTAATCCCTACTGTGCACAGAGGTTTCCCTGATATCCCCACTGTGCTGGGCTGCGTTGAGCTTTGCTGAGCTGAACCAACCCCCGCCACACACATACACACATCCTTGTCCTGCCTGGATCACTGCTATTAACAATACGGGCCAAGTAATCCTAATTTGTACCTCTAAAGAAAGCTAATCCATTGTACAGAAATAACTAATCTGTAAAGAGCAAACACCATTCTTAGGCGGGAAAATCCTGTTAGCGTCTGCTTGATTACCTTACCATTAGACTTCCCGTGCAAAAGCGCTCTAAGTTCAGTCACATGGCTAACCTCATCAACCGGGCTAATGTCTGCAGCCTTGTTGATTTCAGCTACAAATTGAGTTAATATTTCATGCTGACAGGGTTGGTTTTACTCCACGGGAGAACTAACGCTAAATGTGGCTATAGTGAATAATTCACATACCTGATAAGACTAAGCGTGGCTGTGTTTAATTATTAATGATCTTAATATTGCAAAATGCACTGATCAATGCATCTCTACAGTGAATGGGAGAAGTGAGTGAAAGGAAAGATGTGGGCTGAGTGGCACTGCATTACAGACGGCTCCAATCAGAGCAGCGCACATCTCACATGACAACAAGATTTTCTGTGACTGCGTGGGTTATGTGACTTCACTGCTCTGAGATCCAACGGACGTGTTTGGGGGTAATCTAGGATTAGAGCACCTTGTTCAAACTCTCACCTTTAAAGGTAAGACCACAAGTGACAGACAACAAACCTCTCACACACATATCCTCTAATTTGACACAATGGCAGAGCGAATCAAAGCCAGTGTATCTGAGATCAGATTAAGCCTTCATAAATAATACAATATGAGAACAACCATGTCAAAAACTGAAAATAAAGTGCAAATATGTCAGTTTTGAACCACACTGTGACTGACACACAGTATCATGCTACCCAGATGAGGTCAGATACTGAACAATTTCATCATGTCAGTGTCCATCAACTTTAGAACTGTATAAACACAGGTCCAGGTGACTGATGATCACTTCTTGTGTCACAGTCTTTAGCATATGTGCCCATCCCCTTGTGGGACTCTAAGCTGACAGCATCCTCCCCTCAGTGCCCAGGTGAGAAGGCTAACCCATCTGTATATTCATGACTGTGAAATGGACACAGTCACCATGGAGACAACCTGGTCTCATATGATGACGTGGATATGGACTATTCAGGACTTTTGATGCAATGTTTCTGGCAGGTATAATCAAATCAGCACGAGTTCTACAGTCAAAATGAAGTCAAATATAGATCAACAAATCTAACACGGTCAGCATAGACTTCATATTGTGTCAACTAATGCTCCAAATCAAACTTTTATCTATGTTGTACATGAAACAACTGTGCTCACTATCTATCATTGAACCGTTAACTCTTTAATACAGCCAGTAGTAGCAAACTTTGACTGGAAAAAAATAAACTGATACAGTTTCTAGTTCCAAAACAAGTAGGATATCTTTCAAGCTTTTTTTCAAAGTGATCATCTGGCATTGGAAGTGATTTGCTGGTGCTGATCTGCACTACGAAAGCATTAACATGATGAGAAAATACCACATCCTCCACAATGTAGTACTGATAGGATTTTAATATTAAAAACACTTCCCTTACTAGACCTTGGCACTAAAACAGATTGAGCAAAGCTCACAGGCAGATGAAACGAAGCTATGAGATTTCAGAACCATGGACAGCGACATTAAAAGCTCCTCCTGGTACATAGAATGACAGGACATGTCCAAAGGTCTGCTACATATCAATGGCCCAATAAATAATTAAAGATATAAACAGACATACCATGTTGACCTCAGACACCATGTCTATGCTTGCCACATCGATGCTCATGCCAACCGCGACCGGTGCACCTTAAATGAGAAGAAAACCTTAATCCTCAAGTTCACTGAAAGCATTTATTTATTTTATATCAATGTTAAAAACAATCTTGACATACTTATGCAACCTTAAAAGTAAGAAATAATGACGTGAGCAACATCATACCTCCAAAGTCTGGTCGAAGACGAATGTCATAGCCTTTCAAAAGCTTGTCCACTGTCTCTTTGACAAAAGACATGTTTCCTGGTTCATTGGCGCTGAAAAGAAATAATAAAGAAGGTTATTTCCATCATATTAGAGCCCAGGAGGTCTATGCTCTCGCGCCATGGTCTCCACCAGCTCTTCTTACCTTTGAGCACAGCACATCACTGCCACAATTACCGGTAATGAAAGAACACCAAACAGCCTTCGTTTCTGTATTCCAAACATTCCTTATACTCTTTCAGGCAAGGAATCGAGCGACAAAACGGACGTTGTAAGGTTTCCTTGCGTAGGTAACAGGTTACGTTATTCCATAAGTGGGTTTTTGCTAAAGAACTCCAATTACTGTCAAACGCGCGTAAACAAATCGCTGCGATCCGGGTTTTCGCTCTCTTGCGGAGACTGCGTTATTTGGTTAGGTGCTCGGTAAATACGATGCATTTTGCCCGAGACACTACCGGAGCTTGCAGCAGGGGAGTCGGTGTTTGGGGCACAGCCAGATCTTCTCCATCCTTCGGTTTTGACGCCCGTATAGCTGTGCTGTCCCGAATCTACACCCTCTGCTGAAGTCTCAGTCTTACGCCTCTTTTTATGTTTCAGCTACAAGCAAAGGATGGTCTGTCGAGACAGTTGACTTATTTTTCACATATACCCAACAAAAAGCGCCTGTTATTAGATGTTCGCTCGGGAAAAACGTCAGAATTGGAAACTGAAACTGAAAGTTCGACTATTGATTCGACAACTGATGACCGAGACGACCGGAGTGTGATGAAATTGGTATGTGAGCACGAGGACTTCGCTATAAGAAAAGTGGTCACGTGACATCCCACAAGCTTCGGCGCGAACAGCATTTTGTTGGTGTGTAGCGCGGAGTTTATTGAAATAATTATTTACAAGTCAATTCAAACGAAAAACTTAACTAGATCGTTCAACACGTGTGGTTTCGTCAGGTTCATGATCTAGTAAAAAAAAAGCGTATACACTTGAGTAAAAGTTGAAGAGAACGACTGGGAGGGGTTTCCCCTCAGTTTAACTCTTCGTTCATGGAAAGCAATAAAACGGTAAGTATTTTAGGCGATTTATTCATAAACAGCTCCTGTATTTTGCCATTGTTGCTGGTGGGTGTACATTTGAAATCTTTGTCAGGAGAAAGCAACCCAAAACAAATCTGCAATGATGACTGAGTCATGACTTCTTGTGTTGCAAACTCATCATTTGCTGTTCAGGTAGACATCATTAGTGGTTTCTTACCGTGACTTGAACGCGGGAAGTGAGAACCACAGGTTTGGGTAGGGGCCATAAAAGTATTGATTCGTTTCCTCAGTATTTTTCAACAAAATTTCAATGATGTTTGGCTACAACGAGATTGTGCAAGAAACAAAAGAAAATTTGCAAGTAGGTAACCACTGGTAACACTTTCTTATAGATGTACACGTCACAAATATAGCACAAAAATTTAGTTTTGGTTTAATATGCATTTAGGGTGTGTGATCAATCAATCAATCAATAAATGTTAAGTTGCTACTCAGCTCATTCCTTCCATTTGAGTGTTATGGACACTAGTAATCTCTCCTTCTCTCTCAGAGAAGATCATTTTTAACTGCAATATCTATGGTGGTATCAAATGGCAGTGCTTTCTATTTTATTAGAACATTACATTTATTAGGAGGGCATCTCCTGTACTGTACCTCTGCATGCGCACACACGCATACTAATAGTGATAAACAGAACATCATGTGACAGAGTGGAAGAAGAATAATTTTGCTTTATTGACACCTTCTGTGATACAATCAATCTGATATATTACTTGTTCTCACTACCACTCCCCATCAGTGGATATTAAGGCTCCTCCATTTAGCCTCTAGACAATTTTATTATACATAATCAGATTTTCAGTGAGGCTTGACAGTCTGTTGGATATTAGGCACAAGTGTAATGGCTTCTACCAAGCTTTAAAAACTCATTAAACTAATCCTGTTAATTTGACCTGTGTTCAAAAAACAGGTCCGCATTGTTCTGACTGAATGGAAAGGCTGTTTACGAGAGCTGTTGGTGGATTTGACACGGTCTGTGGTTGAAGTTTGGCCTTTTTAAATCCCTCAGGCTGCATTAAGACTGTAGTGTGCGGACTGATGCCGCCCTAATGCTTTTAGAAGCAGACGCTGGATGCAGAGGGATGTGGCTGTGCTTCCTGGTACTGTTTCAGAAGCTTTATTCCAGAGAGGCGAGGGTTGAGACTCCACTAAGATGTTATTGGATTCTTGTTCTTCTTGTGTCCTCAGGTATATTCTGTTAGTATAGCAATATTTAGCTTTGATTCGCTGCCTGAAAAAGTGTTAGGACTACATTAGTCTATAATGATAGATATATTCAAACCCTCCTAATTTTTTATTGATAGCAAATCTTGTTTAATCTATTTTAGGACAGTTGGTCCTGTCTGTGCCAGGATTACCATTCATTGAATGCCTTTTAAATTCCATTTCAGTTTTTGAGTTTGAACTGAATTTGAATTGAGGTACCGAACACAACGCAGAATTGCAATTTAAATTGGAAGGGAAATAGAATTAAGTCACGCCACCATTATTTATATAGTGCTTTAAGCAATAGAGATTGTTTCAATAACAGAGAAGTTACAGTAAATGAAAATAAAATTAACTGACATTTAAATTCATATAACATTAATGTTAAATAGCATATCAAAGTTTATCAAAAATTTGTAGTGTTGGCTTGGCAAAACATTGTTTAAAAAAACATTTAGATAGATAGATGTTTTGAAATGAGACCAATAGAAATTTTATATTTCATTTATGTATTTAATCTTATTTATTAAATTAACTTTTTTATTTATTTATTTGTTTGTTTTTTTGGACCGGGTGAATATACACTACATTTCCCAGAATGCATTACCTGTGTTGAATTGCAATTCTGTACATTTATTTTGCCATCATTCCATTTCAAATTTCAGTTTTAATTTCTTTAGGGCATGGCCAATACAGTTCAAACTCATGAACTTGCAAGATATTAATTATTCACTTTTGAATCTTGTAACAACCCCTTTCTGTACAGAACTAAAAGTCATAGAATCATGTCAGGTGTACCTTTTTCACCTTTTAACCTCAATGTTGGGATTAATAGAGTATAAAGTATTTAATATTGTTGCAAAAAAACGTTTCCGGGAATTTCTTTGTAGCCATACATATAGGAAATGATTTCTAAGCTTCTTGCAGCATAACCGTTTATGAAGAGCAGCTACTATAAGGAGAGAGATGGAAATCGAGGGTAGCTCTGAACAGCACTTACCCACACACACCCACATCCCATCATCCAAACAAAGCACTCCACTCACACATCATCTGCAAATGCAAAGGCTCCTCAGTGTGTGGGTTGAGCAAATGGCACCAAGTCACGGTCACACACCAAGCCAAATGCTGTTAAAGCCTTTAAAGTAACACTAGTCAAACAGGGTGTGGGAGGACTGGAACCTTTTCTATGATCCCTGTCTTTGCCTTTAAAATGACCGGTGTCCTCTGACCCCTCTAATTGTAAGGTATAAGGCCGTCAGCGTTTGGAAGGTTACTTTGGAAATGTAATAGGTTACAGATTATAAGTTACCCTATCTCAAATGTAATAAGTAGTGTAACTATTTCAATTACTTTATTAAAGTAATGTAACCGATTACATTTGATTACTTTTCTAAATTTCTAATGTTTTCAACTGTTAATCCTTTTTAAACATGTAAACCAGGCAGCGCTATCCTTACAGTAGAACTCAACACTGATCATTTTCAAAATCCTTTCTCCCTTGAATTAAGATTATAATGATTTAATTTTAAAGCACAGCCAGCACAAAATCAGACTTACTTTGAGATCATTCTGAGGTTAAATACAGATTTAAAACCATAACAAGTAATAGTTTAATAGCTATGACACTGTTTTTGAAATCTATATTTTGCATATCTATGACAGGAAACATTGGCATCTAACAATGGCTGAGAAAAAAAAAACAGTTAAACTTAAAAAATAAAGCATATACATAAACCCAAATAGGAAATAAAAAGTTATCAAATAGGAATGTGTCCTATTCTGTGTCCTATAAACTCCTGAAACATTGGTCTCTCATATATTAGTGATGTCCCTGCAATTTCTGAAAGAAATCAATTAAATCTGTATGTGGGTGTTTAAAAAAATTCAAATGAAACCCCCTTTGTAATCGTTAACATTTTCAAAAGTAACTGTAATTTAATGACACATTTTTTTCTCAGTAACTGTAACTGATTACAATTACATTTATTTTGTAATTAATTTACTTAATTTAGTTACATGTAACTAGTTACTCCCCAACACTGAAGGCCGTGTCCGAAAGTTCACAAGGCACTTTTCTTTATTTTGCCCACTGGGCTATCAAAGTGGTTTTCTGATCTACTGTAGTATCACAAAAAGGGGAAATGAAAACATGGTTGCACTGGCTTCCATTGATAGGGCTTTTCCTTCCATTTGTGTCAAATTGCAGATGCAGAAGACCTCTCTCCTCTGCACGCCCCCACCACTCCTCCAGATTAAATGGACACAGATAAATAGATCCTCTGGATGGAGTGAATATTGCACTGTGCTGAATGAATAATGTATGTACGTGGCTGACATTGCGGGTCTGATTTGTTTTAGATTGAGACAGAACACTGCAAATTCACTCATAATACCTACTGAAGGATTCAGACTCCTGTGATACTATGAAGAGATGCATAGATGCCTCCTGAGACATTAAAGGAATAGTTCACCTAAAAATTAAAATTAGCTGAAAGTTTACTCCCCCCCCCCACAGGCCATTTAAGATGTAGATGGGTTTGTTACTTCATCCCAACAGATATGGAGAAATGTAGCAATTATCTCACTTGCTCACCAGAGATCCTCTGTGATGAATGGGTGCCGTCAGAATGAGAATTCATACAGCTAATAAAAACATCACAATATCCATAATAACGTTTCCTTTAGTCCATCCCCTGTAATTCTCTCACATCAAAATTCACCATCATATTTATTTGGAACTGTTTAGGACTGTTTTTCGCTTGTTAGCTGTGTTAGGTCTGTGCATATTTCTCCCCTGATACAGATTAGACACCTTTTTCCACTGGAGAAATCAATAATATGGATAGAGGAATCATATTTTAGCTGGAAACAATGGTTTGAAGTTAAAAACATCTTAATGATAGATTTGTTTATTACAAACATGCAGATTTTCACTTTACATGTTAATTGATGGATTGGAGTTACATTAGGTTGTTGTTTTTATCAGCTGTTTGGATTCTGATTCTGGCGGCACCCATTCACTGCAAAAGATCCATTGGTGGGCAGTAATGCTAATTTCTCTGAACCCATTCATATGAAGAAACTCACCTACATCTTGGATGGCCTGAGGGTGGGTAAATTCTCAGCTAATTATATTTTTTGGGTAAAAAATCCCAGCGTGCATCAAACAATAGTGAGTGTAAAATGCTATGAAATTTACTTTATTTATCATACACAATGAGTAACTTACCTTGTGTCATAGATTGCAAACAGCTTTTAATTCCCATCCACTGCATTCCTGCAAAACAGAGGGAGGTGATGTTACTATTCCCATCATTCAATGCCCTGTTACTAATTTTAGAATGAACACATTCTGTAAACAATTGTGATGTTTCTGAATCCCAAAAGCATTTTCAAATGTCTTTTAACATGTCTTGAGTTCCAATTGTGTTGTTCTGTTAATCTTTGTTATTAAAGATCTGTTTATCATGAGCACATACAGTACACACACACACACACACACACACAACTAGATCAGGATTATCAGATGCTTGCAGGACACAGGTGGACTGTAGAAGTAACAGCTGCTCTCGTGTGAAAATCTCTGGAGTCCATATCAATGAAGTCAATCAGCAGTCAGACAAAAGCACTTAAAAATTAACCAATCCCCAAAAACACAACTACAATATCATATTATACCTACACAACAAAACTGTCTGTACAATCTTCATGAATCTAGAATAAATCTCGTCCTAACGGATACGAAATCAATAGGCCCAAATCAGCAATAGGGTGTCATTTATAAAAGAAACTAGTTCAATAAGTTATTTTCACTTATGCACAACATGAAACTGGAGCAGGTAGAGCTTTTTAAGGTTTTCATTTATCGACTGAAGCACTGCAGTAATAGTCAGCATCAGAAAAAAAATGGGATTAGAGTTCCCTCTGATGGCTGTCCTCATTACTACTTGTGCCTTTTATAAAACAATGATCAACTCTGCTCTCGCAAACCAGTTTTGAATCTAGTCCTATCAAATCAATATTATTTATCTTTGACTGATACCTTGATGACTTATAGCTAAGCTTCACACATGCTTTAATTTATCCTCAGGACGATTCTCTAATTTACAACCCGTTTTAATAGAGTAGGCTAAAACTGATACTTTTAAACCATAAATATCCCCAGTGGAGATATAATAGTCCGCGTGTAGAGGAAGCCAGCCTGGCGCAGGGGGGCTGCCTAGGGGTAAACGCTCGCGCACAAAATGCCTAGTAAGCTGAATTGTTGGGAAATCCGCTCATTTTCTAGCTTCCGCGCTCGTAACGCACGCCGGCGCCGGGGTAATCGCGCTTTTCTCTTAATAAACTCAAACAAGATAAGTTTCAAACCCCAACGGCCGCTCAAATTTCCCTCGGGGGGTAATTATGCAGCGCGCGCAGAGGTGACGTCCTATTACTTTTGTCCCAAACACGAACAAATGCCACTAGAGTGACAGTCGGGCTATAGAGTGGGGCGATCCAATCCGGCGACCCGGTAAACGGAGAACCCTGTTAAACTCTGTAACGCTTGAACGGTTGCGCAGATGCGCGTTGAGATGTCGTACACTAGGCTACCTCAGAGGGAAGAAGGGGGAAAAAGTAATGGTCTGTTAAAGGGGATGTGTTGACTGGAGGGGGAATAGGGGGAGAGAGAAAACAAAGACTGTTTTAAGGGCTGTTGTGCTGTCTGGTAACTGTCGTTCAATTGGATTTAGGAGTGATGAAGAGGTCTTTGGGATGCGGAAGAAAGGAAGGAATGCTCTGCAGCGGTTCTTCAGTCACTGAATCGTAAGAGAGTACGGCACAATTAGCCTGTATGGTTAAGACTGGATATATCTGAAGAACAACGCATCACACTACTGCTGTAAACTGAACGTTGCGGGATTTTGCTCACTGCTTCAAAAGGAATTCATTGCAGTTATTCAACGTGGATCCACTGCACCATTCAGGAATTTAAGGTGAGATACGAGGCTTTTACTGTACACTATCTCTGCTCAACTCTGCTTTGAAGGACTCGCTATAAATGTTCGACAAGTTTATACGCCAGAGGCTGTTAAAACTATGAATTACAGCTGCTGCAAACTCAGCACTCCTACAGCTTTTACAAACGATCACGTTGAAGGAAATGTTGTAAACTGGCATTCAGGGGACATGCACAAAACAGAGAACGGATTCTTGATAATGGAATTGCGTAAAAATAAATAATTACTTTAATTTGCAAATAATTAAATAACATAATTAAATTAAAATAAAATAAAGACAGCATTGTAATTGCATCAATAATAATAATAATGAAAAAGTATTTGGTTAACACTTTTGCTTAATTGCTTTGATGATTTTTTTGTTTTGTTTTTGTTTTTTTGTTTACTGATCATCCTATTTTATGCTTTTTGTAAGCACCACAAAACTTTGTCTTTCCCTGTTCATTTTTTTTTAAATTAAAGTGTGCATAATTCAGTTTCCCTGAAGAATGGTCAGATTATCATAGTGCTGGAATGAACTCCCTATCCTGGACTTTTGCAGGTATGGGATATGGACCACATTGCAGCGCTAAAATGAGAAGTCTGTGGGTCGGTGTTTTGTTCATGACTTTCACCTGCCATCTGAGGTAGATTGCACGTTTAACGTGTAACTTTCTTTTTCTTTTTTTCTTTTTTTTTTAGTTCATTGCAGGAGCCAATTAATGTTAAATATCATATGTCTATAATTAATTCATATTGATTCAAATTTCCAGACCACTATATCATTGTGGTCATGTTTGAAAGGAGGATGAGAGTTAATACTTGTAGTTATTAATTATCTTTGTGGTCTTGTGTATCAGCCTTTCTCAGACTACTACAGGGATTCCTAAAGAGTCAGAGCTCAATGATAACATCACAGTATTCACACGAATCCTGGATGGATTGCTGGATGGCTACGATAACAGACTGCGACCTGGGCTTGGAGGTAAACTGCCTAGATACCATTTCCATCTCTAAATGATCTGATCTGTAGCAAAATCGTGCTTTAATGAAAAGTGTTTTTTCTTTGTATATTAATGGCATTTATGTCTGGCATTGACCTCCGGGAGTTATTCTGAAAAGATGTGTTTAGATAAAGGAGGATGGTTTTTGAAAAACAGAGAGAACGCCTGCACATTCCATCGTGACAGCAGCATGAAGGACTTTCATTAAAAAAGAGAAAGATGCTGCTTCTATTCAATCCACTAACTGGAAGGAAAAGTACATAGAAAAGGAAAAAAATCTGTGTTTTTATACAGCAGATGTTTGCACCGAGCAGAAGTGATCGCTGAAATTGCCTGGTCCTCTGTGAAAATCAAACGGCCACTATTTCCTGGCACTCTCAATTACAGTGTTCTTGCTAGAGACAGAGGTAGAGAGAGAGAGGGTGAGAGAGGGATATGAATGTGGCTGCTGACCTTGAGAAAGCTATCGTTCTTTTTCAAAGGTGCAGGTTCACTGTTCTCAGAGGTCGAAAGCATGGCAGAGAAAGAGAATAAACACAGGCTGCTCTGTTTCCACGTGAGAGAGTTCAAGGGAGCACATCTCATAACTGTAGCAGCAGCAACGTGATGTCAATTGACAAATGATGGCATTGAACTTGATTTAGTGCCTTGAGAAGGAAAGTGCAATCAGGCGGATGAAATTAATTACTTTTCATTTTAAAAATGAATGCAACTAAATAATATGGCTGAATCAAAGCATACTTCAGTGGAAATTCTGTATATTTATATATTATATTTACACAATATATATTTACTTTATATATATATAT
>NW_015649998.1:1327097-1327320 GCF_001515625.1 Sinocyclocheilus rhinocerous
CTGTGTCCAGGGATTTTTTTTTGCCATGCATTGGTCATAGAGCTCTTTGTGCCGTTGCCATAGATTTTTAACTTGATTATGTTACGCTACGTTCTTACGTATTTCGTCTGCAGTCCATATGCAGTATGTTGACTGTGAAACAGTAGACTTTAATTATATGCATTTATGGTGTTATTACTAAATTTCCGTGTCAATCCATGTTAATTTTTACCGCGAATAATGC
>NW_015649998.1:1327350-1351813 GCF_001515625.1 Sinocyclocheilus rhinocerous
TCGGGGGAGCGGAAAATCGTGCTATAAAGCGATTTAGAAATCGCGCAAGCTCAAATCGCGATTTTATGACGATTTCGATTAATCGCACAGCCCTAACATATATGTATTTCATTTTTAATAGTTTTTGTTTTTTATATATGTCTATATTTTTTATTTCCGTTTTAGTTATTTTAGTATATAAAGTTAAACTAAATTAAAATGAAAAATGTTACCTTGGCAACTAGTTGAAATAATGTTTTTTTTGGTATTATATTTTATTTCAGTTAATGTTTATTTTATTATAAGTAATGTAAAGTTTTTTTTAATGGTTTTAATTTTTGTTTCAGTTATAGTTTTAGTTCACTATAATAACTACTGTATATCTATGTATTTATGTATTTATCTAACTATGTATGCAATGACCAAAATTGAACTTGATCTAAAAAAATCGCAATTTGTTTTTGATTTTACAGAGAAAGTGACAGAAATAAAAACCAACATCTTTGTGACCAGCTTTGGACCAGTGTCAGATACTGAGATGGTAAGTATTTCAACCATATCTTTCTTCATGAACAACCACCCTTCATTGACCTCTACAAATTCCCACCTGAGATGTCTCTTCATCAAGACCTCCTTCATTAAATCCTGCCTCCATCTGTGACATTACTTCACCTCTGCCACATTCCCTTATATTCTGCATGCGATATCTTAGGCAGGTCACAGTACGATCTGATGAATGATACTATTGTTTATTTTTATATTCAGTCATGTGACACATTTGATTCTGCCTTCAGGCAAGGTCGTTGCTGTATTGATGGGCCACTGGAGAAAAAGTTTATGGGGAGGCCTCAGTGGGCCCCTCCTCCTCATCACAGGACCTGGGGTCCCTCACAATGACCCTGCCTTCAGGTACACACTAATGACACTAACGTTTTTCTTTCAACAGGAATACACCATTGATGTGTTTTTCCGTCAAAGCTGGAAGGATGAACGTTTGTGTTTCAAGGGGCCGATGGAGATGCTACCTCTGAATAACCTGCTGGCCAGTAATATCTGGACACCAGACACCTTTTTCCTTAATGGCAAAAAATCCATTGCTCACAACATGACAACGCCCAACAAGCTTCTGAGACTGAAGGATGATGGGACATTGCTGTACACCATGAGGTACCAGTTTAAGCTATAATGAACGCCTTGTCATTTCACAACATGTGAACTGCTGTGTGCATGAATGGATTTGAGTAGTTATGGGTAGTACAGTTACACATTTGACCTTCATCTCATTTATGCCCTCCTCACCCCTGTTTTGCACTGTTGAACCCTCTGCCTTGTGACAGATGTGTTAAGCACACATGAACTCGGCTCCTGCTGAACTCAGCATCTCATGTTCCACATCGTACAATCTCAGTGGGAATGTTCAGTTTGCCACTGCTAAAGCAAGGAAAATGCTAAAGCCTTTCTCTCTATACATTTTCCGATGCTGTCTATTCACATCTATATTTGATTAAATATATAAATGAAATACAAAATTCTATTAGCCTCATTTAAAAATATCTATCTATCTATCTATCTCTCTCTCTCTCTCTCTTTCTCTCTCTCTCTCTCTGTCTGTCTGTCTGTCTATCTATCGGTCTATCTGTCTGCTTGCCCTGCCAACATTTTCACAGGACCCAACACAAAATATTACAAATGAATATATTTTTTTTCTATTTTGTTTAATTTAATTTGTAAAATTATTTAAATGTAATTTGGAAAATGATGGGAAAATGTTACTGATTATTTTGTAACTTTAAGTCAATTATTGCTGATGCTACCAAGACTAATCTAATCAAGACTAATGTGTCATTTTTGCACTTAAAAAAAAACATTTATTTTATCCGCCTAGATAATTTTACCTAGTTTTCAAGGTCAGTTTTTTTTTTTTGACTTTGAGCAGTGTACTGAGGTTCCAGAGGCAAATTCCAATTTTGTTGACACTCCACGCATTCATTTATTCAGAAAATGTACCTACTGCATCTAGTTTATTTTGGTTTCTCTTTGTGCCCTGAACCAGTCATCCAAGGGTGTTCCAACCTAAGGGTGTTCCAGAGAAAAAGCAAGAGGGGCTAAGACGAAGCAAGAGATAGAATCAAAGGAAAAGGAGAACGCGGAAAAGGGCATGTGGCTGCATGATTTATGCCCCTGTTGTTGAGTTGTTCTTCACAGACGGTCTGCTCCATTACTCGCAGTATCAGGGCAGAGGGAGAGAACATGCACGCACACACTTACAATCACACACAAACAGTTTCTGCTCGCCATGCTATCATCAGCAACAATCTACTGCCAAGCACTGAACACTGCTGTGTTAGTGCTGTATAAAAGCTGCTATTGTTGTTCTCAAATGGCATCAATACTAAATCCTCTCTGTAGTAGAATCTGCTTGAGAAAGTGCTGAATTTTGAGGAGCACAATCGTAAAGTGTTTAGATTGTGGTGGTTATGTATTAGTTGTTTTTATTCCCCCAGGGTTACAGATATGATGATCCATTATATAATGAGTTATTAGTTTTTATTAACTCAAATTTAAATGCAAAGAGGGATTTGACGAGTTTTCCATAGAGGTAACAAATAGATTTCATGTAGTGGGGCTAAAGCAATATCAAATAAATGAAAAAGTCAAAGAACATGGATAATTTCATTTACATGAAACGCATTCCTTTCTCATTTGCGGAGCGTCGCAGTTTTTTTATTGTCTGTGTTGTATATTGTAAGACCAAATGCATATTATAAAATTATTCAATTGCTAAAGCCTTAGATAGAGCTGCTTTTTTAGATCGTAGATTGAATGAGATCATCAATCAAACATTAATGACTCTGAGAGGAAATGACTTGGATCATGTCATTTAGAAATCAATGGTGTAGCTATTGTAGCTTGCCTTTTACCACTCACTAATGTGCACATTGTTTCCGGAAAAGTGATAAGCAGTAAGGTATTTTTATTTTTCCTGCTGAGATGGAAAGGAGCACCTTAGCTGCCATGAAAAAGCAGGGCAAAACAGTTTCACCACCCACATTCTAAAAGTGGAATGCAGTCTACAGGCTTTTATTAGAGTTAAAAAAAGAGGTTATGAGACCGAACAAAAGGGAGATGTTCTAGAAACTGTCAAATCGTCTGAAGGATCTGCCATGTTTATAAAATAACTTCTTAGCTTGAGCTCGATGTTGAGACATTTAAACGGAGTCATAAACAACTTAGACACTGAGAGGGACACATCCACCTCAATATTCAAATTAATGGTCAACCAATATGAATTTTTCAATGAGCGATTGTTAAAATTTTACCTTTGATCCCCTTAATACTGAATATCTGTTTAGATTTTTGTGTGTATATATAACTTCTTAGTATATATATATATATATATATATATATATAATAGATTGACACAACAAAATTAAATATTAAGTGACAAAAAAGCAAGGTGCAAACGACTTTGCTATCCACATAACATAACTGCTTAAAATAGTAATGAACTGTAATTAATCAGTAATGAACAGACATCTGATTCTCCATGATTTTTAAACTGCTACTTGACTGTTAATGTGCAAATTAATACAAAGTCCTGTAGATTGTTGTATGTTGTTATGTACAATAATTTCTATAAATTGCAATGACACATGCATACACTGTATATAAAGAGTTCATTTTCAAAAACGTATAACTCCATTTTTAAAAATGTTCAAAACTCATGTTTTTTTTTTATCCTGTATTCCGATTAATATAAATCAAACTGCAGTTGGGTTGTTTTGATTAAATAATAATAACTAAAAATACAGCTAACTAACACAATAAAACACAATTAAAACATGATAACACAATAGAAACATGATTTATGAAAATTAATAAAAACGTAGTTACCTGTTTTTACAAATAAATTCTTCATATAGACACACATATATGAAATAACATGAATATGAATTAAAACAATGTAGAAATATATAAAAAAACAAATTAATTAAACTATATAACATCCAGCAATCAAATTCAGTGGCACTCACTCAGATAGAATGAATTGATGTTCATCTCCATCACATTTAATGTGTTTAGCCTCAGATCTTTTCAGAAAATCATATGGTTATAGAATTAAAAAGCTGTGTTTCATAAGTAGTCCACTAGAGGGGTCTACAGGATAGCAGATTCAGCCACTGCAGAGGCTCCGCAGTGTTGTCTACATCAGGGGGTTTTAAAGTTACAAGTTTTAACTTTTAACATAAAGGCAACAATATGTTTTTACGTATAAAGACTTATTTATACAGTGTACGAAATTCTTTATGTATATATATATATATATATATATATATGCGATTGACACAACAAAATTAAATATTAAGTGACAAAAAAGCAAGGTGCAAACGACTTTGCTATCCACATAACATAACTGCTTAAAATAGTAATGAACTGTAATTAATCAGTAATGAACAGACATCTGATTCTCCATGATTTTTAAACTGCTACTTGACTGTTAATGTGCAAATTAATACAAAGTCCTGTAGATTGTTGTATGTTGTTATGTACAATAATTTCTATAAATTGCAATGACACATGCATACACTGTATATAAAGAGTTCATTTTCAAAAACGTATAACTCCATTTTTAAAAATGTTCAAAACTCATGTTTTTTTTTTATCCTGTATTCCGATTAATATAAATCAAACTGCAGTTGGGTTGTTTTGATTAAATAATAATAACTAAAAATACAGCTAACTAACACAATAAAACACAATTAAAACATGATAACACAATAAAAACATTATTTATGAAAATAAATATAAACTTAGACTATAAACTTAGAGATAAAATAGAGTTATCTGATTTGATATCTTTTTTATATCTGTTTTAGTAAACTCTTCATATACAATCTGAAAGGTAGACACTTCTAATAGTAAAAAGCACAATCTATTACTATATTATCTCTTTAATGTGTAAAGAAACGGTAAAAAAGTAGTATTTTAAGTATGCATTATTTATAATTGCAGCTTAGGTTTGTATATTACTATAGTGCTGGCACAGAATCAGCCACTGTTATTTAGAGAAACGGACTTCTTCTACAGAACATTCATGTGAAATTTGTAAGACAGCCAAAGGAAGAACAGAAAATAATAATTTATGAGATTTAATGGGCTATCACAGACCAAATAAAGCTCACAGTCAGGATAAAGCTCTGAGCGCTCATGATTTGTCAAGGCCCCAGTGCCACATCATTTCGTCTCCACATCCAGCAATGCTGACCTCAGCACTACCTGTGTTCAGTAAGTACATAGCGAGCCCTTCGCCTCCCATATGGCTGGTTTTGATAAAGTTGTGTGAGCTGGTCGAGTGGAGGTTGAGTTTAGAGGACAGTCCTTCATTTTTCCAATACAGCAATTCATCATGGAGCTGTCAAGAGATGAAGGCCCTGCACTGATTAAGTGAAGGAACAGCGCCTCACGTGTCCCGCCCCATTAATTACATTCTCGCAGGATTTTCAGTCAGAGATACAACCATTGGCCCTTCAACCCCGGTCTCATACTCAGATGCTGATGATGGAGGTTTTAAGCAGTTCTAGTAGCATGGCAATATCAAACCCTTCATTACACTGTCAGCTGAGGGTCAACGCTGACGTCTTATTGCATTGCTTACACCAAATCATTGAATAGGCTCCAGCCGGGATGTTGAGGGAAAGGCGTAATGACTAGAGGGGGGCATAATATGGCGGCCATCCTGTAGCCATTATGGTAATGCTAGTATGATCAGCCTTGATCTCATATATTTGCTTTTCTAAATGGCTTTGCTGAAGACTTTTGGTTTAGCAGCAGACTTTGAACATTGATTTAAATAGACTTTATGCAAGCTGGCATTGTAAATCTAATGGACGTACTTTGTTGTAACAGGAAGTGCCCGAATCCTTTTGGCTGTTCAACAGAGGGACAATAATAGTGTGATTCTACTTCCATTTCATATTTCTAATGTCATGTTAGATCACTTATATACTATATAACATCCAGCAATCAAATTCAGTGGCACTCACTCAGATAGAATGAATTGATGTTCATCTCCATCACATTTAATGTGTTTAGCCTCAGATCTTTTCAGAAAATCATATGGTTATAGAATTAAAAAGCTGTGTTTCATAAGTAGTCCACTAGAGGGGTCTACAGGATAGCAGATTCAGCCACTGCAGAGGCTCCGCAGTGTTGTCTACATCAGGGGGTTTTAAAGTTACAAGTTTTAACTTTTAACATAAAGGCAACAATATGTTTTTACGTATAAAGACTTATTTATACAGTGTACGAAATTCTTTATGTATATATATATATATATATATATATGCTGTATATACATTTATAACACTGTATTTGTGTTTTCTTACATTGGCTTTAAATTACATAAG
This sequence comes from Sinocyclocheilus rhinocerous, assembly GCF_001515625.1. Taxonomy (NCBI): domain Eukaryota; kingdom Metazoa; phylum Chordata; class Actinopteri; order Cypriniformes; family Cyprinidae; genus Sinocyclocheilus; species Sinocyclocheilus rhinocerous. Next base: position 1,333,737 of record NW_015649998.1, read on the forward strand.
ACTAGTTAACACTGCTGCGTGAGTGTTTTGAATATAAACGCTAAGGGAGTGACAGCGAATTTGACATCTTTCCCTCTTTTGACAAACGTAATCAGTCTCTCAATATTTTTTTCCGCTCTTTTGGAAAGTCATAAAATCACTATGAGATCACTCTGTTGACTTCCTCTTCTGAGAACCCCACGAGGGAAAAAAAAAAAAAAGGCTGAAAAGCAACAATATAATAAACAATATATAATAACATAATTTTATGTAGTTTTAGTTTATCAAATTTAATAACTTAAATTTCAACAAAAATTCAGTTGAAATTGAATCAGTCTTCACTAGTGTGGTAGAACTGAATATAGTCCCTATAAAAAATACTGAAATGTATTTGAAATACATTTATTTAATGCTAAGTATATTACAAATACATTTACATATTTACGTGCTTAATAAAAATACCCTGCGATTGTAACTGGTATACTTAAAGTCTGGTTAGTTGGAACAACTCATTTTGTACTTTAATGCACTACTTAATTGTGTGGAAGTAGTGCTGAAGTCCAACTAAAGATATACTGAAGTATATTTGATTGTGCTAAAGTGGAACTATTGCAAGTATACTTCAGGTACACTTTAAATATATAGCATTTAAAGACTGATATTATACAGAGATTATACAATCCTTCTTAATAGTGGATTGTTAAACATTAAGAAATGTGCATTGTGCAATAAAGAAATACTCCAAATAAAGTTGAATTATAATTTTATATCAATAAGTCTTAGATAAGGTCAATAAATATGTTAATGGTTTTGAAGTATACTTAGTATAAAATAAATGTATTTGAAATCAATTATAGCAAATTTGTGTTTATTATTTATTTATTTATTTGCTTGGGGGTGGTGACATGGCACAGTATAATTTTTTTTTTTTTGCTTGTAGTCCTCAAATATTCCAATAGGTGGCAATATTCCAATATTCCAATCAGTTCAAAATAGATCTTTGAAATCCTATTTTATGCAGCTTGAGTGTTTAAAAATGCATTGGAATCAAACATGAGTGAAAACTGTATATTGAATAGGAAATTGTGTTTTTATGCACGTGTTTGTATTGCTGGTGAGTACGTGCATTCATGTGTGTGTGTGTGTGTGTGTGTGTGTGTGTGTGTGTGTGTGTGTGTGTGTTCTTGCTTATAAGCAAATCCAGAATTAGCAGTGCTTTACTTCACCGATTTGGCAGCATTCCTACGTCTGGCACATGAGGGCACCCTTGTTCTATAAATACATCTAAGAGCACTCAACACGCTAGCTTAGTCTTCCTATTAATATACACAAGTTATTCAAGCCCATAGCTACATTAAGGGGATTTTCAATAAGACATTGAACACTGATTGAATTAGTTACAATCAGCTACTCACTGTTCCAGTGATGATTGTCACTAAGCTGATGATGAATGATGACATGTTTATACTAAAAACTGATCGTTAAAACATACTCAGATGTGCTGATCAAGATTTAATCATATTTTAATTTTAATTTTTCTCTCTGCAGATTGACCATATCAGCAGAGTGTCCCATGCAGTTGGAGGATTTCCCTATGGATACTCATGCCTGCCCACTCAAATTTGGCAGCTGTAAGTCCATAATGTTTTATTCTGAATGAAGAACAATTCCTTTGCCACTGCCCAAAAAACCCATTGTAATGTATACTTCATTGCCATTATAAAAAGATTTTAAAATAGCAGATTCCAAGAAATCATAAAATAATCCCTCTGATGAAATATAGTCACTACTCAAAATGCAAGATTAAATCCATCTTATTTAGTAAATGCATATGAATAGTATCTCACATTTAAATGAACAAGATGCAAGTAGAAAATCTTCATCTTCATTTCTCTCTGCATTTGTTCTCAATACATTTGTGTACTTTTCCAAAATATTGAGTACATTTATACTAACTTGGCCTATTTTAGTCAGCTTGACGGACTGGTGTTTAAGGTATATCTGAACACATACTGAGTCCAGTTTAGTCTGATTATCACGTGGCATCCTGTCCAAGAGCAGGATTAAGATTATCACCTGGTGCTAGCAGAAAGAAGGGTGACTTGAGGACTGGATTAGTAGGAAGGTGTCCTGCCATCCCTCCCACGCTCACGTACGCACTGCCCGCACACAAAAGAAAGGCTTTTTGGTGCTAAGAAGCCAGGAATGACCTGAGATGGGCTCAGCTTTCTTTGATGTTCAGGGCATTACAGGATAGGGCTGTACATGGAGAGCCTTTGGGCTGGGATACAGCAGAAACCATGACAGACAGTGCTTAGGAGGGGTGCCACTGATGTTTCATGATTGTGCATATCTGAATATTTGATTGTATTTTATAGCTGCATAGTAAAATCCCTCATGACCTGAAGTTCATTCAGTAGTTGCATAAAACCACGCATTGTGCTTATTGCTTACGCTTTCCATGGGTACGTCAAGATTTAATAAATAAATAAAAAAAATCGGCCAGCATAAATTGATGTTTAATCTAATCTGGCCCGTGACCTAAAATGAGTCTGATGCAGTGCTTTTGGGAATCTCATAGGCTTCCCAATGTGATTGGATGGATTGTTAAATTAGAACATCAATGTAGTTAGAAGTACAGTATAAAATCTAATCACTCTAAAAGTAAAATTGTACTAACCTGCCTGGTTTGACCTGAATCCAAACTGATGTATGCAGACAATCCTTGAAACTAATATTAAACCAGCCACGCTGCATCAATTTAAGATACTCCGCTTTCTAAAAAAAAAAATATATATTTTAATAACAATAATAACAAGGCTTAATTTTTTCCCCCACCAATTCTTGTTTTGTTTATATCTACTTTATGGACAATAGCATAACCAAAATTTACTTGATTTCATTTTTTTCATTGATCTGATCATATATTATCTCTTTTATTATAGAAGCAAGAACTACTTAACCCACTATGAATATTTAATGAAGATTGAGCATGATTTTCACAAATGAACAATACGGTGTTAATAAACATGAACTATCCTGCACAGAAATGACTGGATTCTATTATTTAGCTATTTTGTTTAATTAGTAATTTCTCAGCATTTCTTGGGTTTTTTAATTTTACATTCTACTGAAGATTTAAAACACCCTGAGCTATCTTAAATGTCACAAATGGTGTTAATTATTCATTGTCAGGTGGTAATTGAAAATTTAGGTTTCATTAGGACTCATACTTGGGAACGTACTTACAAACTTAGAGTTCACAGACTTGTTTAATGCCCTTTCCTCTGTGTAAGTTACTCTATATACAGGCAGCCGAGAATTAGTGATTTAACTTGTAAATCGCATCAAAAAAAGGGTTTACTTGATGTATTGTGCTCTGTTATGTAAAGGTTATATAAATTCTGTCTGTACTTAGCAGCTTTTGTTTGGCTGGTTGGATAACAGTGACAGATGCCTGGTTTTAACCGTCATCTCAACCAAAATGCCTTAGAAAGGCAACGGCGTTCATGTAAACGACAAAAGTTGAGAAGCTGATGTGTGCGTTATGTTAATGCGGAGCCTTTTGTTAAGGAATATTCTGCTCTTGAAAGAGACAGACAATCATTCTCATAGTTAATCTCAACAGACACAATGTACATCTTCGGCTAAGCAGACTGAGTGAATCAGGTACAAAGGCATTAATTTCATGATTAATGTAAAGTCAGCTGGTCATTATCACATAATAGTCCCTGATGTGAAACTTAGGGTCTCGTATCACCCTGTGAGGGTTTATTTTGTGGTAAAGATTGGCTGACTGTACAGTACATTATCCCACTTATTGCATGACTGGACATGAAATATTGATTTTGAGTTGCGAATGATTTTATTATGTGAGAAGAGAGAGACTGTGGAGTGTCTAGGAGCACTGAACTCTATATATGTCTGTCTGACTGTACATCCCAGTTATTACATGGTTTGACAAATTAATAAATTGAGATGAAATATTTTGGTAATCATTGAAATTATTATATTAGTTTAGATGTAGAGACTGTTGAGTGAAAAACTCTGTAGGTTTTCTAAATGAACGGTCATTTACACAGCCATTATTCAGCAATATACTGCATAAACAATAACAAAAATAGTAAGTCGCTATTTTCTTACACTCCATATTCTTCAGTCTGTATGTCTTGTTTTGACATCTACTTTCTGACATGTCCATTAAGGTTTATTTGATGACGTTAGTACCAGTCTAGTGTATATTTAGCGCTTCCCATACTGCAGTACAGCCTTCAGGTTCTCGTGCCAGCAGATTCACCTCAAAAGATTATATAGACCAAAGATTACTGCGGGATGATTCAACCTTGTAAAGGTCCCCAATGGTGAATCATATTTTTGTTACGATTAATCCAATATATCTCTTCCCAGAGAGTTTTGAGAGAGAAATAAGATAAGGCATAGGTCAGCAATGGAGGATATACCGTATGAGGTAGGTCTACAAATCTACAAAATGTGTTGAGATACAGGTATAGGCCTATTTAAAGGATAGGCAGTAGACGGACACTAAACAAATATGCATACTCATTCAAAATATGTCTAAACATACACACACACACACACAAAAACAGCATTTCAACAACCAAGCCTTACTATCACAAACATATCCTGCAGCTTTAAGAATACTGTCTGTGTTTGCTTCTCAACCTGCTGAGCTAATGGCTAAAGATGTCACTAGCTTGTGTATATAGAGTATTAGGGTCACCTTAGGGCAGCCAAGCCTCATAATTTGTGTAAAGAAAGACAGGCTTTATAGGGACAGGTTGAAAGGTGTGGGTGTTTGTAGAAAAGGATGGAGTGTTATTTAGTTGTTTATTTTTATTTCTTTGTATAAATGGACTTTATATTACGTATGCTGCCATATTGCTTCTATCTTGTTTATTAGTAAATGTTTGAGAAAGAGATTCTTATATGTATTTATTTATTTGTGTTTTTTGGAATTGTCTATGCCAGTGCTTCAAGCTAGTGGAAAATTATCTTTGCTGCATTTTTGATCTTTTCTGAATATTCAACATTTTATATTAGCAGCAAAAGACGATCATTATTATAATTTAATTGTAATTAATTTACTCATGTCATTTTTGCAGATTGTCACATTTTGGAAATGAACTACTTAACTGCTTTAACTTGCTTCACATTGTCATTGATTTGAAATGCTGAAAGGCATTCAATACTGCATTAAAACAAGAGTGGATTGTAAATGAGATTCACAAACAAAATGAAAACTCTGACATTAAATGATTGATTTAGACCTGGAATAAAATAAGCTGTAAAACACTAACATTCCTAACCACAAATAAGCACACACATGCTGGTTTCACTATATTAATGAGGACATCTCATCAAGTGAGGGCCACTTTGTGGGTGTTTGATGTTTCACTCTATTTGTGAGGACATTTCCCAAAATTTGCCCCTCTCGAGTATAGCCAAACTTGTATATGCACGCACACATTCTGTCAAGTCAATCCACACTGAACGATTTCATTTTACTGGAAAGTGTTTCAGTCGTGTGTGAGTAAGAAGGTTATTCTACAGGCTATTCTCTCTTTGGGCTGTGGTGACCCTGTCGTAATGAAGAGCTACATTTGTTTCCCTCAAGTCTCAACCCTTGACCTATGAGAAATATTTTGTCCTCTGTAAGCTAGACCTTGTCACTTCCTTTGGTTTATCAGATGCTGTTTCCTTAATGTCTACAGACTACAGTATGTCAAAAAAGTAAGAATAACATATCCCACAGTGCTCTGGGTATAATATAAACACAAAAATCGATATTTTCTGACCCTTTATTATTCTACCATGATTTCTATCATCACTACCACTATATACAACTTCAGTCTCCTCCTTAATTCAATCCATAGTAGGCTTGACAAAATGTATAGTTTTACATTTGAACTTAAATGAGTTCAGAGCTTATTTGTATCATCTGATATCCACTAAATTCAATCCAATTAGATCCACTTACAATCACCATATATAATTAGCAGCAACACTGTCTTCACACTCATTAGTTTATTTAGTTGTTGGCTCCTGAACTTGCACTGAGCTTCAAACATTATCCTAGGAGAACTGGTATCTAACCCTTAAAAAAGAGTTTCAGGTTTTCTTCAGGTTTCTCAAAAAAGTCTGAAATGTCACACACAGTCAGTAAAGGTTCATGCCATAAATCCACAGTAATGATGACAGCAGTAATGTGCTCTGTTCTTGTGCGTAAGAAAGGGAGATAACACAGAATACAAACATGATAGCTTAGAGATCCTTGACTTTTCAGTGCTTACCAAAATATAGGAAATAACACTATAGCCACATGCAAAATAAAATAAATAAATAACTTTATTTTTGAAATAAAATTAAAAAATAAAGAGAAAAATGTTTTGCAATTAAAAATTTAGAGATTAAATACTTTCTATAAAAAAACGTGGCCTGATTCATGGAACACACATCATTTTTGTGTAAATTGTATTTAAACCCATTGGTGTGTAAATCTACCTATTGATTTGAATGCACAAAATGTATAAATATTAAAGAATTCTGTGCATGTTTCATGAATAAAACCCACTGTTTTAGAACTGTAAACATACAGTACATTTGTCCCAAAAGTGTTGCATAGCAAAGTGTTGTATAAAATGCTGTAGTTAAAAATAGAAAATTACAGGACTTGCCAGCATTTTGAACTAACTACTTATGCTATCTGTCCCAACAATCAGTATTAGCTTTACAATCTTATTTGGCTGGTACCCTATAGAGTCTTAACAGGTAATGTGTGGGCTTGTCCTCAAGTGGACTGTCCATTCTGAGAAGTGTCTATGAGAATGGCCTAGAAGCTACTTGCCTATGATGCCTTACATAATACATTATATTATTACAGTATTTCAACATGCAAAAGCCTTTTCTGCAACCATCCAAGGAAACCTGGCACAGTTTTTTGGTGAAAGCACAACATTATCTGTAGGGGTACACAACCCCAGGATGAGAGCTTTCACCATAACTGAACTGTGTTTCAGTGCTTCAGTGCTTTTAATGATTCAGAGGAGCATCTGGTTACGAGTATGTTAGTTATGACTTCAGAAGTCAGAAGATTTGTAGCAATATCAATAGCAAGTTTGATTTTCCTAGTCAGGGGAAGAGTAGAGGAGTGGGGGTGGTGAGACTGACCATTTGTGAAGTGCAAATTAGTTTGCAGGAATTTTGCTAGGGGTATCTAAGGGTACGTGCGTCTGAGTGTGTAGATTGTTGGCAGAATAATCCCTCAGTCTAGATGGTCGAAGTCAATCTTAATTGTGATGGAGACAGCCGGCATGAGAGTGGCAGGATTAATGTTTTGCTTCAAGATTGAATGTCACAATGGTGGGAGGTGGTGAAAGGGAAAAAATGGAGTGTTAAGAAACTCTCTGTAAAGCTGCAGCTATTTTATGTGAAACTAGCATCTACTTAAAATGTAGTTTCACATAGTGTTGAATGTGAGTTGATTACAGTCTGTACATGAAAATAAATACAATAAAAAATAATTATAGTAAATTATAAAATAAAATGTAAATTGAAAACAAAAAGGATTAGTGTATTAAGAGGATTGGCTTTTTTTTTTTTTTTCTTTTTTTTTTTGATCTCTAGCTTTTTTGCAGGATAGCTAACGAAGGCTACACATTTTTTTAACATGTGCAAAGACATGTCAATTTATTGAAGTATTCCTCTAGTTGTCTTCAACTGAGGTGCAGGTGTCTATGAAAATCTCATTTTTTAAGCCTCATGGTCTGATCCTATTTTTCAACACAGGTGCAGATGATTAAATTTATTACCCAGCTCTACACTTGGCAGAGTCAGAAAAACATGCTCCCTGTTGATAAAGGAAGCTGATATTTCCCCATGATTGACAGGTGTAGACACTGTACCTCCTAAATCTGAGAAATGAAAGTTACTTGCATGCAAATCGCAATGCAATCAACTGACAATGACTGTACAATCAAGAGTGGGTAACACTTATGCAACCTTATTCAAAGACGGGACTAAACAGATTACATTTCATTTGAACTAATCTTCCAGGTACTCGCAGTGTCTGGTTAATAACCGTTATCATTGCATAATAAGTATAAACTACTGTGTGTTTTTCCAGATGCCTACCCTATCTCAGAAGTGGTGTATAAGTGGACTAAAGGTCCTGGCATGTCTGTGGTAGTGGCAGAGGAAGGGTCACGTCTTAACCAATACCATCTGATCGGCCACACTGTCGGTACGGAAGATATCAGCTCAAGCAGAGGTAAATAACTTTCTCTGACCTAATCCCATTCATTGCAATGTCAGTCAGTCAGTCATTTGGTGTAAGATCTGTGATTCAGCTTTACAGTTAGGACCATGCTCCAAAACGTTTTGTAGTAACGCAATGCCTATTCTTGCTAATATATCATATATTTTCTTTCACAGTTCATCTGGCCTTCTAACCTGTTACATCTAATGCATTATTTCCTGGAACAGGATGTGTTGCATCACATCATTTCAGTTTCATTTTCCTACACCGTATGACGTCGTCTCTCATAAAGTGATAGCCCTTCTGTGATTATAGCTTTTTCAAATCAAGCTGGATGGAAAATGAGTGATGAGGATTTTAGTACACCTCCCACTCACAGCCAGCTGTCTCTAGGACCAGCGAGAGTACAGGAAGAGATGAAGATGAGAGAGAGGGAGGGGAGAAAACAACACTTATCCTGAGCCACTGGGTCTGGAGGGTTAATCCTTGTGCTTCCCCATCAGTTGTGCTTTTACCATGTGACGTCAGTCAGCCACCATTGGCTCAAGCTGGCAAGAGACACATGGGAGACGAGCGAGGGGGAGAAGGGGGCCTAGGCAGCATCTGCCTAATTCGGTTATGTAAAGATGACTGGTAATACACTCATATAATTTCTGCCTCTAGCTTTGTAATCATGTGTGGGGGGTGGGGTTGGGGGCTTCCCCTTGTTCCACCTTTATGGATGTACATATATGGATAACCGTGCTGAGCTGGCGTACACTCATATTCAATAAGACATTATCGTGCTCTGATCATGAGCTAGGCAGACACTATCAACTACGCCGACCACGTCATGTTTTAAATCCTGCTGAGCCATCTCTCTTTCTCACTGCCATTGATTTACACATCAAAGTTTGCCAGCTGTCATCAGGTGGCCAGAAACACTTTTAGAAACTAGCTCTGAGGCCACGGTGTTCCTTTCTGGCAGGACTTTATAACCTGTCTTCCCCTGTCTTCTGATTTTTGCCCTGGCTGACTTGAAGGACAAAGGTCAGCTGGTCATTACTGCTGCTAATCTGAGGTGCAAACCTCTTTACAAAGCTAAAAATAGATCCTCCAGGACTTCATCTCATGAGCGCAGGGTCATTAGCTCAAACCCAGTGGAAAAGAAAGAAAGAAAGAAAGAAAGAAAGGGGAAAAAGACCTTCTAGAGTCTGCCAAACAGAGGGTAAAATTATCTCCAGTGGAAATGTCAACATTCAATCACTTGGCCCGCACTGTAAAGACATCCAGATAACCTGTCACCTTTTATTAATAAGAACTCCCATCCAGAAAATAGCACCTACCCTTCCCAACTGTTTCAAATTGATTTAGAAGCTGACCCCCCTCAGGTGCTCATCCGTTCCTATTGACGTTCAACACTGTGTTATTTTTCTTTGAGTGTAAAAAAAATCAGACCACTCACCAGTTGACCAGCATGGCAGCGTTGTTCTCTGCTATGAATGGGAGTTCTCCATAAACACTCCAAAAGCTTAGAAGTAAAATCCACCACAGTCGCATGTTTGTAGCTCTCAGAAGAGTCCCACCCCGCAGGGCACATCCAAGGTGGAATATATGAAATGGGGCACTGCCAGTTGTGCTTTCTTCCCGGCCATTGAAATAAAGGGGCAAGACAGACGAAGGGGATGCAACAAGCCCCTCATGACGAGGACATCTTTGCCCCCAGGGCCCTCACGACGTTCAAACTTTTCCTTGACTTCCAAGGCTCAACAGCTTGTCATCCTCTTCATCTGATCCACTTGATCTGTCCCCTCTGATCTTGACTAGATTTTGCGCTATTGCTCTGTTTTTACCCCCTTTTTTGTTCCCTCGCTTTCTCTCTGCAAGCCGTGAAAGAGTATATCCTAAATGCGGATGGCCTGGCCTGACAGAATGGATGGAACTATTGAAAGAGCGAGAGACAGAAGAGTTTGTGTGTGTGTGTGTGTGAGAGAGAGAGAGAGAGAGAGAGAGAGAGAGAGAGGCCTGCAGGATGCAGATTGTGACAAGGGATTAGTGGGACACAAAAATCCGATTTTGCCAGGAGAAAGCAGCAGTCATCAGTGGATTTTCTATAGTTTATCAGACTGTGTGGCTCAAAAGGATTTTTTTTTAAAAGCTTCAAATTCAATCTTCGCTTGGTTAACAGGATATATAATGTTTTTACACTCTGTATTCTCTTTTCTATTCCAGGTAATGATTTACCTCAACATGTTCCAGTGCACAGCGTGACAGCTCTTAAACACACCATAAATGTGACTTTTGTTTAGATGATTCAATCTGTTCCATTCTGATGATTTATGCCGTTTTTATACCTTTAAAATAATTTATGTTCTACTCTTTTACTAAAACAAAATCAAATCATCTTTATGGCCAGACATTATGGTAACTGTCCACTATTTGGTGCTAATGAGACCACAAACTAGGAAGTCAAAGTGTTTCCCTTTACTCTGAAAGAATACTGACAACACTGTTGGAAAATTCCATAATTACATCACTTCCCATTTGTTTTGATTTGCCTCATATTATTATGTCTCTGTCTTCCCTTGACTTGTTTCTCTCCACCTCTCTCTCTTTCTCATTTTCTCTTTAAAGCTCTCAGCTGGTTTGCACTTATCCCCCCAAGAGTTTAATCACACTCTATCCCTCCCTCTCTTAGTCCCTTTGTTTCTTCTCTTACTTATTTTTCCATCACTGTTTTCTATTCTCATCCTTTCTTTCACTGCAGGTCAATACACAGTCATGATGGCCCATTTCTACCTGAAGAGGAAGATCGGTTACTTTGTGATTCAGACCTACATGCCCTGTTTCATGACTGTCATTCTGTCCCAAGTCTCATTCTGGCTCAACCGTGAATCTGTCCCTGCCAGGACGGTCTTTGGTTAGTGCTTCCTTTTTTCCCTTGGAATGCGAGTTTTACACACACACACACACACACACACACACACACACACACACACACAGAGAGGTTTGTTTTTGTGAATTGTGGGGACATTCCATATAGGCGTAATGGTTTTTATACTGTACAGACCGTATTTTCTATCGCCCTACACCAACCCTACACCTAAACCTACCCCTTACAGGAAACCTTCTGCATTTTTAGATTTTCAAAAAAACTCATTCTGAATGATTTATAAGCCTTTAGAAATATGGGGACACTCAAAATGTCCTCATAAATCACCTTCTTGTTGTAATACCTATGTCATACCCATGTCATTATACAAATTTGTGTCCTCATAAATCACAAAAACGCGCGCGCGCGTACACACACACACATAGCTGTTCTACAAAATAGTATACAAATAGTATACAAAATACAAATAGTTCTACATGAACGTGGTACCCCCTCATGAATGCTGCCATGAATGTTTTTTTTTTTACGTTTTAATTTTAGTAACCGTATTATTTCAATGATTCTGTCTAATACATATTTCATTTCAAAAACTATTTTTAATAAATTTAGTTGTAGCAAGGCCCTGTTATCCCCTGCTGGTTAATGTTGTAACTACACCATCTGGACACAGCTTATTTCTTTATTGAGAAATCCAATATTAGCTGTATAGTATAACTCAGGTGATTTACTTGAAAAGTTAAGAAAATGCTAATGCTAATAGATTTCTTGAGTTATTATAGATTTCTTAAACTATATTTTTTAGTAACTCAGTTTTATTTATATAATTTTATAATACCGTATTGTCCCGAATATAAGACAATCTTTTTTTCTTGGAAATACATCTGAAAAAACGCAGTCGTCTTATATTCAGGGTCTAGACTTTGACATGTCAATAATACACCCACAACACTTGGTGGCACCAAATACGCATAAAACGAGTGTGCCATGAAATACGTAATGCGTGTTGTAAAGATCGCGACTAAAAGCAAAAGAAAAAGAAAACCTTACAGCTGCATAAGTCGTGACTGTCACGTTAGCCTGATGGCACCAAACTCCCTTTGTGATTTTAAAACGTAAGACAGTACCCAGATTTGAAGACTACAGTAAGATTTAACTTCTACTGTTAATAAGATTTTGGTAGGCTACTATTAGATGGATAGCCTAAATGTCCTAATTCAGATGGGCTACCTGTTTTTGTTTTTTTAATGGTATATCAAAAAGTGTATATTTTTTAAATGTGATTGTTGGTACATTTTACCAGTTTTTACCATACTTTCAAAACAAAAATTAAAATAGGAAAAATATGCAATATGAAAATAATTGAAGACAAAATGTGTTTTACTGAGAAAAAACAAGATTTGGTTTTTAAAAAGCCTTTTTCCAAAAGGTACATCTGGAAAAAGCGGGGGTCGTCTTATAATCAGGGTCGTCTTATATTCGGGCCAATACGGTATGTATTATTAATTTTAATTATTATTTTTATATTCTCAGTTTTCATTTTGACTTTATTTATTTTTTTTTTCAAATTTATAGCTGTAATTTTGTTTTAGTTTCAGTTTTCGTAATTTTAGTACTACAACTTTCAGTTAGTTGGCAAGGGAACATTTCTAATTCTCATTTAAGTTTTTTTTTTAATTAAAGTCTTTTATCAAATTTTTAATTTTATTTTATATATGGCGAAATGTTAAGGTTAAAAAAGGGCAAAAAAAAATTTTTCAATAGTTATTTTCAAAGCTTTCCATTTACTCTCATTATAAAAAATAACTTTATTGTTTATTTAGTTCTAACAAGCAAGTTTTTGGTCAAAACTATAACCAAAATTTAAAAAAAAGATAATGTTTATAATCTCTTGGTGTTGATTCCAAACAAAAGGAAATATATCGGCATTGGCTCTAGGCCAAAATAAGTTGAAAAATATCGGCATATCGGATATCTGCAAAAATCCAGTATCGTGCATCTCTACATTTAACAAAAACGATTTCAATAGTTTTAGTTAGGATTAACAACACTGTTTAGCATGGCTCCATTAGCCCCTACTGGTTGATGCCAAAACTACATCATGCTAATGGTAATAGCATTGTCCAGTTATTACAGATTTATTAGACAAAAAAACAGCTTGCACCTTTAAAAACTTATCAGCATCAGGCATTTACTCCTCCAGTTCTGTTTGAATGTAGAGGATTTTTTTATAATTATATTCCGTTTTCACTCACCTAGCATGTACGGATTCTTATCTGTTGATCCTTTCGTTCTATCACTTAATGTTTTGCTTTGTACATCGATAATTCTCATCAAAATGGAAATCAGAATTGACTGATGCAATCAGAAGGAATGAAGAGCTAATCCACTCGGATGAATTCACACCGCCGTTCCTATTCAATTCTGGGGTCTTGCATTGTATCTTGGCAATAATCAGCAAAGCGAGCAGACAGTCCACAAGGAATATGTGCCCACGCAAACAACATCTCTATGACTGGCCAACAAAGGATACATCAAAACATAATGCTTTCTCACATGCATAAATATACAAATATCCATGAACAGAGGCTCAAAGACCCACTCGCTGACAGTGTTGGGAGTAACGCATTACAAAAGTAATAATATTACAGTAGTATATTACTTTTTGCTGTAACGCAGTAATATAACGCATTACTAATCAAATTTGGGTAATATTATTACTCGTTACAATCTCAGTAACGCAAGTTACAACATATTTTAACTCAAAATTAAGTGGTGAATTTACTAACACCACGATATCGCTCATGTGACAGTGTTTTATTTGCATAGCCCGAGGCTGAGAAATCCCGGAGCCGTATGCCTGAGGGACTGTAGTACCATAGCTATTTATATCTAAAAGTCTCTGTGACCGCTGCCTGGGGCAATCTGCAGATCTCCCTCTGACAGGGATAGCACACCTCCGCTCCTCAGACACTTATCGAGAACTATTCTCAGATGCTTTGCATAAAGAATTATAATGATACTGTCATTCTAAGGGCATGTTAGATATTAAAAAAAAAACATTTATATCTGAACTGCAGTGCTGCTGTGTTTGACCCTTCATTGCTACCTTCTATACAGTTTTTTGCTTTGATAGAAATAGACTGCATTTCTGGGAATGAAATGATCTTAATGTCAGTATTCCCAGCTGGTATGCTTTGTTTTGGTGTTAAGATGAGTTTATGATTCATGAAGCAATATTTTATTCATGCACAGTATTTTAAATATTAAAAGAATTATGTTGGATGAAAGACAAAATTTCCCTGCTCACTGGTAGCGGAGCGGCATTCACAAAATGATTCTGCTTCTACTGAAACTTTTTTGATGGATTACTGTGATTGTTTTCGCCACATAAATCATGTTATATTATAAGCGTTATATGCCTGTTTATTTTACACCATAAAGAAATTATGGTGTAACTATTATATGTTTTAAAGAAATGTATTTTGTTAATTAAGCATGTTGTTTGATTTATGGTGTTTTACAAAGATACAAACTTTTAAGGATTTAGACTGTAATGTCTATTAGTTTTCTTTTACACTACCTGTCAAAAGTTTGGATATATTATTTGGAACATTTATGATATTTTAATGTTTCTGAAATAAGTATCTTATGCTCACCGAGGCTGCATTTATTTGATAAAAAATACTGTGACAACAATATTTTAGAATATTATAATTTACAATAACTGTTTAATTTTTATATATTTTAAAAAGCAATTTATTCCTTTGATGGCAAAGCTGAATTTTCAGTAGCTATTACTTCAGTTTTCAGTGTCACATGATCCTTCAGAAATCATTCTAATATGCTGATTTGGTGCTTAATAATTTTTTTATTTGTGCTTTTGCTTTGTTTGTTTTTGCTGCTTAATATTTTTGTGGAAACCATTATACATTTTTTTCAGGATTCTTTGATCAATAGAAAGTTCAAAAGAATTGCATTTATTAAAAATAGAAAACTTTTGTAACATTATAAATGTCTACTGTCACTTGTGATCATTTAAATGCTGAATGAAAGTATTGACTAGAGGAATTGCTGCTGAAAATTCAGCTGAATAGGTTAAAATATAAAGTTATTTTAAATTGTAATAATATTTCACAATATTACTGTTTTTGCTGTATTTTTAATCAAATAAATGCAGCCTTGGTGAGCACAAGAGACTTTATTATAAAAAAATCAATATTTTTGACCAGCTTTAGAGAGCCCTTATTTTATAATATCCTAAATCTATGTGTTTGGTCCTCCACAGGTGTGACCACAGTGTTGACCATGACCACCCTCAGCATCAGCGCCCGCAACTCTCTGCCCAAAGTAGCATATGCCACTGCAATGGATTGGTTCATCGCTGTTTGCTATGCCTTTGTGTTCTCTGCGCTTATTGAGTTTGCCACAGTCAACTACTTCACCAAACGCAGCTGGGCTTGGGATGGAAAGAAGGCCTTGGAGGCTCAGCAGCCTAAAGTAAGATAGTATGTTTTCACGCGTTTGTGCATATATGGTGTTCAACTCTCAGAAAACCTCAGAAAGAGTCTTTGTTGAGTGCAGTTGCATAACATGACAGTTCAGTTCTGTTTGACGCGAAGGTTACAGTCCATTAAGGTTATATAATATGCTTTTTCTAATTGTTTTGAGACACCCGAACAGCTTGAGAGTGCTCAGTCACAACATTTCAGATGGTGACACTAACTCAAATGTCAACTGCTTTATTAGATGAGCTGTATTTGTGTTAGCTGCTGATGGATGTCACATTTGGAAATTCTACAGGATGGATATTTAGCCTTTACCCAGAATGCCCTTCAGACCTGACACTTCATTGAGATTTCTGAGAGCTGCTTGTTTGATGTACATGCAAATACCAGGTTTCTCCTTATGCAAGATCTATTTTCACCCAGGTGGTACTTTTTAATTCGCAGTGGACAAACAGAATTCAAAGAGCGGTCAGTGTACATGTCACTGTGCTGAGTTTGTTAGTAAAGGCTCTGCAGTCAGACCCTCTGAAGGTCAGATTTGGACCTCCAGCACAGCTTTCTTAAATGTCACCCTCACTTTTTTTTTATCAAACACCAACTTATTCCTCCTCTCCTGCGGAGGCGTCTTTCTAAAACCCCGAACCCCTGATGTGGGGCTGAGAGCTGCTTGTTTGATGTACATGCAAATGCCAGGTTTCTCCTTATGCAAGATCTATTTTCACCCAGGTGGTAATTTTTCATTCGCAGTGGACAAACAGAATTCAAAGAGCGGTCAGTGTACATGTCACTGTGCTGAGTTTGTTAGTAAAGGCTCTGCAGTCAGACCCTCTGAAGGTCAGATTTGGACCTCCAGCACAGCTTTCTTAAATGTCACCCTCACTTTTTTTTTATCAAACACCAACTTATTCCTCCTCTCCTGCGGAGGCGTCTTTCTAAAACCCCGAACCCCTGATGTGGGGCCCTTCTTTAAGAAAGAGCAGGAATTGATGTATACAAAATATTGTTCATTATTGGCATGAGTATATTATATGCACACACACACACTGCTATTCAAAAGTTTGGGGTCGGTACATTTAAAAAAAAAAATGTTTTTGAAAGGTGTCTCTTTTGCTCACCAAGAAAAATACAGTAAAAACAGAAATATTGTGAAAATTCGTATAATTTAAAATAAGATTTCTATTGGAATATACTTTAAAATGTAATTTATTCCTGTGATGCAAAGCTGAATTTTCATCAGCCATTACTCCAGCCTTCAGTGTCACATGATCTTTTAGAAATTCTAATTCTACATAAAAATTTGAATATTCGAATGAGAAGAAAGTTAAAAATAAAAATGTGTATATATGTGTATGTATCTTCAAAAAGTATCATAAAAGTGTTCTGAATTCTTTACAGCAATTACGTGAGTTACTCAATGATAATCTTTCTTTTCAATGATCATAAAATCTATGAGTTGAACTCAGGAACTCAGCTCCAAAAAAGATCTTTCCGGCTACTGTGAATCAGATCAAATGGTTCAAGACTCATTTGCAAATCACCCATCACTACTTCTCACATGAACTTGACTTAAATTTGGGTGTTTCTCACTCCTTTCTAATGACTGAAGACATGTAATACAGCGCACAGACTTGTATGGACTATTTTAATGATGCGTTTGCACCCCCTTTTAGACCTGAAAGCTCTATTCTTTTAAGCAAAGATGAATTGTGGAAAAATGGGGTGGCTAGAAGCAACTCAGAACCTTTTGTCCACCACCCCCACAAGCTGGCATGGTGACAGATTACCTCTGCCCACCTGAAAGTACTGTCTGGAACATAAAAGCAATACAGCAGGATTTTAGAGCTATAACTGCTGCTTATTTTCTTTTCTATCTAAAGTAATAATACAGATTGTTGAGAAATGTCCTTGAAAGCATTATAACTTTAATAGATGAACAAGAAGATGTGTAACTGTGATAAACTAAATGATATTTCACTTGGAAAAGTGCCTCAAAGTCACTTGCACATACCCTTGAGTGAGTCAAGTTCAATCCACTCTTGTCTAAACCGCAGTCTCAACCGCTCCATTATTATACTGTCGCCTTAGGCCCCGTCCACACGGAGATGCGTTTAGCTGTATACGCATACATTTTGTATCATATAGGCGTTTCGTCCACACGGATCTGGCGTTTTGGGAGAGTAAAACCGATATTTTTTTAAACCGGGTCCCTGAGTGGATAAATCTGAAAACGCCGCCCTTGCGTTTTCGTGTGGACAGTGAATCCGTAAATTTTCTGAAACGATGACGTCATCAGCCCACGCCTCGCCCCTAGTCAGTCACCGCTACGTCACGTAACAGCAACAAAAACATGAACAAACACTGAACGATTGTCTTTTTATTAACTAACATTAACACAGATTAATAAATGTATTGTTCCATGTTCGTTTGTATACCGCGCGCAAGGTTT
>NW_015649998.1:1353284-1360862 GCF_001515625.1 Sinocyclocheilus rhinocerous
ACACACAATCTCTCATTCAAATGAATCATTTGACAGCAAAAAAGTGAAAAAGCCACTAGCTGTTTTTTTCCACTATATCTATAGAATGTACAAAAATAGCTGTACTAAGATAGGGCCAGACTTGCCAAGTAGGCAAAAAAGTTCTTGTAAGGCAGCAAAAGAAAAGTTTTCGCATGGGAATTTCAGCTTCTGTGCTGTGTAAATTAAGTTCCACATCAGAGCTCTTTTAACTTGATGGTTAAATAGATACAAGAAATTGAAGACCAATCACAATTTAGAACACAAATTAACGCAAGAAATGTGACCAATTGTAACATAAAATGCAAATGTTGTCTGGCAGATTCTAAACATAAACTTTAAAAAAAATTATACAAAAAGTTGGAATGAAGCCTGTACACTAAGCTGCTCAAAGTGAATTAACTGCTGAAATTTGCAGAGAATAAGGCCCCGTCCACACGGAGACGCGTTTAGCTGTATACGCATAAATTTTGTATCGTATAGGCGTTTCGTCCAGACGGATCCGGCGTTTTGGGAGAGTGAAACCGATATTTTTTTAAACCGGGTCCCAGAGTGGATAAATCTGAAAACGCCGCCCTTGCGTTTTCGTGTGGACAGTGAATCCGTAAATTTTCTGAAACGATGACGTCATCAGCCCACGCCTCGCCCCTAGTCAGTCACCGCTACGTCACGTAACAGCAACAAAAACATGAACAAACACTGAACGATTGTCTTTTTATTAACTAACATTAACACAGATTAATAAATGTATTGTTCCATGTTCGTTTGTATACCGCGCGCAAGGTTTATGCGCATAGTCCAAGTCTTCTTCTCCGTTTTTTGTGTATCTCTGTGGCAGAATTACAGCGCCACATACTGGTCTGGCATGTATACTACATCGTTTTGTGTCGGTTTTGTGGTTTCGTGTGGACGCAGATATTTCTTGAGACGAGGAAAAAAAAAGATCGGATAGGGAAAGCTCTGGCTTCGTGTGGACGTAGCCTTATTAATTCATCTCTTCTGCTGGCCCTGTAGAGGCCATTGTTTAATGTTCAGACTCAGATCTCTGTTAACCATGACTGTATTTCACCTTTAATTAGAAGGTTACGGCCTTCAAACTGGTTAATTATCTGGTATTTCTCTGAGCAGATAGTTGGCAGCTTTGTTCTTACATTGACAACCTTGTTTAAAATCTCCTGACTATAACAATGTCTTCACCTTTCTCAACCACAGAAAAAAGACCCACTGGCACTCTCCAAAAAGCCCAACAATGCCTGTTCGTCTGGAGTTAACTTCACCCCCAACATCACGAAGGATGCTGCTATCTCAACCATCTCCAACAGCACCACTGTCCAGTTGAAAAGCGCCGAGACCAAGCCTGCAATGGACCCCAAAAAGACCTACAACAGCGTCAGCAAAATTGACAAGATGTCCCGGATTGTGTTCCCGGTCCTCTTTGGGACTTTCAACTTGGTCTACTGGGCCACATATCTCAACAGGGAACCGGTTATTAAAGGAGCCGTTTAGCCCACACAAAATCCCCGACACCACCGCGACATTCCATGCACAACCTCTTTTTCTTCTCCACTTCAGTATTCAACGACAAGCTGACCCTGCAAAAAACGATGCCGAGTACTTATTTACTGCACCTCTCACTTCGCTAATCTATAAGAGGAGTGCTCCTGTTGAAGTTTCCTCCTGATATCATAAATTGCATGATCGATTCAAAGCTCTATGGGAATATAATTGCCATATCTGCCTTGACTTCCTACTTTATATTTCCCTGGTTTCCACTGGTTATCGCATTCATCTTTCAATGAATTGAGCGCCACACAAGCTACCATTTCAGTCATGAAGTTTCCAAGGGACTTGAACAAAAATGAACGCATTTGGCATCAACATTTATCATAGTATAAAAAAAAAGATTTATGAAAAGAAGTACAGCAAGGCCAAATGCTATGCAAAAACCATTTTCTACTATGTTGCAATGGGTAATTGCTTATAATGAAACCCTTGCTTTGTATTAATGGACTTGAGGCTTCTCTTCTTTGTTTAATAGCTTTAGCATCAATGATATAAGGCAGACAGATGCTATGCTAAGTTTTTAGCTATGCTAAAAATGTTGCCTTCAGAGGGATTACTTCATACGAGTGCTCGGGAATGTCCCGAAATTACTGATTTCACTTTCGTTTGTCTTTTTTTCTAAGCTTTTTTGAAGTAGCTAAATAGAATTGCGCACCTTAGGCAGCTTTTCACACTTTAGACCAAGATATCCTGCAAGGTGAACAAGGTCGGGTTGCAGCTAAGACTTTCGAATCATTTGTACATAGCTTGTGTATGCTTTGCTTTTAACGTAGATGCGGCTTAACGTTAGTGAGGAAGAGCTGAAAATGGTTCTGATACGCTACTCTAATGTGCAGCCAAAGCGACATGAATGATGGCGAAAACGCAGATTGTATTGTGAAATAGTGTAGGCTTTGACAGAATGTGGCATTTCTTTACAGTCAGTAGTTTTTGACTTGGCTTTTCTTGCTGTTTACGCGACAGCCGTTTTCTTACTTTTCTCTGTGTTGTAAATTGGTCATTGGGTTTTGAGGTTGGAACGAGTTAGCAAAAGCCTTAAATGTTGACACCTAGTGATATTTTCTTTGCGCTACCATGTAGACTAATGTGAAATGATCAGGTAAAAAGGTCTGAAAACAAAATGAAAGAAACATTTACATTGAATAATTCATACATTTTTCAGATTCTAAAAAAGAGAGAAAGGTCAGGTATAGAGCAGAAAGGAGCAACCTGCTGTTGTCAAGCATGTTAAAATGGATTTTGTTGAAACCAAAATGTCACACTATATTGCCATCTCTGGCCTTCAACCAAAACGCATGGCTGCTTATTTGGGGAATTAAATGGAGGAGTGAACAATGATCTTGTTAGTGCGAAAGTGCGACTCTGAAAGATTCAGGTTTTATCCTGTAATCATTCTATTCTGAACTTGTTAAATGAAAGTGAGACGGCACAAAGAACTAAGTGACCCCACGGATAATGTGTAGCTCATTAAGAGGTCAACCAGAAAGGAGCAACCTGCTGTTGTCAAGCATGTTAAAATGGATCTTGTTGAAACCGAAATGTCACACTATATTGCCATCTCTGGCCTTCAACCAAAACGCATGGCTGCTTATTTGGGGAATGAAATGGAGGAGTGAACAATGATCTTGTTAGTGCGAAAGTGCGACTCTGAAAGATTCAGGTTTTATCCTGTAATCATTCTATTCTGAACTTGTTAAATGAAAGTGAGACGGCACAAAGAACTAAGTGACCCCACGGATAATGTGTAGCTCATTAAGAGGTCAACTATGAGAGCCATTAAGCTCCTCTGTACGCCACTCAGGCCTATAGGAGAATGAATCATTAAAAGAGTTCAGTGAGTCAGTAATGTGCCCTTTTACAACAATGGATGTTTCCAGAAATGTACAGATTTTCCTCAAAGCATACATGTCTGAAGCAATAAATTCTGCCTGATATGTTTCTTGACCAACTTCTGTGATCACTTCTGTTTGAGTTGCTCAAAATATGTCTCTTAATTGCAAATCTTTACAACTAACCTGACCTAGAATGTTAAAGTCAGTCGCATTTGATCAACAGCCAGGAACGATGATCAACAAAGACTTTATTTACATCAAAAAATAGTAATTTCTTTGCTTTGGTTAATGCTGGGGTTTTATGTTTATTGGGTTCATGGCTGCTCTTCACAGGCTCATGCATGGCAATAAGACATGCCTATGAAGCTTAGTATGATATTGTCCTAATGGAACAGTTGCTGCAGAAGCCACTGTTACTGTGGAAGAAGGATTCTTCCTGGGATTACTCCTGGGATTATACAAAACACACACGAATGCACACATCAAGACCAGAGTTCCTGGAGCAGGGAGGATACGGAATCCTTCCTCTGGTCCTGTGTGCCAGCAACATCTGGCCCACATCTGTTTGTGAAGGATTTAGCTTCACTTAAGTTGCTTTTCCAACCAGTGCTCCTATACATGGTATTGAATTAAACTAGTACCAATGCGATCATGTATTTGCATTTCTGTATTACATGTGTGATATTATATGCTAGCATATTGCTGGAAACTGGCAGCTGTGTTCGGTTTGCATCATAGAATATACAAATGAGATATTTGTGTATTCTGTGCATTTACATATATATGTCACCGTTCTTAAGTATACTTTATGAAAGTATGTCGTTATTTTGTTTTAGAGTCACACTGACATTTATTTGACATGTCGCACTCTTGTTGTGGGTTTAGAGAAAGCCTTTACTTCATTTTAATACATGTAAGGCAATGGTAAACCACTCCGATATACTAAACTCAACTCTCACAATAATACACAGCATGCCAATGGACCTTAAACCTTTAATCCTATGAGTGGTGGAGTGAGAGCTTGGAATCCTATTCCTGGTGCCGGACCGGAATTCCACTAGTGTACAGTTGAGAAGCTGTCACTCAGATATGTCATTACAGATTTATGTTTGTATCATGAAGTGATACCCAGTTGTTTTCATTGTATTATTGAGGAAAAACCCATAGATTGCATCTTCTAATGCTGAAAATGCATTTTGGTATCAAAAGGGGTTTTGGTTATGTCCCTATTTTGATTTAATCTATTGTGCAAAGATGACAGCTAACCATTTAAAGTGATAGTGGCATGCTTGTTGACATAATGTGTTGATCATACACAATTTAAGCACTGAGATGTCGAAATTGACCATGCTTTAAAAGCATAGTATTCAAAACACTTGTACACTGTAATAATTGTATCATTATTATTCAGAATGTCTTTGTTTTCATCCACTCATATTAATTTCTTCTACTTGATTTTATTCATTTTACTTTTGAGGATTGTGTGTGTGTGTGCTTCAACTTGATTTGCTTAAATTCAAAGTGGTCTTAAAAGAGCATGTGTTTTTTTTTTCACTAGAGGGTTTGGCACCACTTTGTACATCAAACGTTTTGTTTTTAATTTTAGTGAGTTTAAATATTTGACAGTGCAGACAGTTTTCTTCCAGTCACATCCTTTACCCTGTGGTTAGCTGCACTCCTTTTTTATTCTTCCCTTGTATGTGGTTCAGTATGTACTGTGGTTTAATGTCTGCTGCACTTCCTATCTGCATTTCTGTAATCAGCCACAAGAGGATAGTCTATCATGCATTTGAACTGGCCGAGTACATGCTCTCACTAACCCAAAAAAGGGAGACACCATACCGTCATAATAACTTGGAAACAAAGTTGGTTCGATCTGTAGTTTTATATGTTATTAAAACTGAAGTGTGTCATTTCTTACATGTTAACATACTTTATCCTATATTCAAAGATAAAGAAGTAAGGATTTCTCCTAAAAAATGTAACCACTGATGCAATGTGGGATTACCAAACTTTCGCTCCCGACAAGCACGTCGAAGACTCACCCAATAGCGTGCGTTTGGCGCGGGACTATCTGTTTAGCTGACCAATGGCAGACCGGGCAGTGCACGGGGAAACCTGTTCGAAACAATGACAATTTTATAAATTACATTGGGTGATGCTAGCGTTTCGAAAATACGCACTTTAACTCATTGGAACTCGTTATTTATTTATTTATTTATTTTATTTTATTTATTTATTTATTTACATTTTGCCAAAATGACAAAGGACTACTTTAAAATATTCAAAAGTAGATTTGCCTTTGGCGTGTTTAGAGTACCACAGATACTGAACCTTCTAGAGAGAAGTCAGAGGAAAAAATCTCACAACACGCAGAGCAAAGAGAGAAAGGGGCTTGTGTTTTTTCCAAAGTGCGTGGGCGACTGGGAGCTGCCTGTGGTGATAAATGTCGGCGCTGTCTCTCAAATATTATACTGCATATGTGCACCTGCTCACATATAGACACAACAATGCGAGGACAACGTATGGATAGACGTTTCTCTAGCTTTAAATGTTAAATTAGCAGCAGTAGTTATATATATCCGTCTCAGATAGTAAAACAAAGAACTAAAGAATGACGAATGACATTTCACTGGCAATAATACGGCAAATGGTAAAAGTAACTTACAGAAAAATGCATTTGTCACTATAATTCTTATGCCAGAAACATCATAGTGCGATGCACTGAATAATACCATGTAGTAATTTATTCGACTCCAAATTGGTTGATGACATTTTCTTCACCCTCAATCTTGCTCTATTATCGGGTTAATCGCGCTGCGATCAATGCACGTGCAAAGTAATTACAGAAATTACGCGCCAATTTGCATTTCGAACACGGTAATCATTTACCTAGCTGATAGCGATACTGTAAATAGCCGCTTTTTAATGTCTCTCCTCTTCGAAGCATTCTGATGCTGTACCCGAAGAGGACCTCAAGTTCCGCCGAAGCGTCTGGGCAGGCAGACTGTTTTTTATGACGTATCGTAATTTGCAGAAACTCGCGGATGCGTTTGGGGTTTGAAGGTGTCCACTTTGGAAGTTTGCGCTCTGCCTCTGTGTGAACGTCAGTATG
Organism: Sinocyclocheilus rhinocerous; assembly: GCF_001515625.1. NCBI lineage: Eukaryota > Metazoa > Chordata > Actinopteri > Cypriniformes > Cyprinidae > Sinocyclocheilus > Sinocyclocheilus rhinocerous. The sequence continues at coordinate 1,359,813 of NW_015649998.1, forward strand.
TGTATCTGGTGGTGCAATCGAAAGCAGCGCAACTTCAATGAGCAGGAGGGGATCTTCTATTATTTGATTCCGCTAATTGCCAATGTAAGTGAACTTTAAGCACCGGACACTAGCCGAGGTGGTATTACCGTTCCCGTTGGACTATAACCTCGACCACTCGCCACTGTTTTCATTGAGCCTGGAAGAAAAGGCTGCAGCTGTGTCACTTTTTTCCTAGAATAGTCTCCGTGCAGTGTGCCACATTCAACACGGAGACAATCTCACCTAAAACATGTCCACCAAATTGTTCCTCTACTTCTTACTTCTGTCAGTGTTTCGTGCATGGTAAGTGACTTTGCTACCCTCTTTGTCTTGGCATCAATTAATTGTTCATAAGGGTAATTCTGTTGCAGTTTTCTTATGCACAGTCTAGCATGATGCCACATAATATATCACCAATCTGGCGATGAAGATGTGATGTACGCACTGAGCACCTAACTTTAGGAATAAGTCTTTTGATTTGTGCTATTTAAGAAGTTCAAAAGACTTTGTGTATCTTTTTTTCAATCTTTGCATTAGTAGTTTTTTTTTCTTTTTCGTAGCGCAATCGTATAAGAATTGGATCTCTATTGTCTATTTTCTAAACCGCATCTGTGTAGGTGTCATCTGTGAGATTGGTGTTTGTCTGGTTTTTCTGATAACGTTGCAAATCACGCTTTTAAATTAATCTTAGTTTACGTCGTACGTTATTTCACGGTGGAGATAACGCATGTGTGCGTCGTTACCGGAGCTGTCAGTTCCAACGGTGCTGAATTATGTATGTCCGAAAGTTTGTCTTCCTAGCCAGAAAACAGGGTGGAAATGCTGGCAAACGTGGAGATCGAATGCCATTTTGTGTCGAGGTGCTTAAAGTTGTTAAACAGTTCCAAATTGAATTATAGAAATGATTGTGCCCAGGCAAGAATTTGATCAACCTGTAATGATGAATTATTTGCAAGAGAAGTGCATCATTCTCTGCATTCACACACACACACACACACACACACACACACACACACACACATATATATA
>NW_015649998.1:1360918-1362336 GCF_001515625.1 Sinocyclocheilus rhinocerous
ACACACACACATATATATATATATATATATATATATATATATATATATATCATGCAATATGTGAATATGTCTTGGTATTGGTACAGACAAGGCTAGTGGATTAGATACGAACCTGTCCTTGTTGAAGGAAGAGAGAGTCACTCATTTAGCACACTCTTACTTGTTAACATTACATATTTTTTGTTTATTTATTGTTTATTTGTAGATATCAAACAGTTGGCTATTATTTAAACATTTAAGTGTCAGATAACTGATATTTAGAACTGATATTTAATTTTGTTTCTACAGCTATATCTCATTCTATCTTTTGATTTATCTCTACTGACAAAATGCTAAAAAAAAAAAAACAACTCAATGTAATCATTATATGCATTATAATATATTTTTATAGTAATAATATTCAATCCAATTATCTGCCCATCTCTATGTATTTATTTGTTTATTTTTGCAGGATTATATTTCTTCCCTTGTTAAATACCTATCATAATGAAGAATATACTGTCTCTTTGTTGCAATTAGTTACTTAAGCTTGTCAAAGTAGGCCTACAGAAAGTTATACCTTGTAAATTTTGAAAAAATACACTTGTGTCTCAAGTGGGATGGATATAGTGTACAATAGTTTTGCAGTAAACAAAATGTATTAATATAATTTAATAAGCACTTTGTTGTCTACTAAAATGTGGAAAAAAAGAGAAATATCCCTATTAAATTGCATGTAATGGATTTATGTCTGATCAGAGGCTAATGTTTGAACTTTTTACATGCTACTTGGATAATGATGCTTTTGGGAAACATGCCGTAGAGAATAAGTCTAACTAACTGAACTTGTGACTGAAGTTCTACTGAGTGCTTTGGGAAACCCAGCCTTAAACTGGCATTGTTATGAGAGTGCAACTGTGAAACAGTTTCTACTTCTATATGGTTTTATTGTCTGATTGCTTACTACTCCTTCTTCTTTGAAAATGGTGAATAATATGTTTCTGCTATTCCACATTGCTGTAAATATTAAATTCTGACATAGATGTATTAACTATTGTATTCAAAACAATTGATTATTGACAAGTTGAGACATAGAAAAAGACCTCAACCGTGACCTGTGGAATACATTTTCTTTTATTTCTTCAGTTCTCAAACAGTCGCTTCTGAGGATGATGAGTACGACGACGTTACTGTGAATCAAATGTTGGCCCCCAAAACCCACGAGACAGACGCAACGCAAATACTAAACAACTTACCATTTTGTGTCGAGGTGCTTAAAGTTGTTAAACAGTTCCAAATTGAATTATAGAAATGATTGTGCCCAGGCAAGAATTTGATCAACCTGTAATGATGAATTATTTGCAAGAGAAGTGCATCATTCTCTGCATTCACACACACACACACACACACACACACACACACACACACACATATATATA
>NW_015649998.1:1362650-1368701 GCF_001515625.1 Sinocyclocheilus rhinocerous
CAGAAAAAGACATCAACCGTGACCTGTGGAATACATTTTCTTTTATTTCTTCAGTTCTCAAACAGTCGCTTCTGAGGATGATGAGTACGACGACGTTACTGTGAATCAAATGTTGGCCCCCAAAACCCACGAGACAGACGCAACGCAAATACTAAACAACTTACTAAAGGAGTATGACAAAAAGCTGCGGCCAGATATTGGAGGTAAGTGGTTTTCTAAATGCAGTCATTGAGGACTTTGTGGAGCTGCATTGAGCTGTCCATGGTGCTGAAATTTATTCAGCTTTACTGCATTCAGCCTTACTCATCTTGGAGCTCCATTTACAAATCTATGTCATATACATAAACTGAATTTACTTTAAAGTCCAACTGCTTTGTTTATCCCAACAATTGATGTTTTTGTAAACTGGTGAAGTGCATTAGCTTCACACTGTGGTAGAGACTACACCTGCAAATTACACTATGCGACACAATTTTCCTTATACTATGAACAATAAAAATGTCAAATGTATTCACTGTTTGAGAGACACTGAGAGTTAGCAACAGCTAGACTGTGGGTTTATGGTTTTGCATTAAGTAATTGAATTCCTGGAGCAGTGGAATATTTTCTTATGATTTTATACTTGTTTATACAGGCATTTTATGTTTTTTCCCCTACTTTTTCCTTTTTTTTTTTTTTTAACAACGCAGTGCTCTTAACAGTCTCATGGACTGCACTACAATCCACTTTTGCATGTAATCTCACAGATTTGCTTGTTTTCATGTGTTTCAAGAGTTATATTAGCTATGAGTGCAGGATTCATGGATCCGTCAGGAAATTTCAGGCGTTCCGTCAGAATAACATGAAATTTTCATTTCTCAACATATCTCAGGGTTGAGATTGATGCTATTTTCTAGTAAATGCAACTAAATAGAGTGCCATGAGAGGAAATCACAATCTGCAATTCAAGCAGCGCATTCTGTACTTCATCTGAGATGTCACCGCAGAACATCACAACCGCTCTTGACACATCTGTCAGGTCTGTTATTGGTTTTGTGGCATCGTTGTTATTTATTGAATCTTATTGGATTTGAAGCATTTTAGAAAGCCTATCCATGCAAAAATCTCACCGTTTCTACATGTTTTTTGTTTCCTTTCAATGAGAAGAACAACCTCAATGTTAGATGGATGACAGTCTCCAAATTATATTTCTTATACTCATGTCTGATTTCTAAGAGGAAGACTAAGTTTATGTGTTCTCTTACACACACACCACAACCTACAACAACCCACACAAATCAAGCATATTGCCTCAGAGCCACCTTGCCGTGAAATAGCTTTTGTTTTTCACTTTTGTAGCTCAGTCTGTCTGGAGAGAACTGCACTGCTATATAATCAAGAATGCCACTGAATGGCAGTGATACTATGTATGAAGACAGCTACATGAGACACTCTTAAGGAAGTAGAAATATTCCAGTGAAGTCCCAGAAACTGAGGAACGGAGATGGTGGGCACGTCTCAGATCTGTCAACTCAAGTGCAGAGTGGGTCAATGAATGGGGTTCTAATATACTTCCTACAACTGGACCTTCTGGACCTCTCTCATGCACACACACGCAGACACTCTTTCATTTGTTCTTTCTCTCTTTCTCTCTTTTTTTTGTGTCAGGTCTGTTATTGGTTTTGTGGCATCGTTGTTATTTATTGAATCTTATTGGATTTGAAGCATTTTAGAAAGCCTATCCATGCAAAAATCTCACCGTTTCTACATGTTTTTTGTTTCCTTTCAATGAGAAGAACAACCTCAATGTTAGATGGATGACAGTCTCCAAATTATATTTCTTATACTCATGTCTGATTTCTAAGAGGAAGACTAAGTTTATGTGTTCTCTTACACACACACCACAACCTACAACAACCCACACAAATCAAGCATATTGCCTCAGAGCCACCTTGCCGTGAAATAGCTTTTGTTTTTCACTTTTGTAGCTCAGTCTGTCTGGAGAGAACTGCACTGCTATATAATCAAGAATGCCACTGAATGGCAGTGATACTATGTATGAAGACAGCTACATGAGACACTCTTAAGGAAGTAGAAATATTCCAGTGAAGTCCCAGAAACTGAGGAACGGAGATGGTGGGCACGTCTCAGATCTGTCAACTCAAGTGCAGAGTGGGTCAATGAATGGGGTTCTAATATACTTCCTACAACTGGACCTTCTGGACCTCTCTCATGCACACACACGCACACACTCTTTCATTTGTTCTTTCTCTCTTTCTCTCTTTTTTTTGCTTTACTACCGCTTTAGACTGTTGTGAGTCAGAAATGTAATTTCCTTGTTTTTTCACCATGCAGAATTTGTAGCTAGAAAAAAAAATAGCTCTTGAACCGTTTTCACATGCAAGTTGTTATGAAGTACAAGAATAGAGTGCAAATAATAGAATCCCCTTTTTCCCATAATTATTTATCTGCTAGTATTTCTGTATTAAGGTTCTCTGTTATGTTGTTCTGTTCAGCTTCATGATGAGTTGTGTGTATTGAATTAGCAGGTATGATTGTTTTGCTGCAAATAGCGAAAATACGTATGATTCAAGATAGATTAAAAACAAACAACTCCTCAAGGCCGTCTGGTATCTTATATAATAGAGCTAGGTGGTATGGCCAAAATATTATCACAATATTTGTTTTCCGTATCATACAATGTCAATATTTATCACAATACCATTATTGGGAAAAAAGAAATGCTTTCCACATGTTTGTTAGACCATGAGAATGAATGTAAACATAACTTGTTTGTTCACAATTAAACTTCACAAAGTAAGACCAACTTTTAGTTTAGTCCTCCAAGAAATGATAAAAATTTAACAATTTAATTAATCTTTAAAAATGTAATCATATGAAAATATAACAATTAATTTACAAAAAAACATTGCATTTTAGTTTTTATTTGTTTATTTTTTGTCAAATAAGATTTGACACATTGTACAAATTAAAACATGGTTGCAAAATATCTTGGTTGTACGATACTCGATTATTTTTATTATTATTATTATTATTATTATTATTTTGTGAAGATCCTTGAATTGCATTGTGTATTTGATGGTAGTTTTTCTCAAGGTGAAGTTCATGTGTTCATATCCTCATGTATTGAGACATCAGATGCTGAAAACACTGTGAGCGTCACAGGTGTTAGAGTTTGTGTGGTGGACAAAATTACTCCATGCATTCGTGCAGAACATGCAGACTTATTATTGACACAGAATGACTAGTTGTTGCGTTTATTTCTGCTGTGAGATCTCTGTATGATATTGTTTATTGCCCAGCCCTACCTTATAACATCAGCACTAGATGAAAACTTTTCCAAGTTCTTGTTGGACACAAATTAAGCCTGATATTAGCATATAAATTATTTTCTTTGTAGAGTCATCCTTTCATTTGGACATAAATCACAAGTTTGTTCAATAAACCTCCCTCGATGAGATTTAAAAAATATTGATTGCGTTTTCACTATGGAAAATCCCTGCAGAAGATTTTATTGCAGAAACATACAGAACTTGTTTTCCCCTTTGTCCTCTATAAAATGGCAAAATAGTATTGTGAAATATATTAACAATGAAATATTCATACTGCAGTTGCAAAATGGGAAGTTTACAGAACAAAGACCCAAATCTAAAGCTCTACATTACAGAATCCTTTACTGTTTATCAGCGTATTTTCTGAATCCCCTTCTACTGAAATGTACTGAAACCAGATGTATTGCATATTGTTATTGTCATAATATTGCATTTTACTGACTCAGAGGTTGTACAAAGCACTCTCAGGTTATTTTTTTCCATTCTATTCTTATTATGCCTGTTACGATAAGAGTAGCTTCTGTAAACCCTTGCCACTGCCAATTTCCTGAATCTCCATGATGTTGTCCTCGAACTCATCCACAAGATTTGATTCGATTATTGCGCCAGTGCATTATCCTGAATGCCTGTGATTAATAGTACATTAACGTCAGCCTTAAACATGCCAGTGTTTTATGGAGCTTGTCAACGGATGGTAGTGCATCCGTGGAAGTGAATTAGCTGGAAGGCTGCAAGTTGTGTGCAGAGAACCTGTTGCTTCAAGCTTGTTTTTATCAGCTTTGTTTTCTCATTAGGGTCCATTTTTGCCAGTGATTTGACCAGTGATTCACTGACTTCTAGGAATTAGCTTCAGATAGCACTCTTCCCTCTTCAGCATTCATTTGATGGTTTTGTTTCTTTTTTTGGCCAATGTTCAAGGTGCCATTTGTGCTAAGCTCAATCAGCTAGTTACAAGGTTGTCTTTTAAAAGGGTCACATGGCTACTGCTCTTAGTCTACTGCATTCTAAAAGCATGAAAACGACTGGTGTATTAAAGCTAATATGCGGGTGCAATTAGAGAGGGGGGCAGATGCTTTTTTTTCAACAAGGAATTCAACAGTAATAGACTGTAAATCACATTGACATTTTGGAAAAGATGGATGCATATTAAACAGGCTAATTAGATGGTTTTTGACATGCAGTATAGCATCTAATTTAGTCCATAATAAACAGATATACTCTCTGTGGGTGTGCTTTATAGATGATAAGATTAAAGGAATAGTTCACCCAAAAATAAAAAGTCTGTTAGTATTTATTCACCCTATATTTTTTTCATACATTCGTCTAGCTCAAATCATGGCTAGCAATGTTAAGGTCATAGGTTCGATTCCCAGGGAAACCATGAACCGATCAAATATATGCCTTAAAAGCTCTTAAAAATAAAGGGTCCGATATGGAGTTTTCACAGTGATGCCATAGAAAAACCATTCTGGGATCCCCAAAGTACCTTTCAATAAACTTTCGCTTTTGGATAAAAAGTATAAAAATGTTAAGTATTTTTCTAAGTTTACAATGAATCTAAGCGTAGCTCCATTAAAGTTGTCAATACAACTTGTATGCTATATTTTCAATTCTCTGAAGTAATGTAATAGCTTCTGTTTATTCACTTATATCTTAAGGTGAGACACCCAAGATGAACTGTGTAAAAATATAACTAATACCATACTTATCCAGTTGATTACATTAAGAATTACAAGCAATTTTGTATTACATGTTTTCTGAAATGTTATGTTTAAATATGCAATGAGGTGTTACCTAACTAAATATGCACAAATTTGCATGTATTTCTAGAACAAATATCTTAACATTGAATGAAGCCAGGTTCAAAATTCTTGTTTAATTTTGTTGACATATTAAGACTCAAAGGTTTTTGCAGAGGGGATTTTGGATATCTCTTTTAATCTCTCCGTAAATCAGAAAATACTGTCAGCAGCCAAAATTATTTTCACCATTTTTTCATTCATGTTGTATAAAACCAGTCAAATTATATATGAACAAACCCCTCTGTAAAAACCTTCAAGATAGGAATAAAACTGTAAAGTTTGGTGCATGTAAGTGTGACCGAAGTGGAGATTTTTGGCTCAGTACAGGAGAAAAATTTCATCTTGAGAAAACCGCCTTTAAAGATATGTATTGTAACTGAAATCTACAGACACAAATAGATAAAGTGATACAAAAAGTGTATTTTAGATGCTTTCTTTCCACTAGTCTGAAAAAATACTTGATGAAAAGCCAAAAAGCCCTAAATTTCAAAATTGACAGGTGTTTTTGCCTGTTTGTTCACAAATCTGATTCATTCACAAATACAAACTCACTGACTCACTGTTATCTAGCTGACTGAAGAGTAATAGTATTTGGTTTTGGATATAGGCGTCATTTTTTCTTAGTCAAAGCCACGGTATAGCTTTAGAAGACTTTGAACATAGCGTATAGTACTGTAAGTCTTAGGCCCTGTCCACACGAACGCGGTTATTTTTAAAACTGCAGCTTTTTCTACATGGTTAGGCCGTTCGTCCACACGCAAACGCAGCACCAGTTCACTGAAACCGAACATTTTTGAAAACGCCTGCCAGGGTGAAGATTTTCAAAAACTCAGGTTGCAGTGTTATCGTGTAGACAGCGAAACCGGAGTTTTTGGCTTGTGACGTCAGCGCCTGCGCTGTTATCTCCGCCTACTGGA
>NW_015649998.1:1369560-1386639 GCF_001515625.1 Sinocyclocheilus rhinocerous
GCCAACATGGCTTTACGGTTGAGATTATATCGCCACCTGTTGGTTTGGCATGCTCTTGACAGTGCTTCACAGCATGCGTTTGCGTTTTCATGTGGATGGAGATTTTTTTTAAAAAGGAAGAAGGAAAAACTCAGTTTATAAAAATACCCGTGTACGTGTGGACATGGCCTTAGACTAATAGACTTTTTTATTTTTTGATATTTATAAAATGTAAAAATTATTAATTTGTCAATGTAACTAATGTATATATAACAAAAATAATTTTTGCTTCACAATAAAATAGAAAGTTTTTGTGTTTGGAACCACATTAGGGTGAGTAAATAATGTTTTTTTGATGAACTGCACCTTTAAATGAGATATCTGTATGGATCTCTGGGAGTGGTATTGACACCACAACTGTCGCAGCAGTAGCAGTGTCACAGTGGCCCAATTGTGTCAGCTCTCTTTTAGGCTGAGCTGTAGGGGAAACCCTTCAAAGTGGGTCAGCCTCCCTCTTCTCTTCTTTTTCATGTGCATTGAGCCTCACTCAGCCGGGCGACATCATTACCAGGGTAGAGGAAAGACTGGATAAGAGGTTTAGGGACATTAAACGCATGTGACACATGCGCATTGGAATTCAGGAAGCCGATCCTGGGCCATCCATGTGAGTTTCCTTCATAAGGCGGATGGCGTATGGCGAGTGGCAGACGTGCTAGAGCAATCTGCTCTGTCTGCTGCATAAATAGAGGGAAAAAGAATCGTTTCGCTTTGGATAAGCCCCCTGACCAGCCCCCTGGAGGAACACTCATTATAAAGTGCTAGTTTGTGTTAGCCCAGATTCATCTATGCAGCAGAGAGATGCAGAAAGCTAGGGGCGTGGTGGGGGTGGTGTGGGAAAGTGGGGGGAGGCGGTCTGGTCATTACTATGTTGTGATTTTTATCGCAGCGGAGAGACAGTATGAGGTGAGAAAGAAGTAATGGGCCAGAAACAAAGAGACCGAATGTGGGAGGGAGGGAGGAAGAGAGAGAGGAGTATAGAGAGAGGTACTGTACACAAGCCTTCAGGCAAAAGAATGCCAGTGTGGGAGAATTTGTGTGCGTGTGTGTATGCAGAGCGAGAGTGTATAAAGCTGGCTTGTGTAAAGCACATGCCTTCACCTCTAAGCCCTTCTTGCCATCAACGAAAGCAACTTCTGTTTTATCATCAGCCACTAAACGTAAAAAAAATATGAGAGCATGTGTTCGTGTGCCAGAATGAGTGTGCAAAAGTAGCACCAAAAAAGATTTGATTCTCACAGGCACAAGCTCAGGTGAATGCGAACACTGTGCAGAAACTTTCTTTTTCCCTCATATTTTTTTCTTTTCTCTTTTGGAGTGCTCATTGAAGTCAAGGCGTATTTCGGGAGTCCCAGAGGCGAGCATTGCCGCTTTGAGAAAACCAGAGGCAAGTTCCACCGCCTTGGAGGAAGTGCGAGCGGACACTGCTGCTTCGGGAAGGCCTGAAATGAGCCCCGCCACCTCGGAGGGAACATCAGCGGGCTCTGCCGCTTCAGGAAGGCCAGAAACAAGCCCCGCCGCCTCGGAGGGAACATCAGCGGGCTCCGCCGCTTCGGGAAGGCCAGAAGTGAGTCCCGCCGCCTCGGAGGGAACATCAGCGGGCTCCGCCGCTTCGGGAAGGCCAGAAGCAAGCCCCGCCGCCTCGGAGGGATCATCAGCGGGCTCCGCCGCTTCGGGAAGGCCAGAAGCGAGCCCCGCCGCCTCGGAGGGAAGCTGGGAACTGTGAGCGGACACCGCCGCCTCGAGAGATATGTGAGTGGAAACCGCCGCTACTGGAGATTTGTGAGCGGACACCGCCGCCTCGGGGGAGCTGTGAGCGGACACCGCCGCTTCTGGAGCTTTGTGAGCGGACACCGCCGCTACTGGAGCTTTGTGAGTGGACACCGCCACCTCGGGGGAGCTGTAGGCGGACACCGCTGCTTCTGGAGCTTTGTGAGCGGACACCGCCACTTCGGGGGAACTGTGAGCGGACACCGCCACTTCTGGAGCTTTGTGAGCGGACCATGCCGCTCGCACAGACATCAGCAGGGGTTCCTGCACGCTGCATATCAGCCCGGGACGCTCCGGGAACGGGTGTGAGGTACTGGGTGCGGACGACAAGGCCTCTGACACCCCTTGGATTGCCGCTTCGGGAAAACTGTGAGCTGGCTCCTCAGCTAACTCCACCCTGAAGGCTGAGCCGTTCAAATGCAGAGCCAGGTTAATGTAGTCCTCCAGCGACTCCTCGGGGACCCAGTATGGCATAAGGGACTTGAAGGGCTCGGCTAGGCCTCCCCAGAAGACGACCATGAGGCAGGTCTTCTCCATCGCCGACCGATGAGCCACTCCAAAGAAGTCCCTGGCGTACTCCTCAATACTCTGGTCTCCTCTGCTGGACCCATGTTTGCGGGCTGAATTCTGTCACGGGGCGGTAAGGGGCACCGTGGAAAAACAGGGTCTGGGTCCAAATGCAGGTGAAACAAGATTCAATAAACAGAAAGGCAGACAAAAGAAACAAAACAGGTTACAAACCAAATGACAGGATAGGGATACAAATACGGCACAAGAGCTTGCATCAACCAGACCTTCAAACAAATAATTACAATTACAATTCAGCCAGGCAGAGTGGTGGGATTGTGGTGTATAAATAGTCCATGACAATGAGGAACAGCTGAGGGTGTAATAAGTGACAGGTGTGTGGAGTTTGGGGAATGGAGCCCGGGAGATGGCGACCTCTGGTGGTGAGAGGGAGAAACGCAGGGCCCAGACTCATGACAGTAAACATTAGATCAAATTCTACATGTAATAAAAAAATCATGTTTGGCATGCTAACATGTGCTATTGATGTATATAGTGACACTAATCCTTAATAAACCAAATTAAGTTGGACTGACATGGAATCAATTAAATAATCCTTTGTAAATTGAGTTTTGACAAACTTAATGACATTGACTTAAAACTACTATAGTGCATTAATTTGACATAATCCAATTAAATTAGCTCAGTGAAATTGACTTTAACTGGATAACAAGAAACTGAATGTCTTTTCTTTCATTCAGATTAAGGAAGGGTATGGTTTTTTGTTCCCATACAATGGGGGAAAAGTCAGTATCGTCTTGGCCCTTGCTAACTTTCATTGTAAGGACAACAGTTTAAACATTCTTCAAAATATCTTCAAAAATTAATTTGTGTTCCTCATTCAGGTTTGGAACAACATGATGGTGAATAAATGATGACAGTTTCATTTTTGCATGCACTATCCCTTTAAAGCTAAAGGTCAGTGTCCAGTGGACATTCATCACTTGTCAACCAACAAATACCCCTCATTAACACCAATTCTCTTCAAGACCCTCCTGGTTAAAGCATTACCAGTGGTGATTGCGCTGGAATTGGCTGCTAGTCTTTATTAATCCCTATTAATAAAGGTCAACGAGCCCAGCTGTCAGAGTGCTTCTCTGTTTTCCTCTGGCTCTTCAGCAGGCCGACAGTCTGATCCCAGCCATTTCCACAGGACTGTTACCTCCGTGTCATGCCACCTGCCTCATACGTCTCTTTCCCTCTCAGCATCAGTGACATGTTCCAGGTCTCGACTTGGATATCTGCCCCTGCTCATTGAATATTTCAAAACCCCTTGACATTTCATCCTGTAATGAGCCTATACGCATCTGCAGAAGGAGGGTGGGAGTTAAGGAGAGTCAGACTCGGCTTCATTAATCCAAACCCTTTTGGCTTGAAGCGAGAAAGCATCAGCCAGACACACTTCTGCTCATTCACCTGGACTAGACCCCATTTATTTAGTGTATTGATGCTGAAATCCCTCATAATCCAGCGAGTGTGCAAGAAGTCTGACGCTCCTGATTAGGCAGAAAAGGTGAGCATGAAGGAACGCTTAACACCTTTCTGCCAGGATGTAAGCCTTAAAGATCACCCTCCTCCACAGGATCATGAGTTCTTATCGTAGGTTAGCACGGCTTCAGACACAAAGTGACGCGGAGATAAGTTGCTGTGAAATGCTGTATGTGAATTTCTTCAGCTTTGTTATATCAGAAGAGCAATCCTCTCTGTACGTTTCAGATCAGTCTTTAGATTTTTTTGACAACATGAATTGCTTAAAATAGATAAAATGCACGTTTTTGTAACCTGGGTTCCCACAGAAGACCTGCGAATTTCAGGCAGTTTTAAATTGTGCTTTTCAGGCTTGGAAAAAAAAAGGTGTGATACAATACAGTTAAAAGTTTTGGGGTTGGTAAATATTTTTGAAAGACACCAAGACTTTTTTTATTTGAAAAACAATAATATTGTAAAATATATTATAATACATAGTTTTCTATTTTAAAATATGTTTTATTCCTGTAATGGCAAAGCTCTTCTTTTTTTCTTCTTCAGCAGTTGTTACTCTAGTCTTCAGTGTTGCATAATCCTTCCAATATGCAGATTTTTATTTTTTGGCTCAAGAAAAAGTGTCTTATTATTAAACAGTTGTGCTGCTTAATATTTTTGTGGGAACCATATATTTTGTTTTCAATACTCTTTGATAAATGGAACTTTCAGACGAACAGCATTTACCTGGTTTTTTTTTTTTACTGACCACAGATTTTTGAAACATAATACAATTTGATCAAAACACAGGGAATGTACACAAAATGTATAAATTAAATTAGATTATTTTATATAATGTATATTGAAAATTCTCAAATTTTTGAAATCAGAAGATGTCTATTATCCACCAATTATTGGCCAATGCCGGGCCAAACAAAAATAAAATAAATAAATAAATAATTTTTCTGTCTATATTTTGCACTCTCAGTAGTAATAAATCATCATTTAAATATATTAATTACAAGGATGTAACATAGGGTTTGGGTCTTGTTTCTTCATTGTTTTCATTACTTTTATTTTGGAGTTTGGCCACAGTCATGTTCTGTCATGTAACTCCCTTGTCTGTGTTATGTTTTGATTGGTTCTTTGGTTCATGTGTCATGTTCACATTAGGCTTGTTCGACTTCATGCGGTGCCGCAAAGATCGGTTGCCGCCTGACAAAAGCAATGCTTTCTGGTTAGAAAATTTGTCCGACTTTGATCGGCGCTGCAGCCGCCTTACGATCACATGTGCCATCAAAGTACCGCGAAAGCAAAACGAGACCAGCCGCCGAGGTCAGGTGCTGCAGTTGCTCAAAATCGGCTATGAGAGCCTTGATGACGACACACTTTATTCTCATTGGTTAGATTCTGATGACACGCATGACGTGTGTTGCGTGTTTATTCAAAAAATTCAATTCCAATAATGCTCACAAATCTGTGTTTTCATAACAGTAAAGCTTTTTTTTTTAGTGTAGTCGCACTGTTATATTGAGTCACGTTTATCAAAAAAACACTGATAAAAGCATATATACTCCCACTTTATTGATATTTAAATTAGGGTGACCATACGTGCCATTTTCCCAGGACGCGTCCTGGCCAGGATTTGTTTTGTCTTTGTTTTCCTGTTTTCATGTTTGCTGAAGGTAATGATCGAAAAGTAGTTTGACCAATAACATGCAAGCATTGTACATAATGGACCAATCATGGCGTGTGAGAAGGTGGGATCTACGGTCAAAGCGATGCAATTACGCGTACATATTAGGTGTGTTCGACTTAAAAGCAGTGCGGCTCAGACCGATCAGTGTTTGACATCAAAGTACCTCGAGAGCGTTTCGAAAGCATAACCGTCTGTATGGTACTTTGATGTCATACACCGATCGGTCTGCACACGCAAACAAAGCCAAAACCTAGATATTTTAGGCAATATAGAAATCCTGGCCAGGACGCGTCCTGGGAAAATGGCACGTATGGTCACCCTAATTTAAATAGTATATGTTTATGTTGATTGAACTTTATTCATGAACAGATGGTGCTGTATTAAGTAGTAGTATTAAGTAAAGCATCACTACCGGGAGCAGAAAATGTCCGACTTGACGTCTCCACTTTTAATTCCGCCCCGACTGCAAGCGGCTACACTGGTCAGCCGGTGGCAGGCTAGTGTAGTTCATCTCGAAAAAGCCTATTGGTTGTCTTAGTCATGTGTCCTGTCTCTCATTGGTTGGTTCTTGTCATGTGTCCTGCATTGTTTGATACAAATAGCCCTCATGTTGCCTTTGTTCTTTGTCGAGTATTGATGTAGTAACCTGCTTTTGGAGAGTCTAGTCCGTTCATGCCAAGTCAAGTCTGTTTAAGTCAAGTCAAGTCTTTGTTTGTATTTTGGATTTCACTTAAATAAAAGCTGCACTTGGGTTCCTCACTACGCTCACCTCCAGTGGACTATTTGTTGCAAAGGACTGGTTCCTAATGTACAGATGAATATCACAGAACGTGATTATCCAGTAATCACAAATGATTGATAAGTCATGGAAATTTGTAGCTCTAAAGGTGTGGGAAGCCGGTTATCATATACTAAATACAACATCATTCACTTATTGCTGTATCCTTCATGCCAGCAGCCATAAAAGATCTCTGCCAAGCCTCTTAATTTCTCTCCATGGGAATAATGCAATAACTTGCCTTGACAAGGACACTATTAATTTGATCTGCACTAGTAAGGCAAAACTCTGCCTGTGGCCACAAGCTTTGTTTTGTGCGGCATCTCTGTCAGCGTATGTCACACTAATTGACTGGGGTGTAATTCCAGGACTCCTCTCTGTCTGTCCCTGTCACATTCTGTCTTTCTCTCGCTCACTTTTTCCTTTACACACACACACACACACACACACACACATACTCAACACTTCAATCCAGCATTCATGTAAAATTACTAAAAGGCTCTTGTCTGATTATAGTGAGGGCTTACAGCAGAAGAGAAATGGAAGTGAGTAAAATGATAAATGTGATGTAGGGAGATGAAGGGGAGGATTTGAGAGAGCTGGACATAGTTGTAGTGGCACTCATTTATGAAAGATGACAAACATGTTAAAGGGGTCATATCATGCTTTTTTTAAAGATCATTATTTTGTGTATTTGGTGTAACAGAATATGTTGACAGGCTTTAATGTTCAAAAAACACATTATTTTTCAAATACTGTACATTATTGTAGGTCCTCTATGCCCCGCCTCTCTCAAACGCTTCGTTATCTACAAAGTCCCTCCTTCCGACAAGCGCAGTATGCTCTGATTGGCCAGCTGACCCAGTGCACTGTGATTGGCCGAACACCGCAAGCACTCCTCGGAAATGTAAGGCCCCTTACCATAATTGCGAGCTTCAGCTTTCAAAGTAAATGTAAAGACAGAGCCTGAAAGGGGAACAGAGTCTCGTGACAGACACAGTAATGAATATGTGTTTCCAGTACACAAGCCACGGTTAAGCCAGCTGACTCCACTGTGATGTGACGCTGTCTCTCTCTCTCTCACACACACACACACACACACACACGGGCTGTATTATGCAAATATTTCCACATAGTGAGGTAGATATGTGGGGGCGTGTTAGAACGAGCCGTTTTAGGGGGGCGTGGCAGAGTCTTAACTTTTTGGTTTTGAGACTTTAGTCTTTGCAACTTCAGGGATCTTATCTATGCACAATCAGCTTGTAACACTCCAAAGAGAAAGAAAAACTTGAAATCGCATCATATGACCCCTTTAAGTAACTGGTTTGCATTGGAGCTTAATTAATTGTAATGTGGTTTTAAAGTTTAGCATATGTTTATGCACCTGCCTATTAATCTTGTTTGTTTAAATAATATTCAGAAGATAATTTTTTTAATGCAGGCACCTTAGAAGATTGTATTCCTGTCAACCAGTGCAGTAATGGATTTTAGCATTTGTATGAACTTTTATTAACGTTCTGCAGCGATATGCATATTAGGGTGTTTCTTAAACTGTGGGCACTATTAGCCTTTTGGCCTTTTAGAAAATAAACTTTTCACATTATTAATTTAATTTATTTAGTCACAATGTCTAATAGTGAAATACAGCACAGTTTTTTATGAACCAAAATGGTAAAAAAATAAATAATAATAATAATAATTTACTCCACATCTAAAACAATGTATGTTGTTCGATAACATTATGTGATGTAAATTACATTTTAAACATTTTTGAAATAAAATAATAACTATTTTGTCTTGCTAAGGAACATATAAGTGTCCCTAGTGGAAGAAATACATAATAATTTATAAAATTATTAGAAATAATACATGCAAAGATATGCATATTAATACAGTAACTGCTCTGATGACACTTTACAAATGTACTGTAATTTCTTATTACAGTATGTTGAATTATGCATGGCCTAATATGAAATAATACAGATTTGTTGGCAAATGATTATGAACGATTGTCTTTTTCTGATTAAGTATAGCTAAATTACAGAAAGAAAGACTGAATTATATTTTGAAGATTACAAACTATGGTTAATCGGCCAGAAGGAATAGGTGTTTGTCTGACAGAAATGCGTGTCTGTAAATGTGAAAGAAGCATTAATTCAATGCCATTTATTCAGGGCCAAATGACATATATAGGGAAAGAATTAATAAATGTGGCACATTATGAAAGCTGAAGACAGGCAAAGAGGGGATGAGAAATGACAGGAGAGGGAGAAAGATATGACAGAGAGATCAGTTGCCCACTGGTCATATCAGCCTTGTTTATCATGCCCTCCCCATCTTCCCAGATGTCTCCTGTGCGTCTGAGTGTTTGACACTGATATGGTTCAACTTCACTGTGACATAAACTCCTCCTCTGACTGGTCATTCTGGTTTTACTGTATTTTTGATCAAATAAATACAGCCGTGTTGAGCATAAGAGACTCATTTAAAAAAAAATGTTTTTAAAAAAATCATACAGATCAGTAGAGTATATAGAAAAATTATATATTTGTAAAACAATGCTCACCAAAGTATTGGTGATAATACATTTCAAAATAATATTATCATTCATTTTAAAATGTAATTTATTCCTGTGACATCAAATCTGAATATTCAGAAGCCATTACTCCATTACTCTTTATTGTCACATTATCATTCAGAAATCATTCTAATAATCATGATCGTTAGTCATGCTGCCTAATATTTTTTGTAGAAACTGTGATACATTGTTTTTCAGGATTATTTGATGAATAACATCTTCAAAAGAACAGAACTGATTTGAAAGAGAAATATTTTGTACCTGTAGTCTTTACTGTTACTTTTGATCTATTTATTTTTGATCAAATAAATACAGCCGTGTTGAGCATAAGAGACTCATTTTTAAAAAATGTTTTTAAAAAAATCATACAGATCAGTAGAGTATATAGAAAAATTATATATTTGTAAAACAATGCTCACCAAAGTATTGGTGATAATACATTTCAAAATAATATTATCATTCATTTTAAAATGTAATTTATTCCTGTGACATCAAATCTGAATATTCAGAAGCCATTACTCCATTACTCTTTATTGTCACATTATCATTCAGAAATCATTCTAATAATCATGATCGTTAGTCATGCTGCCTAATATTTTTTGTAGAAACTGTGATACATTGTTTTTCAGGATTATTTGATGAATAACATCTTCAAAAGAACAGAACTGATTTGAAAGAGAAATATTTTGTACCTGTAGTCTTTACTGTTACTTTTGATCTATTTAATTCATCCTTGGTGAATGAAAGTATTCATTTCTTTCAAAAGAAAAAAAGAAAATCTTACTGACCCCAAACTTTTGAACATTTCAGAATCCCCCTGTATAAAGACATGCTACTGGATCCAGAGGTGACATTTTATTATTGGCTCAAAATGTATGTTTGGCAACCCTCTACATTGCGAGTAAATCACTCGCATATGCGACTAAATCTTCACTCTGGGCGACTAAATGATGTCTAATATTAGCCAATTGCTAATAAATTCTCAGATTTTACTCGCCAGTGTGTGAGTTGGAGGCTAAGTATAAGTTTAGCTCAGATATATTTTCACTCGCCGAACACTCTCTGACTGAGCGCATCAGAGTTTCACTCTCCAAGCGATCTGTGCTGTTTTTCAGTTCATTTGAATGGATGTGCAACGTACAACGTACCGTAAACTCTAGTGTGAAGGCGCACAACTCGCCGTCCTTTGTTTCACACACACACAAGAGAGAGAGGGAGAGAGAGAATTGACGCGCTACCTATGCGCGCTACATGTAAACGATATTCTTTGTTGTATTTTGCTGTCACGAGCGAACGCACACAACCTGATTAATATTCATGAATCCAGTAGCTCATTAATCCTTGGTGCGTTTTATATTGTTCTTATTAGTAGAATTCGTATCATTATTATCTAATCAGTATTTTTCTTAGTTTTTCCCCAATTAATTTTTTTTTTTACAGAAACACTGAATGACCAAAAAAGCACCACCACCAGCCCGAATAGTAAAATATTTAAGTAAGCTTTAATCTGTAAAAACAGCATGTAGTATTGAGTGGAGTATGTGATCAGATTTGTGTGTGGTTTTTAACACAAATGCAAGCTGGCCTCAAAGACATCTGCCTGGCGGATGATGCATTCACAGAGTTCATCATCACCCAGAGCAGGAAAATCTGGACGATTAATGTATTCAGTGTTTTTGCATTGCCAACTTTACACTGTACAGAGAACTGGTGAGAGGTTATAAATAATACAGCAATTTGTGGTATTAGTGGGGTGTAAAATTCTACAGCATTTTGGTCCAAATACTACGATGATCCATTAGCAGCCTAGAGGTGCTATTGGTTTACTGGAAATCAAAGCTCATATGTAAATGCCAAGTAAACACAAGCTTTACCTTGTTGCAGAAGTCTGCTGAAATTTGGATTGCATACTGTGAGAACATTATGAAAACACCTACGCCAAACAGAAGGAGATGAAAGGTGTTGGCCAGTGACTCTTTGTTTTTGACTCATAAACACCACAAGGATGTGAAAGGTCTTTCCGGTAAGAAATGTGCTTTGAGGAACATGCAGTGCTTTTTACTTCAGCCTCGCGATTTGGAACAATGTGCGATGATTTCGCAGTTTTGACAGGCATTTCATTGGAAACGTTAGTCCACAATGAATACAAAAGTCCTTTTAGAGTCTGCAAAGCAATGTAGAAGCACAACAACAGGGAGAGGTGTTGTTTTGGCAGGCAGGTCACTGCTTCCTCCTCTCCAAGAGTAGTTTGACCCTTATCATGCAGAATGCAGAAAAAACAGTGTTGTTCTTTTAGACTTTAGACGCTAGCCAAAGAAGTGTTTAAAATCAGCTATTGGATGTTTTCCAGTAAATGTTTCAAGAGGGACATTCGTCTTGCCCCAAGCCATAGTGCTGATTGGTGAGCGCTCAGCTTCCCCCTGCTGTTATTTTACTTACACAGGTCTGTTGAGGTTAATGAATAAGAGCACAGACATTTTCCCGAGGGCAACACACACTTCTCTAATGGAGCTAAACAACTACACCAAACCACAGCGGTGTAAGTTTAAAGTAATGTCTCCTACTACCCATTGCTCGTGACAGGCCAACCCTCCCTCAGATCCTCCCACAAAGAATAGCATTAAAATTGTATCACTTTCTCTCAGAGCTTCTGTGGTGTTAATATAAACTCCGGCAGGTGGTGGATATTTGCAGGCAGCTGATTGGGATGGAATTTGAATTGGAGCGTCTCAGGCGGCATTGCAGTTTTGGAGCCGTGATGGTACACTCTCGATTTGCCTGAGCAATCTTTCATTAGGGTTTGGACATACTGTAAGTGAAGATTAATGTTAGCCTCCCAGAACCCCTCCTGTCCACATTTAATTTTGACTACTGATGAATGGATGTTCACATGGCTTCAGAGAGAATAAATCCAAGGCGTTCATATTCGAAAACAAAGCACAGCATGGCAGTATTTTAGGGAAAAGTATTTGGGGGGAAATCTGTTAAAATTTTATGTGCAAAAGGGAATGAGAAACCTGTCTGTTTCTTTTATTAGATCTTGCTTAGTGTGACTTTGATCAAGTCTAGACATGAAGAACCAGAGCTAGCGTCGGCCCTTTGGAGGCAGCTGCTGAGACGCCTTTAGTAATCACTCTAGATTGTTACTATCTGTCAGTCTAACCACAGATGCTGAGCTAATTATGCTGTTGCCTGTTAGCAGGTGAAGTATGAGGATAAAGATGCAGTCTTGCTCTCCAAAAAGAAATTTGAGCTTTGGTTGGCCTTATTATACTGACTTGTCATAATATGTATTCAGTGTATGTATGTGTATGATATTATTATGAATGAATTGTCATACAGATGTTGGCAATTTAATGATTTTGTCTGTTTAGTTGATGTCATTTAATCATAAGCTATATCAGATAGTAAAATGCATTTACTTATTTGTTTGTCATAAATTACACTATACAATCAAAATAGATTCCCTTTACGGCTTTATAAACTAATATTGCATAAGGGTAGATATTAAGAATGATAATATTTTAAAAATTTTATATACACCCTGACCCTAGTAAAAAAGTGAAAGTATAGTTCAAATCTATTAACATATTTACTGACATATCGCTCGAGACTTACTGATGTAAAAAGTATAATTCAACTTTATTTGGAGTACTGCTTGTGCACAATGCACATTTTTTATATTATTAAACTGTGTTTTAATGTCACTATTGATGAGGATTTTATTATCTTTGAATAATATCGGCCTTTAAATGCAAAATATTTAAAGTTTACCTAAATTATACTTGCAATAGTTCCACTTTAGCACAATCAAATATACTTCAGTGTATCTTTAGTTGGACTTCAGCACTTCTTTTGCACAATTAAAGTGCATTAAGTACAAAATTAGTTGTTCCAATTTAGCAGACTTGAAGAATACCAGTTTAGTATGCCAAAAGTACAATTATAGTGTATTTTTATTAAGTACATAATATGTATGTATTTTGTAGTATACTTAGCATGAAATAAATAGATTTCAAATACATTTAGCCTATTTATTTTTCACTAGGGCATATACTGTATACATCATTAATTATACATTATATATATTTTACAATATTTACATAATTATGTGTAAATTATTTCTGATTACCTGACTGACAGTGTAATATTATAATGTTATGAATAGTAATAGTATATATGTCCTAAATTCTCTTCACGTACGCAGATTATTTTAAAGCAGCTCAACCTGTAATGGACAAAAATATTATGTGAATATAAATACAAAATAAAGCTAAAAATGAAGTGCGACTGTGTTCTTGTTTATTCTTTTGAGTGAGCGTGGCATGAACCGGTGCAGGCGGAGGTTTATACTTCAGACATTCTTCAGGAGCTCTTTGAATGTGTTTTACTGTATAGTGTAGAGTTCATCTGGAGTGCTTACATAATCTACTACTGCACCAGAAACAGAAACATACAATGGGCATTTCATGGCTTTTCTATATTCAATTAAAATTCCATTTGGGTGGAAATGTAATTGAAATTTAAAGTGCACAATAATTTAAAATCATTTGTATCCTGCATGTATTCATCACGGATTAGGAAATATCGTGCAATGTAACAAGCTCAACTAAAAGATTCATAACAAATGGGAAACATTCATAATACATGTAAGCATATTTTCATTCATTACTGAACAGTATTGACAGGGATTTAAAAATTTGAGACTTAATGTTAATCAATATTTGTATAATTATTTTGTGTTCAAGTATTAAATTAGCTACATGCAAAATTCAACTGTTATCTGTATTTGTGTACCACATGTGAGTAGCAGTTAAAAAAAGTTGTGTATGTTTCTTATATTTCTTCATTGATTTTCACCTGTAAATTAGCCATGTATTTTGGAATATTTTTGAAACCATATTTCATACTTTTCCGGTTGTTTTATCATTCTCGGATTTTTTTAAATTCTTTTTTAAGTAAATACTTATATTTTTCCCTATTTTTCCACATCAGCTATGGTGCCATCAGCCAATTTGTGTTGTCAAGACATAATTTTCCTGTGAGTAGTCACATGGCATTTAGCCTATCTATCAACTGATAAATATAACCAGGCTCTCAAGATGGCAGATTTCAAATCACATGCGCCAGCCAAGCAATAGCCATTTAAATTGTTGAGAAAGGTAACAGATAACTCCAGATTTTACCGCATTGTTCGCTACATGTCAGATCAGTTTCTTATGAACTTCCTTTTATGTTCATGTAGACAGCTGCACCCATAGATAGTGGACACAGAGTAAGCTCACCACAGACTTTTCATCAAATGTTATTTACCTCTAAATGGTTGCATCATTAACAAGGTCATGTTTCTGTGTTTAGAGAGTTTTAATGGCTGTTTATGGGGTGGTGGATGTCATCATTAATGTTCCTGCTCTCGGTCTGTTGCGGGTGATTTAATTAGTGTGTCTATGGTGATTCTGGGCAGAGAGCTTGCATATTAATGTTCTCATCGACGGACACACACAGCTCTGGGAGGAAACATAATGGTGCAGGGGCTAAATGTGGCCATGCAGGGTTGATTGCTGTTAATTTGTTTCTCTTCTACGATGATGGCTGCGCTGACAGGAAGCATAAGACAAAAATTGCCCTTGTGTTTGGCCACGGCATGGTCACTTGACAAACAGGATGCATGATTCATTTTAACACTCTCCTCCCATAAATTTTGCATCTGAAAAGGAAACTGTGTCCACGCCTTTCCAAGGCAAATTCTTCACTTTGATCTTTAGTAAATCCTGACAGTACTATTTTAATGCCAAAAGATGGTTGCGCAAGCTGTTAGTAAATCTGGCCCAAAAACTATTATTTATTTGTTTTTAACTCAGAGCAAGTTTATTTTTATTCACTGATTTTTATATATTTTTTTCATAAGTTATACCTCTATCTTTTTCACTCCCTGCCCAAGATTTCCCTGTCATCAGTTGTTCTTTTGTAAATTGTGAGGTTGTTTATGAAGTCTTTGGGAGTTTCACGATGATTTTCTTGTAGTGTGAATTATCTGAACAGATTCACTAAAGCATTAGCGAGTCTCTTAATAACATGCATTACAAGATTATTTTGCTAGCAAGGAGCATTCTCTCTTTTGTGAATACAAAAAAGTGAATTTGGCGACTCTTAATGGGAGTGCATCATGTGCATGCGTATATGCCATGATAAGATAGTGAAACAATTAACACTTGTTTTGATTAATGGCTAATTGTTTTGTTGATATGTTAAATAGGATATGGCAGGTTTTCAAAAACATTATTATTCCTAATTTTCATGTAACATATGTACAGTTCATAGCATACTTTTCATTTCTTTCAAAGATGTTTGCGTTGGCAGATTCACTAAAATAGGTACCTGATCTAGATCGTTGTGGGTCAGATTAAACATCTGTTCTCTGCTCTGCATCCCTCCAAAGAGTCATTCATATATTTATTTTTACCTATTTTTAGAGTTTTAATGGCTGTTTATGGGGTGGTGGATGTCATCATTAATGTTCCTGCTCTCGGTCTGTTGCGGGTGATTTAATTAGTGTGTCTATGGTGATTCTGGGCAGAGAGCTTGCATATTAATGTTCTCATTGACGGACACACACAGCTCTGGGAGGAAACATAATGGTGCAGGGGCTAAATGTGGCCATGCAGGGTTGATTGCTGTTAATTTGTTTCTCTTCTACGATGATGGCTGCGCTGACAGGAAGCATAAGACAAAAATTGCCCTTGTGTTTGGCCACGGCATGGTCACTTGACAAACAGGATATGCTTTGATCACTTCCATCGCTTTCGTGGCGAATCTTGTGAGATAGACGACGTGTCCATGAATTTCTTAGCTATTATGAGTTCGGTCTCATCTAACCTATCAACATGCCCAGCGCAATTTACATCCTCTTCTTAGCAACCGAACACCCACTTTAGAGCCGGCATCCCTTGGATAACATTAGAGGATTGTAAAATTATAGGAGCATGCATTCTGCTATATAGGTGGCCACATCTGTGTGTAAAGCAATTAATGAGTTAGTGTGACATTTGACGCAGGTGCTTGTCCTCATCCTAACTCTAATGAGCAGACATCCTCTGTCGGAGACAGGCCCCTGACCCCCTCACCCGACAGCACCCCACAGCTACCAGCGGACACCAGACCAATACCAAACACGAGTTTACACAGAATAACATTAACCATGCTTCCTCCCCGTCTTTGAAAAGGAAGTTGAGAGAGAGAAAGTGTGCAAACATGTGGATGGTGATGCTCAGCTATAATGGCATTGGCAGACAGCAGGGAGAGATCTATAAATCTTATATGGAAGCACAACCAAACATTTTGTGTCCAGCTCCAAACACTAAGCTCATTAACTTTTTTGTACGTTATCATAGCACAGCAACAATATCTGTCTAATTTGTATCATTGCTGTAAATTGAAAGCAATTACAAACTGTAAATGTAATTTTCCAGCTGTGAAATAGGACATTGGATGATGAACTGTGACTTACGTGAGTAATGAAATATTCATGGTACTTAGCTGTTATTTCCCATATCACGGTCAAAGTTGACAGCAGTATGTTATAGTTCTTTATAATTAACCAAACATATCCAATAAAAATTTTAAACAGGTAAAATATTAGGGATGCAACGATACCATTTTTTCAGAACCGATCCGATACCGAAAATTGTATCGGCTGATTCCGAGTGTCGGCTGATTCCGATCCGATACCAACTCAGATTTTTTTAAATCAATGTAGAATTTCTATACTTCTGTGTGTTGACCTGATCATCACTCTTTTGTGTGTTAAACACGATCTACTAAATATAGACAACTTCATTTTAATGAAAAATAACATGAAAAAAATATATAATCATAATCTATGACAAAAAATACTATTATAAACTAGGTTAGTGGATAATTCAGCAGCAAAAGTTATTCTAGAAAAATCATGGGTGCACAATAATTTTATAAAAACATTGAACTAAACTAAACATTTTGATGAAACAACATTATTTAGTGAGGAACAAATAAAAGTTAATAAGTGTAGGACTAAATCTGGTAAAATGTTACACATTGCTCTTTGTATTGTTGTAAAATACATTCATGAAAAACAAGTAAATATATATATATATATATTAGGGATGGAACGATTACCGGTTTCACGATAAATCACGATAAAATGCCCTGACG
>NW_015649998.1:1388416-1392501 GCF_001515625.1 Sinocyclocheilus rhinocerous
CTATATGCCACAGTCAATACATGTTAGCTTGATAACAATAGGACTCAAGCCATTAGTGTCTCAAAGGACTATTTGTCAAATCGCATTTCAAAGCACATGCACTTTATTACAGTGATGCTGAAGGGAAGGGATATCCCTCAGCGGCACAATGGGATATAAATGCATGATAAACTCCTTCGTCTGCATGTGACAAAATCCTGTTGTTAGACTACAAAACTTTCAGCTCTGATTTAATTGGCCAAGGCATAAGGCCTGTGTTGAACTGGATTGCATAATGATATTTGTGCAATTTACCACGCGAGCGTGAATGGCTGGTTGTAGCGAGGGAGTGCTAATAAATTTAAAAGATTGCTCTTTAAATGTTGGGTGGAAGCTGAGCATGAAATCCCACCGATGAATTGTTCATGACGTGGTTCGATAATGTGGAGGCATGGTGGAGGATGCAGGGAGGCCCAAAGTGCTCCTGCAGGAATATAGATGAACGAGAGGTAGAGCACAAGAGTGTCACAGGGTTCAGAGAAGAATTCAGCTTCAGCTAATGTCTCCTTTCTTCTCTATTCTCTTTCCTATTTCTTCCATTTTCCATGCAAAAACTTGCTGTACTATTCCAGGAGTGTCATACACCTATACTTTCTTCAAAAGCCCCAGAAGCAGTACCCTAGGGAAGATAACTTAAGGCTTAAGAGTGTCATTGATCTTTTTATTCATTTTAATATACATTACAATATGGGGTCAGTAAGTTTTTTTTCTAAAGAAATGGATGCTGCTAAAGGATGCATTAAACACATTCATAAAGCTATAAAAATTTAATTTCAAATAAATGCTGTTCTTTTGAACTCTATGTTAATCAAAGTATTCTGAAAGAATCTATCTATCTATCTATCTATCTATCTATCTGTCTGTCGGTCTGTCTGTCTGTCTGTCTGTCTGTCTGTCTGTCTATCTATCTATCTATCTCTCTCTCTCTCTCTCTCTCTCTCTCTCTCTATCTATCTATCTATCTATCTATCTATTTTTGGAAGGAAGATTTAAAGTTTGCTTGCCTCAAAAGGCATAATGTACCATTCTTTCTCTGTCAGTGTGTTGCTTGTATATAAAATGTTCATTGGTTCATTGGTTAGTTCTCTTTAGTTGCCATTGATTATGCTCTTGTGTGTTTGTTTACTCATTGGTTGTAATTAGCTTTGTCTTCCAATACATATAAATGTTTCACTACTTGTATTGACTTTGTCTCGGCCATTTATATGAAGAACAGAAGATATTTGCTTGCACCATAAAAACTTTTTAATTTTATCACATGTATATTTTATGCAACTCATCAACAAAATTGATCTGATCTTTAATCTTGGACTCAAAGCCTCATCTTTTTTAGAATAGATTTGAATTCAAATATTTGGCTAGGCGCAAGATAGCTGTTATTTCCCATATCACGGTCAAAGTTGACAGCAGTATGTTATAGTTCTTTATAATTAACCAAACATATCCAATAAAAATTTTAAACAGGTAAAATATTAGGGATGCAACGATACCATTTTTTCAGAACCGATCCGATACCGAAAATTGTATCGGCTGATTCCGAGTGTCGGCTGATTCCGATCCGATACCAACTCAGATTTTTTTAAATCAATGTAGAATTTCTATACTTCTGTGTGTTGACCTGATCATCACTCTTTTGTGTGTTAAACACGATCTACTAAATATAGACAACTTCATTTTAATGAAAAATAACATGAAAAAAATATATAATCATAATCTATGACAAAAAATACTATTATAAACTAGGTTAGTGGATAATTCAGCAGCAAAAGTTATTCTAGAAAAATCATGGGTGCACAATAATTTTATAAAAACATTGAACTAAACTAAACATTTTGATGAAACAACATTATTTAGTGAGGAACAAATAAAAGTTAATAAGTGTAGGACTAAATCTGGTAAAATGTTACACATTGCTCTTTGTATTGTTGTAAAATACATTCATGAAAAACAAGTAAATATATTTATATGTAAATATATACTATAAAATTAAAAGACATTCCTTTTAAATGTACAGCACAGTAATGGAGGCAGCAGCATATGATAAATAGGACAGAACAAGAAAGGTTATTAATAATCTTTCATTGCGCAAAAGTATTATAAAATGAAAGGCTCCAATACAGTTGACTTAAATATTCATCTATACTTCACATTAAACTATGAAACGGCTTTAGAACTCTTAAAATATAGTGCACGAAAACGTCTCCATGTTACGCATGTAACCATGGTTCCCCGAAGGGAACGAGACGCTACGTCGAAACGCTACGGGAACGCCTTCAGCGTGACCACGCTCTGAAATGTGTAATCAGTACAATGGATGGGCGAGATGTCACGGGCGGGGTGATGTAGCGACCAGGAAGCATAAAAGCACGTGCGGTGAAAACAGTGTCAGCTTCTAGGAGTGAAGCAAGCACTGGCAGGGATGCCGGAAGTATGGCCCTGAGACACAGCGTCTCGTTTCCTTCGGGGAACCATGGTTACATGCGTAACCTGGAGACGTTCCCCTTCAGGAACTCGCCCACACCGCCAGACTTGTAAATCCCTGCCTAGTGTGGAAGAGCGCAACTAAGGCGAGAGAAAAGGGAGCTAGGAGTGGCTAAAGTAGGCGGGGCCCGCCTTCTGGAGGAGTGAGCCTTGACCCCCAAAGGAGAGGGGAGACCAGAGAACTCGAGGCTATGGAATAGCATCCTGATCCACCACTTAGCATAAGCTTCTCTGGCCACCTGTACCATGGCATCCAGCCCCAGTGGAGCTGGATGAGTCAGAGGGAGAACCAGAGGGGACCTTGCGATATCATCTGAGTCGCAAACAAATCCACCTGAGCCTGGCCAAAGACTCTTCAAGTCTTGCTTCACCCCTCGGGGTGAGGCATCTATTCCCCGGGCCTCGGCCCCTGCCTCGACAGGATGTCTGCCCCCACATATATAAAAGACCACTGCTGTGTTGTCTTTGTGCACCAACACATAGCGATCTCTTAGGCCTGGGAGGAAGCGTTTCAAAGCTAGAAACACGGCCAGCCTCTCCAGTCAAACTCATGCGCCACGTGAGATGGCTCATGACCGCTCCCAACCGGTGAGAGATTCCAGGCTTCCGAACCTCGAGAGAGAGCGCTGGATCTAGGGAGTGCAGGCGGAGAAAGGGCGAGCCGTCTCCAACCCTTATGCTAGATCCACGTGCAATCCCCGCGATCTGAATCGCCGCCGTGCCTCAGCAGCAGCAGCACCCTCTCTTTTTCCCGAGAGTTGACTGCGCGAGCTCCGCTCCACAGTAAAGCTGCTCATTATAATATTAGGCATAATATGCTTGTGTAACTGATGCTTGTGCAACTGGCGAGCTCATCGACGCTCTCCATATCAACCTCTGGTGCTTTCCCCCCTCTCACCGGGGGGAAAGCACCGCAGCGCGGGCTTCCGAACCCCGAGAGCGGGCACTGGATCTGGTGGGTGAGGAAGAAGATAGGGACTCGCCCGTCTACATTCCCTCCACCGGATCAATATGCAAACCCCACGAGCACAGCCGCCGCTCCGCCTCGGCGAATGCGGGGCCGGCGCCGCGAGAAATGCCGGTGAAGGCTCCCTCCTCAAAGAGAGCCTTCGGAGAGCAAACCATACGCAGTGACAAACTCCCTCGAGAGCTGACTCAGCGTGTTTTGCACCCAAGCAGACAACACACAAACTGTGTGTATCCCCACCCGAAATGTAGCGCGGGCAGAGAAGAACACACAGCCTGAGATGCTGCCCGCTCTCGCCATATGTTTGTCTACCCCGTCCGTGACGTCTCGCCCATCCATTGGACTGATTACACATGTGATTCAGAGCGTGGTCACGCTGGAGGCGTTCCCATAGCGTTTCGACGCAGCTCGAGTTCCTGAAGGGGAACTTGATGGTGCTTTATAATGTTTTTGTGCCTTTCATGGGGCTTAACAATAACACAGAATAGTATACGCACAATATCGAATTTGGATTGGTCTCGTCTGACCGATACCCGATCCGGCAGAAAATGCCAGTATCGGAGCCGATACCGATACTCAGTATCGGATCGATGCATCC
>NW_015649998.1:1393094-1421209 GCF_001515625.1 Sinocyclocheilus rhinocerous
GTGACGTCTCGCCCATCCATTGGACTGATTACACATGTGATTCAGAGCGTGGTCACGCTGGAGGCGTTCCCATAGCGTTTCGACGCAGCTCGAGTTCCTGAAGGGGAACTTGATGGTGCTTTATAATGTTTTTGTGCCTTTCATGGGGCTTAACAATAACACAGAATAGTATACGCACAATATCGAATTTGGATTGGTCTCGTCTGACCGATACCCGATCCGGCAGAAAATGCCAGTATCGGAGCCGATACCGATACTCAGTATCGGATCGATGCATCCATACAAAATATTGCTTCTGACTTGGAGCCTAATAAATGCTTCATGTTCTAGCAGTACATATGATATACTTAGCCAGGAACATGGTTTTGGTTTCAAATCAAAAATCAAAGTCCAGCCAAAACAAAATTAAGAAAACAACAGATTAAACTAGTCCAACTCAAATGTCTTTTGAAACCAGTCAAGGATTTTTTAGAATGTCTAAGATGCTTTTAGCCGTAATGAAAGGGACTCCATGAATGAATGGTGACTGGAACTGAATGTTTCAAGCAAGATTTTCAAGGCAAAATTTCCAATTAATAACAATTTTCTGTTGAATTTCACGTTTCAAGTCATGAGTCATTTGGACAGCATTTATTTTGGATTTTTTTTCCCCAGCCTCAGTCCCCTTTCCACTTTCATTGTGTGGAAGCACACAGCTTGGACATTCTGCTAAACATTTCTTTTTTGTGCTTACATTTTTAAGTATGTTAACGGTTTTAAATTGTAATAATAATAATAATAATGTTTATATTATTAATAAATGTTTAATATAATAATATTAAAATATGTTTTCTCCTGTATTTTTGATCAAATAAATGCAATAAAACTGTAAAAAGAAACGGAACCCTCCCAAAAGTGTAGTGTATATCAAAATAAATAAATAAATAAAAATGATAATCAAATAAATTATATATAAATCATTTAGTTAGGGCATTTTATTTAGGGCAGCATAGCTAACATTTTAGAAGGTGTGTCCAACCCATTTGCATTATTGCATAAATCAGCCAAGATATGCCTACGGAGTCCACACACAATTTTATGTTTTTGTTGTTGTTGTTGTTATTATTATTATTATTATTATTTTATTTAAGTCAAGGCCCTGATGTAGTACTCTCTACATAACATGCAAGATATCAAAGCAACTGACACTGTTATTCTTGCACAGATGGGAATCTTTGTTTTGATGCACACTCAGTGAAGAAGGCATTTAGGAAATGAGAAGGGAGATTGAAAATGTCATGCTCATATTTAAGAGTAAGCACACCTGAGGGGGTTGTGCCCACTCGAGCGCTGTTGGACTGACAGAAGTGGTCAGAGGTTGGCTAAGGCATCAAGACTGAGGGAAAGAGGGAAAATGAGGTTGTTACATTCTTCAAAGATTGTAACAAAATATACTTTTTACATAATCTGTTTTTACTGAAAATTAAAGGGACCTTAATGTTTCTTCTATTTTTTGTAATTCTTGTTGTGATGCTGCCTAAAATCTTGCGTTTCTTGAGAACAATGCAGATGTTTCACATGGTTCAGAGCCATAAACATTACCTTGGCGACACTATATGCTGCTATCAAAATGATAGGAAGTTGATCATACTTGACTCGCTGTCTTTTTGTCATTTTGTTGGGTTTGTGAAGAATTAACCCCTCCTTCACCTCTTCGGCTACAGAAAATGCTTTCCTAATGGAGGGTTGTCAGACCAGGCTTTCACTCATATTGAAATTTTCACAGTTCCTTTCCTTTGTCCCCTCCTCCAACGTTCCACTTCATCTCTCAGAAGTGACGAGTGCTTTTCAGCCACGTTTAATGTCAGTCAAGCCAGTGTTTAAAACTGTAGATTATTGAGATTATTGTAGATACTGCTCAAACAGGAAATCCTTTAAGAGAGATTTCAGTTGGATTCAGGGTGAGAAGATTATGCAATATAATGGCATCACAATTTTATGACCTCTTGGTGTACAGACACTCAATTTTTCAAGAATCTTCATGCCACTATTATCCATAAAACAGCATAAATAATTTGAGAATTTTCATTTGGGGGTGAACTTTTATTTCTTTGATGTCTCCTCTTCTCTATTTCTGTCAGTCTCACTGTCTCTCATTCAACAGTTATAGTTTAGTCCCATAGGTGACATATGGCTGTAGGTTTGAGTTGAAAGCAGGGCCACTAGCTATCCCTCTGAGATGTGAGTCCAATGCTTAAGCTTCATCTCCCCTGAGGCACAGAAAAGCTTCAGGGGAAAGACAGAGGAAGAAAAGATTCAGACTTAAAATGAGACATAGGAAGCGGCAGAGGAAAAGAATATCTATGTTTTTTTGCACAGTAGTTGGCACTTGATATAATAGTTCATCATAAAAATTCATCGCCTTTATCTACTGTAATAAAAAATTAAATAAAGCCGCAGCTTGTTCCATATTTATGTGCGCTTCAATAGAAATCATATGTAAATGTGGACGACGACGACAGATCACTTCAAATGGATGTTAAATTCCTCTGGAGCTCGATTCTGTCTTTGGTTCCCGATACATCAGATTCATCCTTGAAAATCAGTGTGTGTATTCACTTCCAATTATTACGGCCCAGGTCTCTAAGAATGAGAGAGAATTGTTGGATAATGAGTAGTGGCCAAACAACAACCTGAAGAAACAGCAGCCATTGATCGATATGTCACCTAACAGTGTGTTAAGGGCTTTTTTTAAGCCTTAAGGGAGATGTTTATTACAGTTCACAGCAGACAATAATATTCAAGAGTGTTCAAAAGTTTTCAAGGTCTAAACGTTAAGTTAGGAACATTGGCATTCTTTTTAGACTGGTGTCTGAATGGAACCTGAAAGGTCGTGACCTCTGCGACGAACACAATCATGCATATTCACATGATTTATTTGCATATTCAGCCTAAAGAGGTAACAAAAATGTTTCATTTCTCAGAGGAATTTGGCGTTTGCAATAGCACAAATGGAAGTTAATTAACATGAAATATCTAACTTATTGTAATCTTCCTATCTTTTCATTTTGGTTTATTGCATGGGCTTTATGAGTTGTCAGAATGCAAAGTGCGAGAAACATTTAAATATGCTTACATTAATCTATTACCTTGTGCTCTGTGACACCATGTCTCTCCTTCTCCCAATATCTCATTTATTGTCCATGACAATTTCATTTTCTTGAAATGCCGCACATTTTGTCATTTTGTTGGGTTTGTGAAGAATTAACCCCTCCTTCACCTCTTCGGCTACAGAAAATGCTTTCCTAATGGAGGGTTGTCAGACCAGGCTTTCACTCATATTGAAATTTTCACAGTTCCTTTCCTTTGTCCCCTCCTCCAACGTTCCACTTCATCTCTCAGAAGTGACGAGTGCTTTTCAGCCACGTTTAATGTCAGTCAAGCCAGTGTTTAAAACTGTAGATTATTGAGATTATTGTAGATACTGCTCAAACAGGAAATCCTTTAAGAGAGATTTCAGTTGGATTCAGGGTGAGAAGATTATGCAATATAATGGCATCACAATTTTATGACCTCTTGGTGTACAGACACTTCATTCATTAAACACTGTACACAAACATAAAATTGCTTTTACACAGGATGCATAAGCAGATGACAATTCAGTAACTGTATTGTGAAACACTTTCAAAGATAAAGCTCTTTTCATTAAAATATTTTTGTTTTATGGTAATACGTATAATGCCATCTTTCTCTCTCTCTCTCTCTGCAGTTAAACCGACAGTCATTGATGTTGATATCTTCGTAAATAGTATTGGACCTGTGTCATCAATAAATATGGTGAGTGAATGCATGTCCATAAGCTGTGCAATTTTAGTCATTATGAAAGTTGTTTTGTTTGCGGCCCAGGTCTCTAAGAATGAGAGAGAATTGTTGGATAATGAGTAGTGGCCAAACAACAACCTGAAGAAACAGCAGCCATTGATCGATATGTCACCTAACAGTGTGTTAAGGGCTTTTTTTAAGCCTTAAGGGAGATGTTTATTACAGTTCACAGCAGACAATAATATTCAAGAGTGTTCAAAAGTTTTCAAGGTCTAAACGTTAAGTTAGGAACATTGGCATTCTTTTTAGACTGGTGTCTGAATGGAACCTGAAAGGTCGTGACCTCTGCGACGAACACAATCATGCATATTCACATGATTTATTTGCATATTCAGCCTAAAGAGGTAACAAAAATGTTTCATTTCTCAGAGGAATTTGGCGTTTGCAATAGCACAAATGGAAGTTAATTAACATGAAATATCTAACTTATTGTAATCTTCCTATCTTTTCATTTTGGTTTATTGCATGGGCTTTATGAGTTGTCAGAATGCAAAGTGCGAGAAACATTTAAATATGCTTACATTAATCTATTACCTTGTGCTCTGTGACACCATGTCTCTCCTTCTCCCAATATCTCATTTATTGTCCATGACAATTTCATTTTCTTGAAATGCCGCACATACAATAACATTGTCAGGCAGGTTATTTGCACATCTGTGATAGGACTGGCTCAGCCAACAAAGCAAATAGCATTTTTATTTTCTGCAGCTGGCCTTTACACCATCCACCTTAGTAAATAAAAACTGTTTTACACAACCAAAAGAGGAAAATTCTAAAATATATTTTAAAAGTAGTATATATTGTTGCCTATATTTGTCATATAATAGTTGTAATGGAGATCTTATAATGTTCAGGATTCAATAAATCCCTCCTCAAGGCACCCGTTTTCCCATCATGGTCCGATCCTGCTGTTTGTGCTTTCCTTTGTTTGGCCTCTGCTGTATTACATAGTGTGGAAACTCTAGAAAATGAATAAACACCTAAGCAGAAGCCACAACAGTGATTCCATTGGGAGGGTTTTTGGCTGTAAAACTCAATCGCTAAATGCACTTATAGAGCGTCATCGTGCTGCATGGGTCGCCTCTGACGTACAGGGACATAGCAACCATTGTAACCTTTCCACAGCAGTGTTTAGAATTTTTGGGGAAAATAATTATTATATTTTAAGAGTGACAAAAAAATTGTAGCCAGCCACATAAACAATCGATTAAAGACCAAGCAGGAGTCTCTGCCAACAGGTTGCACTGGAATTTGCTCAAACAATCGCAAACAGTAAGGACTAATCCTAGTAACACTTTACAATAAGGTTAACATCAACTAACTATGAACCAGTTCTTCTACACCATTTATTAATCTTAGTTATGTCATGACAACTCTCGGAGGGATTGGCATGGTAATGTACATGACAATGTTAATGTATTTGGTCTTGGCGGAATAGATCTGCTACGCTGCTGCGGAAGAGCAAGTACCGAGACTTGCTACTGCCAATACATCCACATGCTGCTGTGAGCATGTAAGAAATACTGCTGCTGCACATATAACATATATGAATAACCCCCATAGCATACATGATCACCCTGTATCAGATCTATACAGGTGGAGCTGGGGAGGTGGAGGGTTTCTGAATTGCGCTGCTACTGCCTGCACTAGCCAAGTATTCGAATGTTGAGGAGCGAGCTCATTGGCTACCGATACAGGAGAGAACCAATTAGCTGTGCTATGTGATTATGATGTCATTATGTCAAATTGAGTTAGACCTATCGGACTGCGCCATCAAGAGTTTCATGCCAGAACTTTGGATTTTATGTTAATCTCAGCATTTACTAATACATTTTTAAGACCAAACGTTGTATGTTAACATTAGTTAATGCACTGTGCACTAAAATGAACATAAATATTTGTATGTACTAACATTAACAGGTTAATAGGTTAATAAATAATGTAAAAAATGTATTGTTCATGATAGTTACTTCATTAACTAATGTTAAATAACGAGACCTTATTGTAAAGTGTTACCATAATCCTAATATGAGTGGTGCCCATTTTTCCTGCCATTCAGCAAATCATTTCCTCTGCTTTAAGATCATGATGTAAAGACAAATTTTATTAATTCCATTAATGAATATGTAAATTAAATTAGATATAATTTAAATATTCATCAACATGTAACTATAATTTAGCTGTATAATCTATTAAACAGAGTATTACAGATACACATTGGGATATTTTATCTATGCCATTTGGTCCTTATTGAAATTAGATTTTTTTTAAATGAAGTCTTTAAATGAATTTTTTTATGTTTTTATTTCAGTTAATTATTAATAAAGACACTTTATTTGTTTAGTATTTATTAATAATTACATTGGCATTTGTATTCATTATTTTAATTGTGATTATTATAATTATACTTTATTATGATGCAGCACACTCTTCAACTTGTAATTGATTTTGTGTGCCTTATTTATCCCTGTAATTATCTTTAATGGCATACATCATTTGTGTACATTAATAAATGCAAAACCATTATCAGCTAACTACCAAACCAGCTTTACTTGTAATGGACAGGAAATACTGTGTGTAATTTACCTGCAATTAAATCAAGCCATTATTATTCAAGTTCACGCTGTTATGGTGGATTAGCAAAATAGAGCTTAATCATTGTTATGCACAGGATGTGCCAAAACCATTGTCAACCAGGAACAAACTCTCTCTCGTTCTCGCTTGTTTGTGGCACCAGAATTCCTGCTGTGCTGCTCAATAATTATGGTGGCTAGCACATTTAATATGGCATTGATTGTTGTCTTAAAAGAGGTCTTCATTTGTGTTTTGGTTATTCTGAATCTGATAAAGTGAATAAACTTTAATACAAGTAAGCAAATGTATAGATTTCTGTGAAAAGAGCTTGTACACGCAGGTACAGATCTGGTCCTCTCAGTGCTTCATCCTCCTTCCCCATACACCACCACTCCAGTAGCACAACATTTACACAATAAATTAAAGGCCTAGGAGAAAATTGCGGATAGACAGGGTCAATTTCCCCCAACACAGCAGGTCGCTTTAGCTGCACCTAATTCTCCAAGTGCCATTTAAAATCCCGTGGATTATAGATAACAATTATTTGAAAGAATGTGGGGATTAGTTAGTGCGGCAGATCATCACTATCACAAAACGCAGTTAATATCCTGCAGAGACAGGCAAAGGTCCTGTCGCTCTGTGCTCGGATCCTTGTCCAGCTCACAACTCCCTACAGAAAAGGTGAAAAGGTTTAAGCACGGCCCTCCGCCTTCACTCTTTTTCTGGTTGACTGTGAGCCTGGCCACACCTGATTGCTCTCAGACCTTGCTTCTTTCAACTGCGTATTGATCTCATCCTCAGCTTGCTTTTCCTTCCTGCTCATCTGTTACGGATTGCAATCATTTCCCAGGGAGAGACAATGGCTCATTGCAATTTTCTTTTTTTGCCAAACTGTGTTGATTTTGATTGATTATGGTAGCCTTAGATGTTTATGCCCACCTGCTGGATATTTAACTTTAGAGATGGTGTGGGATCAATAAGCTGTGGTATCTTTGAGTAGGATTGACTCAACACCAAACTCAATGGATGTGATAGCTTTGCATATAATGGGAACATTTACTGGATCACTTTAAAAGGATAGTTCACTCAAATATGTAAATTTTTACACTATTTACTCATCCCTAAGTTTATAAGAAGATTATATATTCATTACATATAATATATATAATTCATTCCATTTTAATTGTAGAAACAGGCTTTCATGTAAATTGTATTACATTGTAAACAGAAACTTTGCTTTCTGAACTGCTGTTGGTTTCGTACTGATACGAAATTCCGATTTTTTTTATACCACTATCCCGTGAAACCCTACCTGTGGGAGAGATATTGAAATCCCAGCAGTTCATCAGTCTACTGCCATTACAAAACTGGCAGCGATTCTGTCTTCTGAATTCAAACTTATCAAGACCTGTCAAATCTGTATGTATCAGTCAGTGGTGTTTACATACTCAGTCTATATTTTGATAACACATACACTGAGGTGCATATACATCTAAATCAAATTTTCACTTGGTTCGGTTACACTGATAAAGCCGGGGAGAGCTCATTTCATGATGAAACTTGGCTGTCACTTGTCATTCACTCCTGGGCTCAGAATGAATGGCACATTTTGCACTGCAGCTCATGTGCTTGATTTACTAATGCTTAGAAAAGAAATATTTTATAGTTTGGTTTAAATGTGCTGCTACAGTTGAGTTGAGTATTGATCAACTCTATGTTTGTGCATCAATCTGAGACAAACTGTCTGTGGAAAGGCCATCAATAACAGGGAGTTCATGCAGAGGGTATTCACAAGGGTTCCATATTGGCTGGTTAGCATGACCCAGTTTGCCCCTGCTGGTAGATGTTGTTACTGCAGCATCTGGACCCAAAAAACTATTTTTTTCTATTAATAGCAATTCAAAAGTTTTAGAGTATTCTCTCTCTATTTATTTATTTATTTATTTATTATTATTATTATTATTATTTGCAAACCCATCAATAACAGGGAGTTCATGCAGAGGGTATTCACAAGGGTTCCATATTGGCTGGTTAGCATGACCCAGTTTGCCCCTGCTGGTAGATGTTGTTACTGCAGCATCTGGACCCAAAAAGCTATTTTTTTCTATTAATAGCAATTCAAAAGTTTTAGAGTATTCTCTCTCTATTTATTTATTTATTTATTATTATTATTATTATTATTTGCAAACAATATATAAATTGCAAATGTTTCATTATATTAATTATAGTGCACTATTTAGGCCCAAATTTAAGATTTGTGTATATGAAATACATCAAATGTCCACTCATTTGGATTTCACAGAGTTTATAATATATTATTTATTTATTTATTATTTATTTATTAAAAAAATAATTTAAAAAAAAATTATAATATATACAATACGTTTATTAATTTAATAAGTAATAATTTGAATAATAAATTTAAAATGATTCATATTTGTCGATCATACATGAAACAGGTAACAGATAAGACTATTTGCATATTTAATCATATTTATAATATATTTCTAAAAATTGCTTAGAATACGCATAAATCTGTTCACTTTGAAGACAATTGAATTTATTCAGTTTAAAAGTATGAACATACAGCTAAAATATAGCTAGCTGTGGAACAAGCAATATTTAGTTAGTAATTATATAAAATATATAAGATTAAAACAAATTGGATTTATTGATGGTAAATATATAAACCTTTGTATTGTGTTTTTAAAACACAAATATTCAATTCAGGATTTTTTGAGTCTAACTACACCATCTGGATCACAAAAGCAAGCCATTAGAAATGTGACTGTATTCTGATTTTTAAGCATTTTTAATGAACATAAATCTGTTTACTGTAAAAACTATTTCATTTATTCAATTTACAAAGTATGAACATGGATAAAATATGGCTAGCTATCGAACAAGAAATATTTAGTCAGTAATTAGTTCAAATGTGTGAAATTAAAACAAATTAGGTATTGACTATATTTATATGAATCTTGTTATTGTGTATTTATTTATAACACATTTTTTTTCGCGTCACTAGTGAAGGACATGGCAAAAAACAAACAGGCAAATTTCAGATGGGAAGAGATTCTCCCTGAGGCTGGAGAGGAGGATTACTAAGGAGGTATTGAATAAGGAAAGCAGCCGTCAGCCAACATCTGCTTGTCAGTTTGAAGTCAGCGGTCACTCCATTCATTGAGCGATTCAAGCTTGGCCTTGGCCAGTGACTGCCCGAGGGTGTTCAGACTTATTGGAAGGGTAAGAAATGGTCAGTGTGAGATGATCAAATTATTCAGAGGGCTTCTGTTAAGAGGCGGCGCGTGATTATGTGAACGGCAGGGTTGAACAGGAGGCTTGAATAGATTTGCACCAAAAATAACAGTGTG
Organism: Sinocyclocheilus rhinocerous; assembly: GCF_001515625.1. Taxonomy (NCBI): domain Eukaryota; kingdom Metazoa; phylum Chordata; class Actinopteri; order Cypriniformes; family Cyprinidae; genus Sinocyclocheilus; species Sinocyclocheilus rhinocerous. The sequence goes on from NW_015649998.1 coordinate 1,402,904, forward strand.
GTTTGCTTACGGTGTGATATGATGCTGAAATGGTGCTTCAGAAATATGAATGCTCCTAATAACTGACCATGATTATCAAAGCGCATTGAGTGCCGCTTGATTTCTGTCCACATGAGAAATCAGCTTTGCTCATCAATCTAATTGTGTGAAGCTGAAATAGCCAACTTCATAGTATTCACTGCAGTAAACGGGTCTCAAGCGCCATATAATTTCATTTAAATGGCTCTATAGAACATGAGTCAGCTAGCAGCCAGACGCTGAATAGGGCTGATAAATTAGCATTAATCATCCCTGTTCCTTGTGTCCCTCGTGTCCCTAAACCACAGTTGATGGTATAATTGTAATTAATGGAGCTTTAAGATCTACATTAAAATGTGAAATCATTCTACTTATCATGTTGATCTGTTACTTGCCGCACAGCTAAAAGCGGTGACAACATGATGCAGTTGATGTGGAAACGGCCCCGCATTAGCTAGGCTGATGTGTCGAGCTAATGTCTAGCCCCGCAATGAAAATCAATGATCCTGTGTGAAAGCTGAGGTATGATTTATAGCATCAAACTGAGCGTCATCCTTCAGCTTCCCCTGTCGGTGGGCTACGGTTTACAGAGTCAGACAGGTATGTGCTCTCAGACAAATGGCAGGTGTCTTTGTAGTCTGTTAAGGGGAGACGTGCTTTTCCCATGTACAAAAGCTGTCTTTACGGTGATATGTCAAATGGAAAAAATGTGGGGAGTTAGCAATATTTACTCTCTTATTGGCAACATATATGTAAATTCAATGTTTTAATTTTTATTTGTTTTTATTTTTATTTTAACTGTTTCTTCATCTTTGTATTTTTATACATGTTTTAAAGGGGTCATATGATGCGATTTCAATTTTTCCTTTCATTTTTGGATGAACTATTCCTATAAAATTGTTTGTCTTGGTGGTTCTGTATTTATATATGTATACTTTAATTTCTGAAATCTTTTCTCTGTGGTTCTTAATTTTTTATTTTCATTTATGCATTTTTTATGGATTTTTTTTGTGGTTCTTAATTTTTGTTTTTTTATACATTATACATTTTTATTTTAATTTTTGAATGAACTACTCCTTCAAAATCTTTGACTTTGTGGTTCTTAATTTATATTTATGTTCTTGCACGTTATTTAAAATTTTGGATAACCTGTCTATTTAAAATATTTTGTATTAGTAGATAAAGTAAAAAAAAACAACAACATTTATTCAAAATAGAAATCTGTTCTAACAATACAAGTTTTAATGATCACTTTTTATCCAACCCAGGCTCATGAAAATACATGCCTCTATATACATTTCTGCAACACAGTTATTACGTACCTTACTGCATGTTTCGCGGCAGTTTAGAAGTGAACTGTCCAGAGATTGGCCCTAAAACACACGTTCAATACGTGACCGTAGCACATTTTTATTATGCTGGTACAGGCACGTATTGCTGAGTTTTTATTACGTAGCTTGAGGTACGTATTGTGGCTGTTCAGAATTTAAATATCATCCCCCATCACTAAAAGTTAATGCTCTATCATGTTGGAAATATCCCCTACACCAAACCCAACTCTAAACCTACCCAGTACCCTTACCAAAAAGTAGTATACTTCAAGTTTATTTTAGTAAGTATACTTAAGTAAAGTTCAAGTATATTTTTAAGTATACTTTATGTAGTAAGTATACAAATATCAGTGTACTAGTAGTATACTTGTAAGTGTACCATTTCAATACTCCTTGGGACTAAATTGGCCCACTTTCTAGTATATAAAAGTATACTTTTAAGTATACTTTAAGTATAACAGTAGTAAACTTTGAGTACACAACTAGTTTACATCAAAATGTTTAGTTTGTACTGCAACTACACTAAAGTGAACTTATAGGTATACTGATAGTTTACTAATTAAATACGTAGCATTTTTAGTACACTTTGAAGTAGTCTTAGTAAACTACTAGTTTAGTAGTTTTATACTACAAGTATACTCGTAAGTTTTCTTTAAGTGAACCTTACATCATACTTTAAGTATACTACTATGTCCCTATTTAGGTATTAATTTGTATATATTTTGTTACATGAATATCTGAACATACAAAACATCAAAAGAACAGGGTATCTGCTTGTAAACAAAAACATTTTATTCTAGCTTCATGCATTCTTTTTTTAAACACTTGAATGTGGATAAGTTTCATAAATAAAAAATAAAGAAATAAACAACATTTTGAACAAAAAGCTGAAAAAAAGACTATGAATTGGATTCAGAATGATAATCAAAACGTAGATAAAGTCGATCAACACCCCAAAGCTTGACAGTCATTATTACCTCTTCATTGGTCGACATTTTATTCCATAATGTTACATAGTTTTGATACTGTTTTATGTCTGATGATCGTGTTAGAATACATGTGGAAGCATCTGTTGTTTCGTTTTCTTCTTCACTTGTGTTTTTTGGAAATTCTGTACAGAAGATGTGTACTAGCGCCCTCTACAGTATAACAATGAAAACGCGGATTCTAGGAGCACAATTATAGCAAAAATATATTTAGACTTTTTCTGAGTATAAGTCAAGTATACTTAAATGTCATTTTAAGTATATTTCTGAGAAGTACATAAAGCCCATTTCTGAGAAGTACATAAAAAGTAGACTAAAAGTATACTTTCCTATTTTTAGTTTAAAAGAAGTATACTAATAGCACACTTGAATAAACTTCTTTTTCGTAAGGGTAGTGGTAACAAATGCAAAAGTTATATAAAAACGCATTTGTTGATGCTGCTGTGCATCTTAACTCCCTTACTCGGATTTGAGTTTCGCACTGCAGTTTCACGGGGTTCGTACTGGAGCTCTTCATCACTCAAGTGCAACGGCGTATCACGTGAGCTACCAAGCAAACCTACTGAATTAGAAAACTCATGCATATGAAGCTATATATGTGACGACAACGTTCAAAAGTATGAGTTTTCATATTGCGCAGGATGTTAAAATTGTTTTGAAATCATAACAATTTTCTGCAAGTAATCGTGCATCGTAAATCATACTTAATGCGAAAAGGAATAAAAGTTGTCAGAGTTTACTGCCTCTAGTGATAGTTTCAACTGGACACTGCAGTGATTCGTACATATAGGTACGTTTTTTTCAGTTTTTTTTTTTCAAGATCATTGTATGTCACACTGTGCGACATGAATCTAATAAACTTGGCTACTACATGTGTGTAGACTGTACAATGATGACACCTATTGACTCATAGGCTACGACGCACATTACTACAGAAGAACAAAACGTCATAAGCAAGCGCTAGTGGTAAACAAAAAGAGCTTTATAAATAACACTTTAGCAGTTGTAGTGTTTAAGTGTGCTGAAAAAAGTGGACACGGCAAAAGAGGAAAAGAGGAGGTCACATTTTTATTGGTTGTAAACGTGGATCGTAACAGTAAACACACTGTGCGATGATCATGATGTATTTCTGACACTGTCAGAAAATGATCGTAGACTATCTTTGGTCGCAAGACTGTGACCACCGATTAGGAGACATGATCACAGAAATTGCCACGATTGTTTCACGATGCCAATCTTTCGTCTGAGACAGCCGAAAATCGTGCAGTGTGTCTCTAGCTTTATGGGGGTGCTTTGCTCAGATCAAGTGCATGACATAGAGGAGATCCAATACACGGCCTTTAATATATCCACAGGAAAACAAACATAGAAAATCCAGGAAAAGTTCAAAACAGCAAAGCAAACATATCCAACAATAATAACTGGCAACTCAGAGAACTTAATGAGGAGTTTTTATTCAAACGCAAGAGAGGAACTAATAACTTAACTGAACACAGGTGAATAGAATGACACACGTGTAATCAAGGGAACATGGGAAACTAGGTCAAAGAAACAAAACAAGGCAGGAGAACAGAAACAGGGAAAAACACAACTAAAAGTCCATAACTGTAACAGAGCCTAGGTTGTTTTCATCAGTTGAACACATCCTTGCTGAATAAAAGTATTAATTTCTTTAAAAAAAAAAAAAAAACTGGTTAAAAATGCAGCAAAAACACTTTTCAACATTGATCATAAATCAGCATATTATGATGATTTCTGAAGGATCATGTGACACTGAAGACTGGAATAATGGCTGATGAAAATTAAGCTTTGCATCAAAGGAATAAATTAGATTTTAAAGTATATTAAAATAGAAAAATTATGTTTTTAATAATATTTCACAATGGCCTTGATGTGCATAAGAAGCTTCTTTCAAAAACTTTTGAACAGTAGTTTATTTATTTATTTGTTTGTTTGTTTTTAGGACTTGTTTGTTTGAACAAACTAGTCTTTTAACATCTTTGTCTTTGTGGTTCTTTTTTTTTTTATTGTACAGATTTTTTACCTTATTTTTAGTCCTTTAGTTGTTTTGCCAAATATTCTAATACACTCCATAAATAGTCCTTTTTAATGGCCATCCAGCACCTTCAAAAGATCCTCACTAGTCTCTAGCAGCGGGGTAGGAGGGGACATTTTTTAATGGAACAAACTCTTCCTATCTGCATACACATCTCCAGCTGTATGAGCTCAGCCACAAGCTTTCTCTTGACATTAGATAAGAGGCTGAAATCTGTCTCTGGCACATCTGAAGAGAATTGCCAGTAATGCGTGCTAGGAAATCACAAGGGCCCTGCATATAACATTGTCTGGATTCTGAATTCTATTGATCCCAGGTTCAGGCAAATAAAAATAGCTGTTCTCTCTCCACTAAAATGCTTTTGATGTCACAAAATATGTCTCCTGTGAATGTCTTTATAACATGACACCTCAGTAGCAAAGAAAAGGAAGATGCAGTGATATACTTTCTGCTGAAGCTTGTACCAAAAAGGGTCAAATTAACTTTGCATTGAATCGATTGTCCTCCAATGCACGTCTTTGTTATGACCTTCTTTGATAACAAAGATTTAGTCAGTGATGTGGCCAAGATAACTTGTGCTGAAAGTCATTTAAAAGGCAGCAAGTTCTGGAGCTTTGACAGCAGGTTGGAGTCTCTTTTTCTCTGATAGACCACTTTGTATTGACTTTGTCTCTGACATTTTTCAGGTAAACAGTGTGAGTATAAGGTGTTATGACTGAGCAAATCACATAGACAATGAGTTTCACCTCGTTAACAGAGCAAAGGCTTGAAAAGGCCCACTTCAACGTGGCGGTACCGAGGGTGGTTATTTTTAAACGCCTAGGTCAGTCTGTGTCCTAGGCAACCATGTGTAGCTAAGGAAATCCTTCACTGTGGTACCCATCGATAGTAACATGCTGGCAAGCCAGTCTCTCCCACACAAACACTCCAGTACAGTTGGTTCTCTTTAGTGCAGCCACGTACTTGCTTTCAGTGAGGTATTTAAAAGTAAGGAGGTGACGCAACGTTTATAAACAACGTTTATAGAGGTTTGTAGACATTACTGCAGGTTAGGTCGAGTTCCATATGTGATTGAACCAGTTTCAGACTTTATTAAACGTCCATTTACCTTAGACAGCTCACCCAAAAAGGAAAATTTTCATAATTTACCTACCCTGTAATATCATTCCAAAACTTTATACGGAAAAAAAACAAACACATTTTTCAAAACTACTGGTAACACTTTACAATAAGTTTTCATTTCTTAACTTGTTAAAGGTAATAAAAGTTTGCTGAAATGTAGATAGATGAGATGTAGATGAGTTTGTTTCTTCAGATTTGGAGAAATTTAGCATTACATCACTTGGTCACACAGTTGATCCTTTGATGTGAATGGGTGTCGTCAGAATGACAATCCAAAAAGCTGATAAAAACATTACAATAAGTAATCCACACTTAATTGACACAACACCAGTCCATTAATAAACATCAGTTTGGACTGTTTTTTTTTCACATATAAACAGTGATGATCTGTGCATATTTCTCTCCTCATTCAGCCAAGATTGCTTATTCACTGGAGAAAGCTATATTATTTATAGATAGAGGACTCGTATTTTACCCGGAAGCAACATTTTGAAGTTAAAAATGTTTTGATGGATTTGTTTATTACAAACACGCAGCTTTTTGTTTTACAAGATGTTAACTGATGGACAGGAGTTGCGTGGATTACTTGTGGACAATTGTGATGTTTTTATTAGCTGTTTGAACTCTTATTCCGATGGCACCCATTCACTGCTGAGGATCCATGGGTGAACAAGTCTGAGCTATCATGAACTAACAGTACTAACAGTAAACAGTTGTATATTTATAAATTCACGTTAACAAAGATTAATAAATACTTTAACTAATGTATTGTTATCGATCAGTACGTTTACATGGACAACAATACTTTGATTTTAATACGATTAAGACAATACTCTGATTTAGAATCTACCATGTAAACAGAGATTTTTGATTACCTTAATCCGGATAAAGTCATAATCTTAATGCATAAATAAACCAATGCTAGCCAAGGTCATGTTGCAGCTGCTTAGGACAAAAACTCTGATTTACATAGAAGATATAGCCTCTGTCGCATTGCTTAATCTTATCACGTCTGGTTCGGAAGCACTTGTCTGCTTCTAAAATCTAATTGGTCGATAGTAATGTAGTTCCAGGACCAGTAAGAACGTTGATCCAGGCACATGTCCTACTTAGGTAAGTTACGTTAAGCACATCTCCTAGGAACAGTGTGTTGAGGTTATATTTGTATTTGAGCACACAAAAACAGTGTTTTACACTTATCTTGTTGTTCAGATGTGTGTAAAAAAAACATTAAACATTTACAAGCTTAAGTGGAATTAGTCAATGCATGATAAATATTTCAGGTTTTTCAAAACAACAGAGTCAGCCAGTTCCTTATCAGCGCCACTTTGATCGTACACACCGACAGCCATAGCACACATAAAATCACATTAAAATGGGTTTAATAGAGCCACATAAACTGCTAATGAGTTAAGCATCCCTGTAAATATGCAATTCTGTCTCATGACTGGTTATTTTCTTAATGAAAGCTTCAGAGAAAACATCATATTATCAGCATTCCAGGTACTGCCATAATCAGCATAGGACTACATTAGTGCAATGCTAATTCTGAATGATCAGTGCAGAAACTGTTATTATTCTTGTCACATACAGGATTGCCAAAGATTTTTAGGCAGGAAGTGGTTCCACAAATATTTCTGCCCATCGACATCATAGTACCAGAGAATGTAATGAGCAGAGTATCTCTCTATTTCAGTGCCTTTCCAGGTTTGCCTTTTTTTTATTATTATTTTATATATATAAAAAAAATTATAATAATCATGGGTTTTGGTTGTTATATGTATAACATATGGACATATTCATATTTAGATTAGTGCTGGGCGATTAATCGCATCCAAAATAAAAGTTTTTGTGTACATAATATATGTGTGTATATTTATTATGTATATATAAATACACACACGTACATGTATATATTTAAGAAAAATATGTTATGTTTATGTATTAAATATATTTATATAATATAAATTATATGAATATAAATATATACATGTACTGTAAATTCATGTAAATATTTTCAAAAAATATACTGTATGTGTGGGTCTTTATATATACATAATAAATATACACAGTACACACACATATATAAACAAAAACTTTTATTCTGGAAGTGATTAATCGTGATTAATTGTTGCCCAGCAAAAATGTACCTTTGTGTTTATATTATATTTTTTGGTTGTCTTCACCATTAATTTTCACAAAAAATATTTTTGATCATTGTCTTTTTGGCAGTATTTAAAAAATTATATTATAGAAATTCCATTATTAAACACCAATGTTCCAGGCACAAGCCCCTTCCACTTGGCAGCGTTCAAAAACTCTTCATATCTGGTATAGTTCAGAAGCAGTTTTTTTCTCTCTCTCTTCCTATTCACAAGGTTTTTGCTCATCCTTTCATGTCATTTTTTCTATAATTTTTTTGCTTTTAGAATGAGTCACCCCCAAACTGTCACCACAGTGTTCCAGTCGTGCTGTGATAATTACTAGATTCTGTGTGTAAGGAGGAGATGGAGGAGAGCTAGGGGCTAAGACTGAAGCGCTGCACTGAGTTAATGGAGGATGGGTTTACTCACTACTTCAGATTGAGACAAGAGCAGATTAAAGTGGACACCATTGACAGAGATTTGGAACAGAAACCAGAGCGGCATTCTGCCACAGAATCTCACCTTGAAGTTGAAGGGTCATTTGCGATCAGGAGTGTGCTGTGTTACATAGATTAATGGAGTGAAGACAAGCAAGGCAGACAACAAACCACTTGCTCATCTCATTCCTGCACTGCTTCTTAAAAGGCTAAAAGAGACTTTAAGACTTTCAACAGTCTCAAGGCCGGAACTGAAAGGATCATGGCTGATTTTGTCTGTGTCTAAGTGTTTTGCAGTGTTTTGGAGTCTGGGCTTTGGTAAGAAGGGTTTTGCTTTAGCTTTAGAGAGAAACTGTGCAGAAACCTTGAGAATCTAAATAAAGATGCCGTGACTGAGTTTTTAGGTTTGCACTGATATGCGTTACAGGGGAGTCCATTGAGAAAACTGTAGATACTGTATATATAATACTCATTTATAAAGTTTATAAATATTTACTCATTTATTAAATGTATAAAGTCATTTATACAGCATATTGTTTCCAAAATAAAATGTTTGTAATTGTTATTGTACTTAAACTGATTATGTTCATTGCACGAGATGAACACATTGTATTTAATGATTTTTAAATTGATTCTTTTTTATTTATTTTTGTTTACAGAACTTCATAGAGATGTTTTTCTTCTTTCCATGTTACCTATAAAAAAAATCACAATTAATCATCATTAGTTAAAGGTTTCTGACTGTTTTTAGAAAGCAGCATGAAACTACTATTAAATTCAGTAAATATGAATGTAAGAAAATGTATATTTCATAAGTATATAAAATGCACTTTGTGTTCATATGTATAATATTTTCAGTTAAGTTTTTGTAGAGATTTTCTGAACCTTTCAGACAAGGGGATACAGAAGTCTTATGTCCTGTTGCTGACTAAATGAAATGTATCTCTGAAAGGAAAATTTATTTAAGCAAAGACTCTCATACAGCTCTGAAAGTATGTAAGACATTTAAAATGTATAACTCACCGAGCCTGTTCTCTTTGTTTAAATATTTCAGTATTTTTGTTCAGAATCATTTGCCAATGGCTTCTGAACCCAAACTTATGAATTATTGTGAAGAGAACTGAAAAAGAAAGAAATTATCTCTGTCTGCGACTCATTTTCTGGTTAAATGGAATGCCAGCATGAGAACTCATATTAACAAGATTGTTTTTGTGCTTTGTCAGTGTCACGTGATGCACAGAAACAAATCACTTAAAGAAACATAGTTATAACAAATAAAAAGCACAATAAATGTCAGTACATCTTGGTGTGTTTGTTTTGCTCTTTTATTTTTGAATATTTGTTATATCTTTTCAACCCATGTAATGACGCTTATGTGTCATTACTGAGACTGACATCTTCTTTGCACAAGTTTTTTAATTGCTTCAAACAAACAAATTTTTTTTTTCTGAGATAATATCTACCTCCTACTCATTGTCTCACAAAGAAAAGGATCTTAATTTCCTTTGCCCCCAAAACATAGATGATTGCATATAAATACACCAACCACCATCTGCTTACACTATCATAATCATTATCGCTAGAAAATTGGATTTGCTCATGAGAATCCAGCTGAATGTCATGGGGTCAGTAAATTGTAATCGTGAATAAATACTTCAGAACCTTTTATGCTCAGTGAGGTGCTCTACAAATAAGCTTTGAATGTCTTGTTTCATTCTGTTAAGCACATAGAGTATATAGGCTATATATACAATAGTGTGTGTGCATATTTTCATTTTAAACAAAGCCACAGCAACACATGGTAGAGGTGTTTTGTTCTGGAATGAAATAGCATTTTTGAACCATTTAGTAAATAAACAAAAGTCATTCAATGAATGACTCACTGTAAAGGACAGTCACTTGTTTCATTTCTGAATGAACCAGTGTTTTGAACAATTTGATGAATGAATGATTCAATGGCTTAAGAAGCACTTGTTTAGTTCCTGAGTGAATCAGCGTTTGAAATGTTACTCTCATAAAGACAATCACTTGTCGCCACCTACTGGTGAGATTATGTAATTTACAGAAAGAGTATAAAATATATAAGTTGTACATCTAAATTGATTAAAAACAGGCTAAATGCAACTATTATAAATATTTAAATGCTTAAAATTGCAGCCGCATGTCTATAAGAACTTGAAAATGTTCCGTTTTTAAAGACGAAGAAGGTTAATTGAAAACACTGATGTGTTAGAAGGAAGTAAATATTGAATTTCTATGTGCTATACTTTACAGATAAAGACACAGCAGAAAAGCATACCACTTAACCTAATCCCAAAGGTATGCAGTGCACTCATGCAGAACTTCCACATCTAAGACCAACCGGTCATTTGGATCCTGACAGTAAGACCAGTAGAGAGTTGACCTTAGCAGTAATGTATGGCATAGTCCAGTTTGACCATTGTCTCCTCTTCTACCTCCAGTGGATCAACTCTGTCGTCTTTGATGTGGTTATGCTGGATGGTTCACAACAACACAAGGGAATGTAGCTCTTACATAGAAATAATCTTTTGCTTTTGACACAACTGCTGGCTGAGAGGCTGAGAAGCGATTTGCTTTTCTATTATGCCAGAAATCTAGCAGAGAAGTGCCGCTATTTATGGTCTCGAACTCTTTCCCAGGCCAATGGCACTGCTGTGTAGCGCTCGGGTGTATGCTTACACACATAGACAAAGAAAATTATTTTTGTTCTGTTTCTGTGTTGCCTACAAAAAAAGCTGTTGAACATTTTCACCGTTATAGCCCAGGAAGAAAAAAAATATTTTTCAGTATTAAGGCATGTTGTCACTCTATACAAGGCAAGTGGTCAAAAAGACATTGAAGGTAAACATAAAAGAAAAACAAAGTAAAAGCAAAATTGTAAAAGGTAACATACAGAAATCAAACTGTTAATTTGACAAACAGTTATCGTAATTAAAAATTTTATAAATTTAGAAAAGAAAAAGCCATGACAACCTTATCCATCAAAAATGTGACAATTTATACCTTAATATTATATTTCATTATATTATAAACAGACTTTAAGCTGACAATGCCTTTGCATTGTTTTATTGTTTATTTATTGTTTACCCAACAGCTATAGAAATGAAAGGTTTCGGTAACACTTTATTTCGATAGTCCACTTTAGACATTCTATTAACAGTAAGTAACTTTGCAACTACATGTCAACTAGCAGTTAGTAGAGTATTAGTAGACTGTCTGCTTAATATCTTCTAACACTTTCTTTGTCAACAATGAGAATTAGTTGACATGTAGTTGACATGTAGTTACAAAGTTACTTATAGTTAATAGAATGTCTAAAGTGGACTATTGAAATAAAGTGTAACCAAGGTTTCTAATTCAAGTTTTGAGCTAGCTAGAGAAAACATTTGTGCAATCAGACTTTTGACTTTTGACTATATACACATATTTTCACAGAGAGATCATTCAACAGGTCCTGGAGGGCAAACAGAAGTCATAGTTTTTCTTCTCCTTGCTTGCAGTAATGATTCAGAACATGATACGCTGAATTGAGCGCTTATCAGGAATGCATTACCAATAGCAAACTCTTCATTAAACATGCATTAATGGCTAATTGACCATAGCATTAGCATTTAAGACATGCTTATATCAGAAAAGTATGTCTAAATACTAATTAAAATCTTTTAGGGTGGATTGTGAAATGCTCTTAGTAGAGGACTTTCCATAGAATACCAAACAATAACAAATAAAAGCTGTCAAAAGAGGGAAATATGTTTATTCATAAATAATAATCATCGTAAAAATCATAAATAATCAGCTGTCCAGATTATGCCATTGCGAAAAACAACATGAAACTGAGGTGAACTCAATAATTCAAAGCAAATAAAAGATGCACTGTGTAGAAGAAATGCACAGGCCTTGTCAAAAATTAATCCTCCTTCCCATTATTAACCATGATAATTAGCTAATTAGATAATATGCTCCTCGAACCTCCCACACACGAGGAACACACAGCAGGCATCCTTCATCCCCTGAGAAGCCAATCTGAAGGGAGGTACACCATTCCCAAACTCCTTCCCTCTTTCATTGCCTAGAGTAAGAGGAGGAGAAGAGGAGGATGTGAAAGGCCTTCCACAAGATGAAGAAAGGAGAACATGCCGTTCTCAGTGTGTTAACCAGGAGCGATGTTGATCTCTCCTGACGTTAGCTAACCAGGGGTTCAGATCACATGCATTTGCTGCACAAGAGCAACACCTACGCGTTCGGTGCAGGGAGGGTGGAGGTGTTACTGAGGAGAGGGGTAGAACTGCTTCATCTGAGCTTAAAGAGAAGGTACAATCTTGCATCAGTCATATAATTTATTTAGGTCTCAGTTTTATACAGAACAATCAGCCCACCTGATTCAGTAGTGATAGGTTTGTGATATACTGAGAAACAATGCCTAAACTAGGATTGGTAGACAATAAAGTGGCGCTTATAAGTTTGTCCCAGTTGAAATATTAAAAATGAAGATTGTTTAACAGCTACTGTATGGAATGCCTCAGCTATCATCACTCATTTTAAAAATGTCGCTTAAGTTGGGCTCTATCTATAATATTGCTTTCTTCAGTGAAAGTCATCTCGTCTGAATCAGGAGAGAAATATGCAGATCAATCACTGTTTACAAGCATATACAGTCCAGCGCAGTTCTAAAGAAATATGATGGTGGATTTTTGATGTGAGAGGACAACAGCATATAGGGAATAGTTCACCCAAAAATGAAAAGTTGCTTAACATTTACTCACACTCAGGCCTTCTAAAATGTATAATCAGTTTGTTTCATCATCGAAACAGATTTTGAGAAATTTAGCATTACTCTACATCACTTGCTCACTACTGGATCATCTGCAGTGAATGGGTGCCGTCAGAATGAGAGTTCAAAAGCATCACTGATGAAAACATCACTATAATCCACAAGTAATCAACACAACTCCAGTCCATTAATTAACTTGTCTTGTAAATTGAAAAGCTGCATGTTTGTATGTTTTTGACTTCAAACCGTAGCTTAAATATGAGTCCTCTATCTATAATATTGCTTTCTTCAGTGAAAGTCATCTCGTCTGAATCAGGAGAGAAATATGCAGATCAATCACTGTTTACAAGCATATACAGTCCAGCGCAGTTCTAAAGAAATATGATGGTGGATTTTTGATGTGAGAGGACAACAGGGGATGGACTTTTTAGCTGGAGGAAGTGTTATTATGGACTATATTTTGGCCAGAGGCGATGGTTAGACTTTAAAAAGACTTGATGGATTTGTTTCTTTCAAACATGAAGCTTTTTGCTTTACAAGACAATTAATTGATGGACTTGAGTTGTGTGGATTACTTGTGGATTATTGTAATGTTTTTATCAGCTGTTTGGACTCTTATTCTGACGGCACCCATTTATTGCAGAGGATATTAGTGAGCAAGTTATGTAATTTCTCCAAATCTGTTCAGATGAAGAAACAAACTCATCTGCATCTTGAATGGCCTGCAGGGTAAGTACATTTTCAGCAAATTTTCATTTTTGGGTTAACTATTCTTTAATAAGTTGGAAATTGCATGTGCATATATGCAAGGATTTGTTTTCTTTCTTCTTTTTTTTTGCTAATATCTGGCTTTGATATGTGGTTAAAGTAGTGGTTAGTTTAGTCAGATGGTCTTTCATTAAGCTTCAGTCAGACTTCTCACTGATGAACAGCTGGGCTTAAATTCATCTCCCTGATTTCATCTCCATTGTGATAAATGCTGACACACTGCTCTTTTTCCATTTCCATGGATATCAGTTAATTTGCGAAGAAGCTTTAGGGAGCACATTAAGGGCAAGTATGAAAGCATCAGCTGAGCATATCAGCCTCTTACATGTCTCATTCTTGCTTTTCCCTTCTGTCAGAGCATAATAGTGATTTTAATGCAATTATTCAAATAACAAGAGCTGAAACTGTATCGCACATTGGAGTAATGTGACCTCGCAGTGCATCTGAAGTCATAAGAGCTACATGACTGACTAATGTGAGTTGAATATAGACATGGCATCATGACACTGTACCTGCGTATGACGATAAATAACTGGAGAACAAATCAGATGAGTCAGAGTAAAAATGCCCCATTGAACATTTTGTTCTTGCCACTCCATTTTAGCCCCTTGTTTGCTCAAGGCTGCAAACTATGGTCACTTTTAAAGGAATACTAATTGAAAATCGAGACACTTGACATGACATGCATATGTACTGTCCTTTTAGGGGGGGGGGATCTCTCTGTCTCTCTCTCTCGCTCTCTCTCTCTCTGTCTCTCTCTATATATATATATATAATTCTTAATTTTTAAAATATTTTTTTTATTTCATTTAAATATGACATTATATAATTGGAGTCTATTTAAAAAGAAGACTTAAATTTGTATAATACCTTTTAAAATATAAAAAGAAAAATCACCGATTTCTGTGGCCTATGGGCTCAATCTATTTATTAATGGGCAATCTCTTGGGGATACTAATGCTAATCAGGACCACAACAGGAAGTAAACAGAGAACAGGACAACATTTTTAAGCCTTAAACTTTTCTTTTTTTTTTTACCTCCCATTCTTAATTAAATGTGCAATGTTTATGCGGAACTACTTCCATGTTCGTGTATTGAGTTTTGCAGAGTGATGCTTCATTAATAAGCATAAACAAAGTTTTTACATATTTGTGTGGAGATGCTTGCGGGAGTCTTAACTGTTGGAAACAATGTGTCAAACTAGATTAATACCTTTTATAAACAGTTGCCTGCAGTGTGACTTGCAAAACTACATCCAAAACTTTAAACAGCATTTATCAAAGTATATTTTAATTACTGGTTATCTTTATGACCTCATATTATTATGTTGACATTCAACATTGAATACTTGCTCTTTTGGAAATTAATTTGTCTCACTGCAGGATCACTGAAAAGAACTAATGAAGGCAAACAATTAATGTTATTAATAGGCCTTTGTCAGCTACCCATTGTGTTTTTTACATAATTCATTGATTTATGAGTTGTGCATTCATTTACAAACTAAAGATAATGGCCGCGATCCCTACTTGTGTTTTCAATCACTTTTGATACCAGAAGGAACTTGAATAGAAGAAAGGCATTATGTAATTAAATGGAAAATATCAAGAGCATGCTAAAGTTTTTTGTTGTTTTTGTCAATATTATGACAGAATAGCTCTATGGGCTTGTCATAAATGTGCAGGGGAATTTATAATAGCTTAAAATTGCTTTATGATAGATAAAAATTGCTTCCATTGTAAGTTCTTTGTTTTCTGTGTAAATTAGCCACATACCACATATTTTATTAATACCTGGAAAAAAGGTATATTCTTTCAACTAATAATTTGAGGAACGTTTCCCCTTACTAAATACACTACAGAGGCACTGACTTACTTAAAAAGTATGTAGTTCTTTATGTATAGATAAAAAAATTCCCAATAATCAGCTTTATATGTCATCTGTGGGAACACACTGAATATAATTGTTTTTTATTCCTCTTCACTGTCTTTGCTTTAATAGAAATACAAACGTGGGCTGATAGTTGCAGCTGTACGAACATAAGGAGCGCTTAACAAAACACCATTATCATTCCATGAGCATATGAATGCACCTAGTACAACTCAAAAAGCCTTCAAAACTCATCATAATTCAGTTCACTTCATTACACCGTAAACCATCCAATGACTATTGCAATCCAAGGTCAGTATGTAATTACTTTTATTAATTAGCTGTGCCACAGCTGTGTTTTCTGTTTTAGCCCAGCAGACAGTTTGATTTCCACCTACACATCCATTGGTTGCCTGATGCGCTGATTGACACAACCGAGCAATATGTATCTTCGCCGATACAGGGATAAGAGATGCTGGTCTCTATATAGATGTCCCTGTTTTGAAAGTGTATTGATCACTTTGGGAGCTTTTCATCACTCTTATGCTCTTTCTGCGCTTCTTCATGTGACAAATTGGCCTGCTTATCACACATGACATTTTCCCTTACGAATCAAATTGTCTATTATCTATCACCAGCCCCCGTCATCTCCCACGCGTACGATTGGTGCAGAGACACCCGTAGTCATGCAAATCACACTGGTATATTGCAAAACTACTTGATATGTATACACAGGTAAATGCTTTCTAATGAAAGTGGCTTATAAGAATGTTGTGTATTGCTGTGTGCTGTATGTTTATGTTATCAGGTTCGTATCCCATATTCTTTTTCTGGATTGCATTTGCACTTTGCATTCTAGTGCGACTCGAATGTGATCGAAAAGATTCAATTGAACTGACCTCCCTAAAATTGAGGTTAGCCATACATTTTCTGTCATTTAACAAATTTTAAAACACTGGGATAATTTAAAATGCTTCCTATCATTTTGACCGATGAACAACAACAAAACCTAGTTTGTTGTGTTTCCCTGTTTTAGAGATATTCTCACAGTAAAAAGATGCTCATATGTATTAGAAGTGAAGAAAAGGGCACAACATACAATTATTTTAAGCATCCCTGCAAAAACAGCCCATGAGCAGGTTGTTTTGTGATTTTTGCCTGTAGCGAGGAGTTGTCCGGGTTTCTCTCACTTCACATTTACATATACATTTATTAATTTAGCAGACACTTTTATCCAAAGTGACTTACAAATGAGAATAATAAAGCAGAAGCAATTAATTCAATGCAGACAATACAAGTTGTGCTACCTTACTGAATTAATTGTCAATATTGGTTAATTATATCAACCAAAGTGTCTGTTGTCTTGTTCACAATGTGAATGCAGAATACAAAAAAGCCAAGAACGTGCTACAGTGCTTTAATGATGGATAAAGCATGATGGAGCATGATGGAAAATGTACAATGCAGACTCTAAAATGATGTGTAATGATTATTAATAGTGCTGACTCCATAACTATTATGTACATACTGTAGTTGTACAGTATGTGGATAAGGAAAACACATAAGCATTTATATATTTGTCATATGTGGTCAGAACCAGTTTTTATTTTTTCGATATATTTTTTGGTTTTAGTCATTTTGTTGTGTTTTTGTCATATTTTACCAAATACCACATAATTTTACTGAGAAATGTAATTTTATTGAGAATAGTTTATATATATATATATATTAGTGCTGTCAATCGATTAAAAAAATTTACTAATTAATTACTAGGTTATTTTGGCTTCTAGAGCTGCCGCTGCTGAACGTGACGCGAATCTGACACGCATCCTATTTTCTCTCAACTCTTTTTACCTATTCTAACCCACTTCAGGTCTTAAAGTCTCTATTAATGAGCTGACGAGTTAAATCGGGTGTGATGAGTGAGACAGTGCTGGTCTGCTCCTGGACAGTTTTGAAAACCATTTCAGAGACATCTTAAATATGACTCATATAAAATATATTACATGCATGCAAGTTTCAAGGCCGCTTTAATTGTCTTTTTGGTAACTTCATGACTTAACCTACCACGTCATTGCATGCAAGTAGTTTATTTCGGGCTTTGATATGAAAGGATACAGGCTACAGCGCGCGCCTAGATGCGCCTTTGTGTGTGCAAATGAAGAGCATGCGCTGCGAGCACAGTACCGTTTCCAGCCTGGCGCTGAAGTGAAGTGGAGAGCGCGTCTGAAACGTCTCCCATTTTCAGTTGTTCTGCGGCTGAATAAATGCACTTCTTGTCAAGAGAAAAAGTGACAGAAGCAGCAGTTGTGAGTGGGGTGGCCAACCCTAGCCCCGCCTCTGCGTTAATTGCGTTAAATATTTTTAACGCATTAAACTGAAAAAATTAATCGCCTGCGTTAACAAGCTAATTTTGACACCACTAATATATATATATATATTTACATTTTACATTTACATTTAGTCATTTAGCACAGTGTTTCCCAACCTTTCTCTAGTCGCGGCACCCTTTGGAAATTTTAACAAATTTGTGGCACCCTACAAAATAAATTTTGTCACAATATTTGAATTTCTAACTTCGATATGATACTTTGAAAAGTATAGATATTCGGTACAGCAGGGAAGAACTGCAGAATATACTGTCATACAGATATTTGTAATATTATTAAAAAAATTTGTCCATCAATGGTGGCAATCAGTAGGCTAATTTCTAATGAAGAGACCAATTTATATGACAGATTTTAATGTAGGCTTTTATTCATATGTAAACATTATTTAATTACCA
>NW_015649998.1:1421296-1426333 GCF_001515625.1 Sinocyclocheilus rhinocerous
TGTTTCAAGTAATGGAAATGCTTATATAATTTTAGTTAAGTGAGAGTCATAGTTAATTGGTTTTACTCTACTATAACCCTGATCCAATCACAAGTAAAAATTCATTTTAGCTTGACGTTTATATGCTGTTTGTATTGAATGGCACTATAGCCTAAATTGTGTTTTATTTTGTAGCTTAATATATAATTTTGTAGCTACTTTTATAGCTACTTTATTTTTCATTCTTGTTTTGTAATACCATTTTAATTTAAAGGATTTGTTGTGGAGTGAGGGGAACTAAATAGGCTATATAGCAATAATAATGTTTGTAAATGATTTATTTCATTATATTTACTAGTATTTAATATACTTATCAATTACGTGCAATTACAAGGTTAACATTTCTCAATGTCGTAAACTCTAGGGCCAAGGCTTCAAAACCGGTGTGTTTTTAGGGGCGTGACATTCAAATGCTGATTGTTTTTAGCCGCCACATTTATCAACATATGATCATTCATATGATAGTATTGGCTGCATATGATTGTTTTGTGAGCAATACATGAACTCTGTCGTAAGTTGATTTGTGTGCTTGGATCTGTCCTCGTTTCTATGTTAGATTGATAAATGAGGCCTAGTTTGTCTTGATTGCATTTAAATTTGTATTTTAAGTATTATTTGGTTGCGATCTGAACGGTTGTAAACTGTTAATTGACAAGGGACTCAAAACAAACTATTGTAGTAAGTGAAAAATAAATAATTCAATAAATTAAGAACAGAGAAATATACTAGAGCTAAATAAATTAATTAATCTTAACAGGCACTCAAACAGTAAAGCAATCATGATGTGCTGACCCAATAATCATCACAAAAGAAACCTGTAATCCAGTAATCAGCATCACAGCTACCAAAGAAATCAGCATCACAGCTACCAAAGAGGCATGTCTGACTGTAACATATAGATTGCCGTTTTCTTGTAATTAAGAAAATCAAGTTACGCATTTATGCCAACAAGATCAGCCTAAATCATGTATAAGCTGATATTGTCCATAAAACCTAAGGTGTTTCCAAACTTTTGTAGGGCACTGTATGTACACTGTAAAAAAAAATCTGTGACATTTACAGTAAAATACCGGCAGCTGTGGTTGCCAGAACTTCACCGTAAAAAATATGGTAGCAACATTTTAGGTTTTACAGACTTAACTTAAATTCACAATAAAATATTGTATTTCATTAACTGTTGTAATATTAATTTTTCACTTCCAAAAACCATATTTCTAACAGTATTTTTCTGTAAAATTACATTCAATGTAATTACATTTATTCACCGTATATAGTATGGAAACTTACTGTTAACCAATCAACAGATTTTTACTGTAGCATTTGTACAGTCTTTTACTGTTAAAATCACAATAATTTTTCACAGTGTACGCTTACTAAAATCACAAAAAAAAAAAAAACATTTTAATTGTTTTAAAAGTGCCCAAAAAAACCAGGTGAGTTTGGTGGAAAATCACTGAACTGTGCTGAAGAAAGTAGGTCCTTAATCTAGAACTGAACACGCAAAATACAGGATATGAAATAGAAGCATCTCTCTCAGGACAGCAGAGCTCGCTTTATCTCAAGCGTGGGATTAATATACACGCCACTGTTATACAGCAGCAAAGGATGCATACATTAACAAATTTTCACATCTGGCTATTTCAGTACATTTCGGGTTGAGAAGGTCATGAGAAGTGTTCCCATGTGGGTCCTCTCAGCAGGCTTAGGTGCAGCTAGCTGATTCAGCAAGATTGTCCCAGAAACTTTTTCCCACATGTTTAACAGCAAAGTTGGCGAAGTCTGAGAGTTAGAGTTGTGACACAGCGACAACAATGTGATAAAAGAAAAGGAAACATTTAGCAAAAGCACCACAAGTGCTCAAACAACAGCATAAGGGTAGCGAACATGATCAAATAACAAAAAGAAAACATCCCAGAGCTGTTGGTAAGTCCCAAAACTCTCAGTCTTACAAGCAGAGTGTGAACGCTAAGACAGTATTCCCTTTGATCTCGCCTTAAACGGGATCTGTTCAAACCCCCAACATTGCTGTTGTACAGACAATGCAATCAAGACACAGTTTTGCTGTTTGAAAACAGGCTCAGTTACAGTAGCACACGGCATGTGATGACGTAGGATGTGGCTGAAGATCAAAGCAGGTTCCAAATCAAAGCTGTGATTGTGCACCTGCCATTTGATATGGAGATGAAGTATGAGTCTGATGAAGTAGCACAACAACGATGTAGTGATGTCACTGGGCATGCAGACCTGCTCGTTTGTTTGGCATAATGAGGTAGCTTGAAGTTGAACTCGATATTCATATGCAGAACATTTTTAAAGTAACTTAGCTGTGTGTGAGCCATTCAGGCTCAAGTGAATTGCAAATTGGTGACCCTTAGAGAATTGATTGACCTTCCATTTTAGTTAATTTCCCACTCGAAATCATGCAGCATATGTAGTCATCCATCATATTTCCTGTTATGTCCATCAAGTGTTTACTCGTATTTTGAATTACTGCTTTGGTTTATGATATTACAGTAAAAATTCAGATTTCATATACATACAGGCTATTTGGTATATTTATATATTTACAGCTCTCTGGAATACTTGATTCTGATTGGTTGATCGTGCCAATCTATGGTCAGATTTGTCCCTGGCAATAGTACTTCCTGCACAGTACTACTCTAGTTCCATATCATTTTTTTTCTCGCATAGTCTATTACTCCCCTATAACAGCATTATTTCATGTCCATTTAATAATATATTTGGTAAGTTGCCATTTAATGAGTTGGGTCATTAAAAAAAGGATGATACCCTTTAAAATCACTCTGTCGGAGCATATTTTTGCCATATTGACCCTCTGACTGTACCGTATTATTTCATAATTCCAAGTTGGTTTAAATCTTATTTACATAGGAAATCATACTAGACTCTCACATTTTTTGAAGTATGAGGAAACTCCATCTTGCTGCTCCTGTAATCCTCCTTTGACTGTTAAAACATTTGATTGAACTGCTTTTAATGTTGTCAGACAGCAGTTTGTTCAGAAGTCTCCCCAAAGGATGTTTAGTACAGTGTCAACAGGAAAACAGAATTTTATCTCAAAGACACATAAGCACAGTATATGTAGCTTTCTGTATGTAAGTTATTTACCCAGTTTGTCTCTTCTTTTAAAAATGTATTCTCCTTTTAAACTAATTTTACCCAGTTCTCGCCATGAATATTAGCTTTAGATGCTGACATGACATAAAACAACCAGAGCAGGGATCATAGAAAATGCTATGGATATAAACGAAAGTCGCTGGAATATTTTAAAGACAGAATGTGGCCCACTAGTCATGAGGATCTGTGTTCTCTGATTTTTACAACGGCAAATCTATTTGTGCATGTGTTGTTGTCTGGTTAACCTTGTGTGCCCCCAATTTCATTTCAGATTAAACACACTCAATTTTTGTGGTCACTGCCATTCTCCCATTTAATTTCCTCCTGAACAATGCAGCAAGGAGGGGGATGAGTGCCTTTCGTATGTAATCTGCCGCTGCAGTAAATCAGTTTATTACGGGAAACTATCAAAGAGCACAGGACATGATGATGAGAAAGTGAGATGCAGGACCAGAACATTCCTCTGTGGATGAAATTCCTGTTCTTGTTCACTGCATTCCAAAATTGATAGAAGCTAATTATAAATGTAAAAATTGTAGCACAGATGGACTGCTAACAAGGTATTCAGGCCATTCTCTAACAACATTAGGATTTATTACATTTATTTATTAATCTAATTCCGTGTTCACAAAGACAGGCCAGATAGATGTGTTGGGGAGCAGCTAAAAGTGAATAAAAAAGTGACTCTAACTTAACTTCTCTATTTTAGTGTAGCTTTTTCAGTTACAATTTCTAACAAGTTGCATGACAAAATGTTTCATCACTTTTTAATGTCAACCTGCACTTTGCACAAAACTACACAGCTGCGTGACCCAAGGCACTTTTCAGATGCTCTTTTCTAAACTGTCCTTTCTCTTATGTAGCCAGTAAGCGTCTGATTCATTCTAGTGAATCATCCATTCAATTAACAAATTCAAAAACCATTGACAGATTCTCTGCTTTTTAGCTTGTATAAATTAGGCTGCAGTTCAGTTTGCTGTTGAATTTAGTTTCACCGTAATGAAGATCATTTAAAAACATTTTGTTTTTGTGCCACAGAAATACAGCTGTCATTAAATTAGAAATTATAATTTATAATTATAAGTATACTTTAAGATAGGTGTGTGCGGTATAAAGATTTTTGATCGTGGACGATTAAAATGTCTCCACAATCTGCTTTTGAAGAAATATCATAGTATCGTGAGCGACATACATTCACATCAAATGTTAGATCTGCGGTAGAGATACACGTACGGGACACTGAACTTATTCACAATCACAAAAGTACATTATTTGCATGTGCTTTAAATCCTTGCCGGTTATACACTTCATTCGCGTGATGTTCTAACCCATGCTTTTTCTGAGCACGTACACCTGAAGCGCACACACTAAAAAGCCTGTCAAGCAGCGCCAGATTACTGGGCTTTGTTTTGGAGTTATGTTCCACGTCTGATTGCGCTAATACTGTCAAAAACACACAAGGTTTACATATAAACACAGTTGGTTATGTCTAAAGTGAAAGTAAAGTGATGTGAAAAACGGATGCGTGCTTGTATATTAGATGTGTGCAGCTCTTAAAGTGACAGCAGACAATCCCTATTCTATTTTATACCCCTTCACCTACCCCTACGTCTCTCTAGAAACAGAGTGTCAAGGGGTAGGTGTGAAAATATTCCCCTAAGAAATGGGACACCACTACTATACCGTTACACATCGTCATATGTCGTCTTGCTCCTACAATACACACACCATGGTCTGTCTGAATACTGGTGTGCATTGGAGCCATTTAATTAGCGTTCTATATTAATGCACTGCTTATATTGACACACACACACACACACACACACATATATATATATATATATATATATATATATATAT
>NW_015649998.1:1428151-1429051 GCF_001515625.1 Sinocyclocheilus rhinocerous
ATATGTATATATATGTTTGTATGTATTGGAGATCGCGCAGCTCACACATAAGCATCCAAGAGCAAAGAAACTTGTCAACGCTGCCCCGTGACTTTTATTATTAAAATAGTGAATCTCTACATTATATTTTCCAGGAACGAGAGGATAGAATCACTGTTTTTGAAGTAAGTAAACTCACTTATTGTAGAGAGAGACGCACAGACGCACGTAATATACACACACAACTTTCATCTCTCTCTCAAATTGGCCATATTTGAGAAAAAAGTTTAGCGATTATTAATTATTAAGGGGACTAGCCCCCCTCAATGTCTATGGTGGTTATTGCTCTGATCAGACATGAAAATATGTTGTGGGACTATCCTGCAATCAGTTAATGGTTTAACGTTAACAAACTGGGGACTGGTTGGTTACCCACATTCTTCAAAATAAGTTTTATGTTCAACACAAGAAAGAAACTCATTCGGGTTTAAAACAACTTGGCAGTGAGTAAATGATGACAGAATTGTAATTTTTTTTTAGGGGGTGAACTATACCTTTAATGTTAATAAAACAACAAAACACAAAAAGAAAAACCACTCACTTCTCTTGACTGAAGAACTTTAATACAGTTGCTTTAATAAGAATCAAAGTATAATTTATACAGTGAAGTGTATATAGTGTTTTTATATTTTTTCATTAAATTTGTTAAAAAATGCTACTGCTAGTTTCATATACTGTAACTGTAAAAATAAAGCACTGTTTGTTTTAATGGGATATTATGTGTATTGGTAATGTGTATATTTGTTCTTATTTTTTAATAACAAAGATATAATAATGACTAAGATTTTTAATTCAGCCCACTTTGCCTAAATGTCTGCCATTCTTTATATATATATATATATATATATATATATATATATA
>NW_015649998.1:1429071-1431866 GCF_001515625.1 Sinocyclocheilus rhinocerous
TATATATATATATATATAAAATCAATTAGGGAAATTTGGCTGTACTGCTCAGACAGACTTGCAAATTAGTAAATCCAACATGACATGACAGAATCGTGATAAATTCATGAATCATGATTTTCCTGAAAAAAAATGTGATATGATATTTTTGCCATATCTCTCACCCCCACTTTAAGATATTGTTCCTTTGAAGAATTAGTAAGTTATTGTGTAGTTAACTACTTTGTATCTTGACTATCATTTTACTGTATTAAACTCTGAATAGCTTGTAGTTTCAAGCTTCCCCAACATAATTACAGGTTTTAGGTTGCATCATAAATTATTATGGCAGCTTAATATATTGAGTTGTTTAATATGTGTGACCACTTGCTGATGATTTAATGGTCTGTTAATGATAAACTACCTCCAGAGTGTGTATAGCTGTGTGTGTTCTTGTTGTGGTATTTGGATGTCATTCATGATATGATCTTTTTAATTAAAGTGTGACTCTCTCACTTAAGGTTAGTGGTGACCTTTTTTGCTTATCTAACACTCTTATGGAAACATTTTAAACACACTTCTTGCATAAATAAAATGCATCGACTAGCTTTATATGGACTAGATTAAAGTGTATTCACAGGGAATTGAACCCAGGACATTGACATTGTTATCACCGGTTGAGATATATATAGGGTAAAAAGAGATATAATTAATGTCATGCTAACCAGTCCATTAAATGTAAAGCATCAAGTAGGGATGCACCGAAATGAAAATTCTTGGCCGAAGCCGAAACTGAACAAAATGAAACACTGGGCCGAAGGTCGAATACCGAACACGGTTTTTCAAACCCTCCCCCCAATGTATTTTGCCAATTTTTTTCCACCATTGCACAAATTAAATAGCCAAAATGTGATTTTTACTGATTTGTCTTGCTTTTCAAAGAAAAAAATAAATTACAAAACAACAGTTTAAAAAAAATTAACACTGAACATTTTTTAACATTCTAGCAGACATTATACCAACACAGCACAATTTAACTTAAAATTAAGTTAGTAAGAGTTAGTAAAATTAAGTAAAATTAAGTTAGGTTAAGTTAAGTTAGTAAAATAATATTTTTTGGCCATCAGACCCCCTTTTTGAATCAGGCATGTGTTTTTTACCTTATAAATAAAAGTAACCTTGCTGAGCAGAAGAGCCTTCTTTTAAAACATTAGAAAATATTACAGATCCCAATTTGAACACTATGTGTGAATGTTATAATAAAGGAATTGACAGAGCTGTTGAAATTATTATCATTATTATAGTCTTACTTTTTATTTTACTTTACAGAACAACAGTAAAATTACAATATTAACATTTATGAATGTTGATGTAGTTCTTGCTTTTTCTCAACTTTTATTTTGGTGGAAACGTGCAGGAAGACCTCAGCGCTTCTTTTTGTTGACAACAGCAGATTTATAAATGATGTTTGTCACACGTATCGCATTGTCACATGCCTTTAAAAAATAATAAAAATGTTACTGAGCAACTGACGAGTAAGACCGTTTCAGCGCAGATTTTCCTCACGCTTTGGACTTTGAACCCTGGTTAACAAGAAAAGCTGTCCAAACCTGCCTGGCCCTATGTGAAAAAGTAATTGCCCCCTAAATCTAATAACTGGTTGTGCCACCCTTGGCGGCAACAACTGCAATCAAACGTTTGCGATAATATTGGCAATGAGTCTTTCACATCGCTGTGGAGGAATTTTGGCCCACTCTTCTTTGCTGAATTGTTTTAATTCAGCCACATTGGAGGGTTTTCAAGCATGAATGGACTATTTAAGGTCATGCCACAGCATCTCAATCAGATTTAAGTCCGCACTATGACTTGGCCACTCCAAAACCTTAATTTTGTTTTTCTTGAGCCATTCAGAGGTGGACTTGCTGGTGTGTTTGGCATCATGGACCTGCTGCATAACCCAAGAGCGCTTGAGCTTGAGGTCACAAACTGACGGCCGGACATTCTCCTTCAGGATTTTCTGATAGAGTGCAGAATTCATGGATCCATCAGTTATGGCAAGTAAAAGCAGCCCCAGACCATCACTCTACCACCACCATGTTTGACTGTTAGTATGATGTTCTTTTTATGAATGCTGTGTTGGTTTTACGCCAGATGTAACGGGACACACACCTTCCAAAAAGTTAAACTTTTGTCTCATCAGTCCACAGAATATTTGCCCAAAAGTCTTGGGGATAAACAAGATATTTTTTGGCAGCAAGTCGTCCAGGTCCTGAAGGTGCAAAGCAGCCCCAGACCATCACACTACCATCACCATGTTTGACTGTTGGTGTGATGTTCTTTTTATGAAATGCTGTGTTGGTTTTACGCCAGATGTAACGGAACACACACCTTCCAAAAAGATCAACTTTTGTCGCATCAGTCCACTGAATATTTGCCTTGGAACTCTCCCATGGATGCCGTTTTTGCCCAGTCTCTTTCTTATTGTTGAATCATGAGCACTGACCTTAATTGAGGCAAGTGAGGCCTGCAGTTCTTTAGATGTTGTTCTGGGTTCTTTTATGACCTCCTGGATGAGTCGTCGTTGCGCTCTTGGAGTAATTTTGGTAGGCCGGCCACTCCTGGGAAGGTTCACCACTGTTCCAAGCTTTCTCCATTTGTGGATAATGGCTCTGACCGTGGTTCGCTGGAGTCCCAAAGCCTTAGAAATGGCTTCATAACCCTTTCCAGGCTGATACATAGGCCTATTATCTGTTCTTGAATTTCTTTAGATTGCGGCATGCTGTGTTGCTCTTTAAGCATGCTCCACATGCTCCACT
>NW_015649998.1:1433714-1440230 GCF_001515625.1 Sinocyclocheilus rhinocerous
TTTGTGATAACTGGCAATGAGTCTTTCACATCGCTGTGGAGGAATTTTGGCCCACTCTTCTTTGCAGAATTGTTTTCATTCAGCCGCATTGGAGGGTTTTTGAGCATGAATGGACTGTTTAAGGTCATGCCACAGCATCTCAATCGGATTTAAGTCTGGACTTTGACTTGGCCATTCCAAAACCTTAATTTTGTTTTTCTTGAGTCATTCAGAGGTGGACTTGCTGGTGTGTTTGGGATCATTGTCCTGCTGCATAACCCAAGTGCGCTTGAGGTCACAAACTGACGGCCGGACATTCTCCTTCAGGATTTTCTGATAGAGAGCAGAATTCATGGTTCCATCAATTATGGCAAGTCATCCAGGTCCTGAAGCTGCAAAGCAGCCCCAGACCATCACACTACCACCACCATGTTTGACTGTTGGTATGATGTTCTTTTTATGAAATGCTGTGTTGGTTTTACGCCAGATGTAACGGGACACACACCTTCCAAAAAGTTCAACTTTTGTCTCATCAGTCCACAGAATATTTGCCCAAAAGTCTTGGGGATAAACAAGATATTTTTTGGCAAATGTGAGACAAGCCTTTGTGTTCTTTTTGGTCAGCAATGGCTTTTGCCTTGGAACTCTCCCATGGATGCCGTTTTTGCCCAGTCTCTTTCTTTTTGTTGAATCATGAACACTGACCTTAATTGAGGCAAGTGAGGCCTGCAGTTCTTTAGATGTTGTTCTGGGTTCTTTTATGACCTCCTGGATGAGTCGTCGTTGCGCTCTTGGAGTAATTTTGGTTGGCCGGCCACTCCTGGGAAGGTTCACCACTGTTCAGAGTTTTCTCCATTTGTGGATAATGGCTCTGACCATGGTTCACTGGAGTCCCAAAGCCTTAGAAATGGCTTTGTAACCCTTTCCAGACTGATACATGTCAACTAGGCCTATTTTGTTTCTCATCTGTTCTTGAATTTCTTTAGATTGCGGCATGCTGTGTTGCTCTTTAAGCATGCTCCACTTTGTCAGACAGGTTCTATTTAAGTGATTTCTTGATTCAACAGGTCTGGCAGTAATCAGGCCTGGGTGTGGCTAGTGAAATTTAACTCAGCTTTCTAAAATAATGTGGTTAATCACAGTTCTTTCATGATTTAAGAGGAGGGGCAAATAATTTTTCACGTAGGGCCAGGTAGGTTTGGACAGCTTTTTTCCCTTAATAAATGAAATTATAATTTAAAAACTGCATTTTGTATTTACTTGCATTATCTTTGCGTAATATTAAAATTGGTCTGATGATCTGAATCTTTTAAGTGTGAAAAATATGAAAAAAATAAAAAAAACAGGAAGGGGGAAAAAACCTTTTCATGGCACTAGCTTTGGAGGTGTTGATGGAAGCGATTTACTGGATTTATGCTTTGATAATCGTACTGAATATTATCCAGATGTAGTTTTTGATAAAAATGGGATTTTCTCACCTTTTTGCTCAAAATTATGCATTTTTATGAAACCTACCTATATTCAAGTGTTGATAAAAAAAAGAATGCTTTAAGATAGAATAAAACTGATTTTTTTTTGTTTAAAAGTAGAGGCTCTGATCTTTATTTTGGTGTATTGCATATTCAAATATTCATACAGGAATATATACTTGTAAAAAAGACCACTTTTAGGAACATATTTGCGTGTCTTAAATTCCTTCGATACAAGCCAAAGTTGACGCATCAGTCTCAGCATCCGTTCAGCGAGCCAATCAGCGCTCCGGACAAGACGCGCAGGTCAGCTCCCTCCTCCATTAAGCAGGGTTAGACTGATCGGGAAAGCGTACGGATGCAATCTGTACCATAGCGATCGTAGTGATTTATCTTTCTAAAGTTGTGTGCGTGCCTGTAAAAAAACCACACACACACACAAATCTTGTGGTGACAATAAATGGGTTAATCCCACATAAGTCTCTAACCGGACGCTTCGTTGTGGATCTGTTGCCAACCGGCAAATTCACTTTAAAGGAGAAGAGCTACCAGTAGCCACTCATTTTTAAATGGTCCTTCGAGCCGGAGCCCAGATTTACTACGGAGAGATGTCACAGCATGGAGAGGATGAGCCGGTCGTGCGTGTCAGGAGGAAGACAGCCCTCCCTGCACGATATGAAGAGTATGACCTCAGTGGTTTCACTCTCCCAAGGCTGTACCCTGAACCCATGTCATCACATCCTCAATTTCATCCTACAGTGCCTCCCAGCCCAGAACCAGAGGACGGGGCAGTTGGTATCACTTCACCACAGCTACTGCGCAAAGAGCCTGATAGCCCTCAACAGTGGTCTGACAATGAAGCATGGGGCTCTGAAACCAGCATCCTCCAGCGTGAGAATAGGGATCTACACGTTGCAGAGTCTCTCCTACAGACCCTGCAGACGATGCAGCAAGAAAGGGACACGTTTCAACAGGCTACAGACCAGTATTCACAAGAACTTTCTCAGCTGAAACGACAAATGCAGCAGCTACAGATCCAAATGGAGCAGCGGCAGCCTGCAGCACAGTCTTCTCCACCTGTCACCCCTACGCGACCTGTACCCGCACCACGCAGTTTGCTGAAAACACCAGTGTCAGCCCCACGATTCAGGTCTGCTGAGGCAGATCAGCCTGAGCACAGTTCTGAGGCATTCCTAGCTCCAATAGCTGTTCCCAGAGCAAAGCCGCACTCCCCGTACCAAGCATCACACTCCGAACATTCAAGTGAGGAAAGAACCTATTACTCTAGAACTGAGACGCCTTACAGACTAAGTCGTTATGCATCATGCGAACCAGAGACCACAGGCCCTCCAACCTTTGAATCTGCCCGATGCTCTCACCTGCCATGCAGAGCATCCAGCCCAGTTCCTCCTGAGCTACAGCAGATGTACCGAGGTCCGACCTCCTGAGGCCAGATCAGATGGCACTGAACTTTGGATTTCACAAGGACAGAGTAACACTCAAGAATCTACACTGGGGCGCCTCTGGAATCACCAAACAGACACGCTTTCCTATAAGTATCGCCCCATAGCAAACACTAAGACTACAATGCGCAACATTTACAAGACTGTGGCAAGTCAGTACGACCCAATAGGATATCTCATTCCCTTCACTACCAAAGCCAAGCTCATAGTGCAGCGGCTTTGGGATAAATTCACAAGGACAGAGTAACACTCAAGAATCTACACTGGGGCTCCTCTGGAATCACCAAACAGACACGCTTTCCTATAAGTATCGCCCCATAGCAAACACTAAGACTACAATGCGCAACATTTACAAGACTGTGGCAAGTCAGTACGAGCCAATAGGATATCTCATTCCCTTCAATACCAGAGCCAAGCTCATAGTGCAGCGGCTTTGGGATAAGAAAAGAGACTGGGATGACCCACATTTACCTGCAGATCTTCTACAGACCTGGGCAGAGTGGGTTGAGGAGCTACCTGCCTTAAAAGACATTGCTCTCCCCAGATGTTACACCAGCCCAAGCAGAGACACAGACATGAGCCAAAGAGAAGTACACATTTTCTGTGACGCCTCTGAGCGTGCTTATGGCTCAGTCGCTTACCTCCGCACAGAGGATCAACATGGGGAGGTAGAGATGGCCTTTCTTACAGCCAGATATCGGGTGGCACCAAAGAAACAGCAATCAATCCCACACCTGGAACTCTGTGCCGCACTGACTGGGGCACAGCTTGCTAAAGTAGTCAGAACAGAATTTAATCTTCCCATCCATCAGTTCACTGTTTGGACTGACTCTACCACAGTCCTCACATGGTTGCATTCAAACTCTTGTAGATTTAAAGTGTTTGTTGGAACCAGAGTTGCCGAGATCCAGGACATTACAGACCAGCACACATGGCGCTATGTACCATCAACACTAAACCATAAGATGACATAACACGGGGGAAAAGCTTATCCAAGCTGAGACCAGACAGCCATTGGTACCAAGGGCCATCCTTTCTCAAAGATCCTCCGCATTGGTGGCCGGAAACCCCACATCCGGTGGCTGCAGACGAAGATGAGCTTCGTAAAACAGTTCCCTGTCGTCTTACCTGCTTCACCACCAGCCTGTCATTCCCTGACATCAGCCAGTATAAGACCTTTGATGAGCTACTGGAGCCCAGGGCCTGTCATGGTATTTTGGATGCAATTAATCACGATGTGCACTTTATGTGCATAAAGGCAAATGTTAGGGCAAATGTGTTAAAGGGGTCATATGATGCTTTTTTAAAGATCATTATTTTGTGTATTTGGTGTAACAGAATATGTTGACATGCTTTAATGTTCAAAAAACACATTATTTTTCAAATACTGTACATTATTGTAGGTCCTCTATGCTCCGCCTCTCTCAAACGCTTCGTTATAAGATGACATAACACGGGGGAAAAGCTTATCCAAGCTGAGACCAGACAGCCATTGGTACCAAGGGCCATCCTTTCTCAAAGATCCTCCGCATTGGTGGCCGGAAACCCCACATCCGGTGGCTGCAGACGAAGATGAGCTTCGTAAAACAGTTCCCTGTCGTCTTACCTGCTTCACCACCAGCCTGTCATTCCCTGACATCAGCCAGTATAAGACCTTTGATGAGCTACTGGAGCCCAGGGCCTGTCATGGGGCGGCAGGCAATAGTCCGTCAGCTGATGACTACAGAACGGCTGAAATCAATGTTCTACGACAAACTCAGGAGGAGTGCTTCCCCTCTGAACTGGAGCAGTTAAAGGCAGGTAAATCACTTCCCAGAAGCAGTAGGTTGAAGACACTAGCCCCTGAACTTGACAGTGAGACTCAGCTGATCAGAGTTGGAGGTCGCCTGCGCTGTAGCCCTTACCGAGATCCTAACGCAATACACCCCATTGTCCTCGACCCAAAACACCCAGTCTCTAAACTGCTCATACAGGGTTATGACACTAAACTCCACCATCCCGGCCCTGAGAGGGTCTTTGCCGAGCTTCTGCGTAAATATTGGATTCTCCGAGGCAGAGAGGCCATCAAACAATGTCAGAGTAATTGTGTAGACTGCCAGAAGTGGAGAAAAACCCTGAAGTACCCAAAATGGCAGACCTCCCTCCAGCTAGATTACGTTTATTCAAGCCCACCTTCTACTCAACAGGAACGGATTGCTTTGGTCCATATATTGTTAAAGTTGGTCGCAGAAACGAGAAGAAATGGGGCATCCTGTTCAAATGTTTAACTACCCGGGCAGTTTACATTTATGTCCTTCATAGCCTTAACTAATTTCTCATGTCTCTCAGACGATTCATCGCTAGACGAGGCAAACCATTCGAATATCACAGGAGGGAGTGATGAATCTGGCCGCCCCATGAGAAGGGAGTTTGGTGTGATGGGATCTAGATCGGAGATGTTGGATGAAGTGTAGCTGAGTGGCTTGGAATTTAAGATCCCTTCGATCTCCACCGGCAGAGTGTAAAGTACTTCAAAGGTGACAGACTGGGCACCAAGTGTTGTCATCAAGGCCTGTTTTAGGGAGCGAATCTCTCTTTCCCAGCTGCCACCAAAGTGTGGAGAATTAGGGGCATTGAAGTGGAATTGTACTTGCTGACTGGCAAGCTGCTCTTGCAGTTCTGGGATGATAGCTGTGTATGCTTCCTTCAATTCTCTCTCTTCTACTTTGAAGTTGGTCCCTTGATCTGATAATCTGAACTTATCAGTCGACACAGATGGCGACATAACCAAGTCCTTGCTGACCAATTCTGGAAGTGCTTCCTCAGGTTCTACCTTCCTAGCCTCCAGACCCGCCAGAAGTGGCAAGATGAGAAATCTGACCTCCAGGTTGGCACCATCGTCCTCATCGTTGACCCGCAGCTGCCCAAAGCACTCTGGCCAGCAGGCCGGGTGTCGAAGGTATTCCCTGAAGCAGACAGCAGAGTAAGAACAGCCCAAATTAAGGTGGGAGAGAAGTTGTACACACACCCAGTCGCCCGCCTCATCCAATTGCCTGCCATACCAGATTAAAGCTACTTTGAATAATAAAGGACATGGGCCTTTTTATTGTTGTGCATATTTCCTCCTGGAAATCTGAGGGCGGCTGTAAAAAAGACTACTTTTAGGAACATATTTGCGTGTCTTAATTTCCTTTGATACAAGCCGAAGTTGACACATCAGTCTCAGCATCCGTTCAGTGAGCTAATCAGCGCTCTGGACAAAACGCGCAGGTCAGCTCCCTCCCCCATTAAGCATAGTTAGACTGATCGGGATAGCATACGGATGCAATCTGTACCGTAGCGATCATTGTTATTTTTCTTGCTGAAGTTGTGTGCGTGCCTGTAAAAAAAAAAGCACACACACGTGCAAATCTTGTGGTGACAATAAATGGGTTAATCCCGCATAAATCTCTAACCGGACGCTTCGTTGTGGATCTGTTGCCAACCGGCAAATTCACTTTAAAGGAGAAGAGCTACCAGTAGCCACTCATTTTTACAGGAGGCCATCAAATTTTAGTGAAAATCATCAAAATCTCTAGCAGTGGCTGGCAACTTTTTAAAAAAATGCTGGCGGGGAAAGAGTTAAT
>NW_015649998.1:1440529-1447864 GCF_001515625.1 Sinocyclocheilus rhinocerous
GCATTATCTTTGTGTAATATTAAAATTAGTTTGATGATCTGAATCTTTTAATTCTGACAAATATGCAAAAATTAAAAAAACGGGAAGAGGGCAAAAACATTTTCACGGCACTGTACTGTGTATATATATATATATATATATATATATATATATATATATATATATATATATATATATATATATATATATATATATATATATATATATATATATATATATATATATATATATATATATATATATATATATATATATATATATATATATTAGTGCTGTCAAATGATTAATTGCAATTAATCGCATCCAAAATAAAAGTTTTTGTTCACATAATATATGTGTGTGTACTGTATATTTATTATGTATATATAAATACACATACATACTGTATATATTTTGAAAATATTTACACATATTTACATGTATATATTTATAATCATATAATTTATATTATATATAAATATTTGTAATATATAAACATAACACTTTTTTCTTAAATATATACATGCATGTGTGTATATGTGGCTTCAGGGTAGTTACTGCATGATATTAACAGCATTGCACAGAGGTACGATGCAGTTTGTATATGTGAACTCGGCAGGGTGATTTTAGCTATCTGAAAGATAGAGAAGAAAGCGGCATGGAACGTTTAGATCGAGTTCATGGCTTTGCCTCTAGCTTAGAGCCGTAACCTATTTAGCTATTTCAGTAAGGCTGGAAAACCCTGTAGTTCCCATCGATAAAATAACCCTGGGGTGTCTGTAATGAGGGCAGCTGCACATGCCTCCAGCTCTGCCAGCGAACATATGCAGCCTTCTTTCAGGGGCTGAGGTTGACCCTGCAGACTTCTGCGGCATAATCATGAGCACTGCCAACAATTCTCCAGCGGCCCACTTATCTGTCACTTGGTCTGGGTGGGCTAAGATGGTCAGAGAAAACTGCTACTTTTCACGCCTGTCTGCTGGAGACCATCACGGCCTCTATTTCTCTTTCGAGAGGGTGTGAAATGGAGGGTTTGAGTATTGAAGTACCAGGTAAGCACCTGAGTTAGATGGTGATTTTGAACACTGAGAGGGATGAAATGATGGAATGAAGAGAGGGGCGGAGGGAGAAAGAGAGGGAGGAACGAAGTGGTGGAAAGGTGAGTGCTTGAGACGGGTACGGACAGAGGAGAAAGCGACGTGGAGAATGTGAATGAGCATGTGCAAGCGCGAGGAGAAGCTGAAGGGAGGTGAGACAGGAAGGGAATGGTATGAGAGGAGTGTATATGGAGGACAGAGGGAGGGGTGAAGAATGAATTGGAGTAAAAAGCAGTGTAAGCACTTTTTCGCTTCACTGGAAAGTACATGAATCTGAAAGGAGTTTTCTCCAACAGGGAATTCCTACTACTTTGTGTCTTCTCCGGGTCTTATGTAAAGCTACAGTTCACCCATAAATGAAAGTCCTGTCATTATTTACTCATCTTCATGTCATTTTTAAAGAATATCCTGTAAACAAATCTGTATAGTGAAAGTGAATGAGGACTGGGGCTTTCAAGCTTCAAAACGACAAAAAAAAGCACCATAAAAGTGGTTATTTTGACTCATGTGCTATATTCAAAGTCTTTTGAAGCCATACAATAGCTTTGTGTGACAAAAAGTCCAAATGAAGTTTAAAAAGTAGCGATGTCTGATTCATATGGAGACAGATCAGCCTCAAAAATAACACATTTGCAACACAAAATTCATAAATGCACAGCACAATTTACATTTACAAAATCCGATTCGTAAATTCAAAACACAATTCATAAATACACAAGTAAAAGCATAAATATTTCTCCAAATGCTCACACAAATGCATCTTACCTAAATATGAACAGAAGCACAAACAGAACAAACCAACAGAAGGCAGTACCATCATCTTTCTTCTTTTATTCCAGACACAGATTTTGTAAATGTAAATTGTGCTGTGCATTTATGAATTTTGTTTTGCAAATGTGTTATTTTTTAGGCTGATCTGTCTCCATAGATTCATGAACTAATTGTTCTTTTGAATTTGATCTTTTCAATGGATCGAGTTCACAAAACTAATCTAAATGATTTATTCACAAATCAGACAGGCAGGTCAGATAAATTCTCACTGACTCAAATGTCCTACAATTCAGTATGTCCCTCACATCTTATGACTAGTAGGACTTGCAATATAGCGCATGAGTCATTTGAACCACTTTTATGGTTCTTGCATTGGGCTTTTGCAATCTTTTTGAAGCTCGAAAGCTCCAGTCCCCAATTCATTGTAAAGGTTTCATATGAGAGGTAGCAAACAATAACGACTTTCATTGTTGGGTGAATTATCCTTTTAAAACATGAACAGAGGAAAACAGGCTTGTTTCTGAAATTCAAAATGTTCACAAGGTCATCCTACTTTCTTTTAATTGGATAAAAATCTAATATAGAACAGTTCACAGGCATTTCTTTAACTAGAGACTTTCACCGGGAGGTAAATTCTCAGTGTTTCAATGAGGACACAAACAGCAAGCTCCATTATTAGGCCATAGGGGATGCTAAGTCTTAATTAGCATTGTCTCGAGAGGATGAAAAGTGTCTGTGTTTCTTCAAGAGGACAACATCTTTGAGGGACTCTACATGATATAAATGGTTGTGGCACTTATCATCTACAAATAGAGACGAAAGGCACACTATAACACTAATCCAACACAAATATTTTAAAACCATGCTTAGTCAAACTAACAAGTGCAACTTAACACCTTAGCAAGCAAAAGCCATTGCGCATTGTAATCCACACCTGTGTTGCTGATGCTGTCAAAATGTGTGAGGAAATGTTACATATTATATTAGCACTGGTTTTCAGTGGTTTAAAGTTACCACTTTACAGGTTTGTTGACTCTGTAATATAAATGTGGTTCCTTAGAGCCCATGGTGTCCTCAAGAGACATAGCACAGATCTGCAGCTCAGTTGGAAACAGAACTTTTCCACTGACTAATCTAAAGAGTTTACTCAAGCCTCCCGAGAATACATTGTTATTTCCTTAACTCATTTCTTGGCAACAGAAGTAGTTGCTGAATAAATGAATACAAATGTCTTTATGCTGTTTTTAATGGAATTTGACTAATTTACTTTGTAATACTAAGTTTGCAATTTTATGATGAGCTAAATGCTAGTAATAGCTTTTGTATTTCTATGTCTGTTTTCAGAATTACAAATATATAAAATACCATATACTGGTAAGAAAAAACGGACACATCTTCCATAACTGCATCTTTAGGAACATAAAGGAACTCATTGAAGTTGTGCTCACAATAACACTAGGAAAAGTTTGTGTAATTTGGTGGATAAAATGTATATTTAATTGGGAAATGGCAGTGCAAATGTACAATTCCTTTCAGAGTTTGTGCTTTGAGAAAGCATACTTTATTCTTTCCTTTTTGTGTTTAGAAGTGTACATTTTTAACATAGCTTGCCATTATAGTAGATAAATGCCAGTCATGCTGGGTCTTTACATTTGCTTTGAATTGAGATTATTCTATTGAATCTCCTCTCTTTTTTTAAGATCTGCATAAAGATAAATTAATGTCTCAATACAACATAGGACACTGATCTCTGCAATGTGAACAAGCTTCATTTAACATTATACCATGCAGATTGCATGTATAATGTTGGCATTTTTTGTGGAATTTGTATTTGGAATTTGGAAGATGAAGTAATGGCAAAAACTTTTAATTAGAAAACATAGCAAATATGTAGTATTGTGCATCCCAAGTTTGCATAATAACTAAATAAAATTGATAAATACACAATTGCATTCATTGTAACATGTACTGTATACTCAGTAATGGGTATTTTTTAATGGCTGTCAATGGAGAAAGATGCTGTTTGGGCCTAGATGGTGTTTGTTTGACCCATTTGATTTTACATTACAATTTCAGCTCTTGTTAGACTTTGCAGCAACCGGCTCATTTGTTAATTCATGTAATTCATTTAATAATTAAATGCACTTTTTTATAATTCTTAAAACATTTAATTCATTGGATGTATATACTGTTAGGTAACACAGACTTGCATATCCCAATGAAAATTGACACCAAAGATTAAACTTTTTTTCTGTGCTTCCAAGCAACACTTTGGACCACCTCAGACCTGGACTCCCCGTGGTGTATTTCCTGCGGGTCGCTCCCCTGTGGTGGTGTCATGGCTAAATGCCATATTCATTTAATGCTGCACCATGCCATCCCTCTGGACGTGAACGTTCCAGAGCTTGCATAACTCTGCTTTGGCCTGTTTTATCATTCATTCAAAAGGCCTTTATATATTCTCTTTCTCAGATGATAAATGGCACAAGGAATTTAATTAGAGCTATGGGAGGAGAAGGGGCCTGATGAATCTGATACTTTGTGGCTCTCGCACACAAATCAAAGGTGAAAGTGTGTGTGTGTGGGACAGCGGAGCAGGGAGATGTCATTACCACAAATGGCGTGATGTGCCTGTCAGGCGTGGTGGAATTAACTCACTCATTCTGATCTCAACAGCTGAGGGAGCCACTCTGCTCAGGGAAATAACTAATCTGTATGCAGGTCATTTGTGGACACGACAGGAACCGGAGCAGAAAATGATTCCATACTCACAAGAGCCAGGGCCAGACAATTTACTGTAATGAGTTGATATTCCTACTAGTCCTTCAGAAATTACATATGAAAATATTTCCACTCTAAAACACTTCCAGAGAATATTTTGGAATGAAGCTTTATGGAGATGGGTACACAGGTGCAACGAATGTCTCTTGAGGTTATGACACTTTATTAATAAAAATAGATTCTTATTCGTGGAAAAGTGCCATCAAAATGTATGTTCTTTGAGAGCTGACAAAGCTAGAGTGGTTATGTATTTTGGGTAACGGCTAACGATACTGATGTAAACTGTGGTCATTTCTGATAAAAAAAAATCCTTGGACCTTATGGGACTACACAAAAATGAAGCCATTCTGAAGAAGAGTTCACACAAAAATGAAAGTTCTGCCATTATTTTCTCACCCTCATGTCATTCCAAACCTTGTATGCTGTTATTTGTCCTGTGAAACACAAAGTAGAAGTTTTTGAAGAATTGTTACGCAGTTCTTGCCATACAAAAAAAAATACACATCTAAAAGCACAATAAAAATACCCCGGTGGTCACTATGTAGTGTCGTTGTTTGGCAAAAATAGGTGTCTACTGTTGTTCCCTGGAAAAATACCAGCATACCTACATTGTTGGAAAGACATCAGGGTGAGCAAATAATAGAACTTTCAGTTTCTGGTGAATTATTCCTTGAAAAGCGCATACATTTTGCATTGACATTTAACTCAAATAATAATAGCACACAGCAATAGTAGATCTATAGCAATAGTAGTCGTTCCTACTGAAATGCAGTTGTACACAATGGTTATTATCCTTTGAATCAACCCCTACAACAAAGCCTGCAGCTAATGAATGTGTTGGCATACAACCACCGACATAAATGTGTCTGTCAGGACCTCTAAGTAAAGGGAAAATTAGTTGTTTCATTTCTTATTCATTAAATAAGTCTTCCCATTGCAGTGTACCACAAAGCAGGAACCTTGATTTTATATGCATTCTCCACACATTACCATTTCCACAGCCGTCCCGACGGATTATCCAGACAAAAACAAGTCGGGTGGAATCAAACTATGGCAGACTGTTAATAACAAAATTATTTCAATGGAAACCCACAAACTGCCAAACCTGCAGAGTAAATGTGCAACCTAGTAAGGTATGTGAGGGCTTGCTTTGCGATAAAGACATCCGGTGGGACACAAACAAACCTGTTGCTATGTTCCACCATCCATTTTGCAATGGCATACACCACTTATATACAACATAGTACAATAACTGTGTATTCTATTGTGTGTGTCATGTTTACTAATGTTTTGGCCATGTAATTCCTTGTTTATCACACCAGTAAAGCTTCTTAAGTGAATCTCTCCCGCATCGGCATCAGCTTTGTGATTTAGAGAGCACACTCAATACTGTAAAACATTCGGGGGGTTTTTTCAGCGTTTGATGCTTGCCCGCAGCTTTGAAGCAGCACTCCAAAACCTAATTAATATAACAGATTGTCTAGCAGCACACAGAATGTGACAGTCTGGAACTCTCAACAACAAGAAAATGTTTGCACTCATTTCGTTATACAGGATCATTCATAATCTTTCTTTTCAAAAGAGTAAAGTGAATGCTTAATTTTACTTTGTGGCTCAAAAACTGGCAACAGTTTGTCTTTAGGCGTCTTTGAACCAACAGATTCTCCCTCTATTGTTTACCATCTGTGCATTGTTTTTGTCCAGATGTAATGGAATCACCTCACATTAGTTCTGTTTATTCTGACGCTCAACACATTTTCACTTGGACGGCGATTAGACCTGAAGTGATGTTCTTTTCCACCTACCTCTGAACTCCCTTTAGCTTCTAGAACAAAAGGTCACAATTATGGCCTGACGGCTCTCATGCCCACTGACTTGTGATAAATGAGACTGGTATTATAATGAAGAGACCCACCTTTGGGGAGAGATAGCAAAAGGTCAAATGACTGTCAGGCCGGCGCAGGTACATGGGGTTGGAGGGTGACAAGCACCATTAATTATGAAGTGGGACAATCAGTTTAGATTGGAGGAGGAGCCACTAAGACAGA
Source organism: Sinocyclocheilus rhinocerous (assembly GCF_001515625.1). NCBI lineage: Eukaryota > Metazoa > Chordata > Actinopteri > Cypriniformes > Cyprinidae > Sinocyclocheilus > Sinocyclocheilus rhinocerous. The sequence goes on from NW_015649998.1 coordinate 1,447,206, forward strand.
GTTTTCAAAGTTTTTGATGTCAAGGATAATCCACCCCATTCATAAAATATAATGGAATATAGACTCACATATTTATTTATTTATTTATTTTATTTAGTCATTTAGCAGACGCTTTTATCCAAAGCGCCTTACAAATGAGGACAACAGAAGCAATCAATTGTAGTATTAAAACAACTAAAAACAGATCCAAAACTAAAAGCTAAAACTTTATAAATAAAACTTACTTAAACACTAATGAGACAAGTAAATACACTTACGAGCTGCTTTTAACTTCCGCTGATAAAGACTGCTTCTCTCAAAGAGTATTTCTTTACACTGTTTTCTGCTGGGGCTTGAACACACTTTCCTTATTTTTTTTCACAACAAATGGCCAAGCAAGCACAGACACTGACAAGATACGCGATACAGAACGAGACCAAACGTGATATCAGCACGTCTCCATACAGTAAACTTTTATATAAAAGTAATATTATATATACATTTTTATATTTGCTATACAAATGCATTTTCATGAATATAACCTCATTTGTACTATGTGCGAAATAGTAACTGTGTTAGTTAAAGGGGTCATATGATGCTGCTAAAAAGAACATTATTTTGTGTATTTGGTGTAATGAAATGTGTTTATGCGGTTTAAAGTAAAAAAAACACATTATTTT
>NW_015649998.1:1448069-1453001 GCF_001515625.1 Sinocyclocheilus rhinocerous
GCGGCGGCAACAATATTACAGCGAGAATAAAAGTTACTCCTTCTTTCTTTGTGTGAACATTTGGACAGCGTTATGCAAATCTTCCCAGATAGTGACGTAGGTATGTGTAGGTAGGTGAGGCTGACTCTTAACTGTTATAAAGAATATCTCTTTGGATTTGAGACTTTAGTCTTTGCAACTTTACAGATCTTCTTTATGCACCAAGAGCTTGTAACACTCCAAAGAAAAAGGAAAAATTGAAATCGCATCATATGACCCTTTAAAATATATGTTGTTTGCAATATAAAATAATTGGCTGTCCTGACATTGTCCTAAAGCCAAAATAATTAAGTATGTATTAAGTTGGCAATGCATCTTTTTTCTATCATATCTTAGAGCAATGTTAGATTATATACCCGAAGAGAATCATTTTATAGCATTTTTCACAATAAATACTGTTCCAAAGCTGCTTTACAGAGAATATTGCCTAATAGCCCCCAGTGAGCAAGCTGAAGGCAACAAATGCAAGAAGGAACTCTCCAGAAAGATACAGTACAAATACAAACTCTTCTTTAAAGTATGTACACTGCATGTACAGAGAAATAAGAAATGTCTCCTAATAGAATACAATAATAATCTCATGACTGTTTCCTTTAGGAAATTAGAATGAAATGTAATTCAATATTAAGGGCCAGTTTTACTAACAGCTTGCGCCAGCGCAAACCGTCTTTTGGCGTTAAAATAGTACTGTCAGGTTTTACTAAAGACGCACAATGAAGAATTAGCGCTGAAAAGGCGTGGACAGTTAGTTTTGCGCCTGACCTTATTGAATATGCATTTGTAGGAGTTTCCTTTTCAAATGCAAAAGTTATGGGAGGAGAGTATTAAAATGAATCACGCAACGCATTTTACTAACGTTTGCGCTCATCAAATTACTGGCATTTGGAGGCACCACAGAGAACAGAGAGAAGGGTGGAAGGGAGAGGATTTTTCCACACGCATTCATTTATTTGGAAAGAACACATTATTTGAACATATCGTTTGCCAAGCCATGTTATTTTTAATTTGCTTCAGGGAATAAAAGACGACTTGGAACCCTCAAGAAGGAGTCACGCAATACCAGCTTTATCAAAACTTCTTGTAATCCTTCATTTTTTGGCCTTTGGTTCTTTTCAACGTACTGTGGCTTATTTATTTATTTATTCTTTATTTGCGACTGCTCTAATTTGCGCTGCGCTTGGTGTATTGCGTTGGTCGATATGTAAATGAGATGTTGCGTCTGTGTTCTTTCATTTGCGCGTTGTTAGTAAATCACCTGCAGAAATTTCGGAATTGCACTCTCACGCTAATTTACCCTGTTTAGTAACACTGGCCCTAAATATCAGAATATTAACATTATTGCAAATGTTTATTTATTTATTGCATTTTTATTTACATTTTTTTTCTGTAAAACATCCCACCATCTTTTGAGTTTGCCCCAGTTTGAAAGCATTAAGAAATTCAGAGCTCTTTTTGAATATACTCAAACAAATATAAAGTCATCATTTTGAGTTTGGTATACAATGCGATGACATTTTAAGGAAGTCTCTGTCATGCAGCGCATAGATGCCCACATTTATCTTGCTCATGGATCATTTACTAAGTTAGCGCAGGTCACATTGATCAGCTCTGTGTGGAGGTTTGTGCAGACTTTAGTGGGGTCAGTGCACTTAAAGGCTGGCCGGTTGAAACGGCTGGAGTAAATTAGTTGGACCTTTATGGGGCTAGATTCTGACATCAAAGCTGGAATAGATAATGAGGCCATTAGTCTTCCTACCTCAAATCACTCCAAAGAAGGTCTTTTTCACATACACATGCTGATGCATAGGCACATATTTTGATTGGACTGCTCCCACAGAATAGTTCTAATCGTGGCAAATGTTTGAAATAGAAATTGATTCTGAGCTATTTATGCACCATTTCAGATGCAGTGACTCTTACACCTCAGAGACCCTGTCAAACTTCTGCATTCAAGTTCTGTCAGAAATTCTGCATTATGGTTATATTTACCAATCTATAAGCCAGGAAACATTTACACCTAAATAACATTCAGTGAGACTACATATTAAATGCATATCCTCCATTAGGCGAACCCCATTATCAGCATTCGCTCTGACAGTAAAATCCAAAAAAATTACCTCCAGGGATTTTTTTTTCAAGCATAAGATTCAATGTACCATAATTAATGTATTAATGATATGATCTGATTTCAAAATTACCCCTTTTTGGAGGCTAATTCAGACTGTAATGGCAAAGAGCATTTATGAAACAGCTGTTTAGCATTCAACAAACTCTGGCCTCACTCGCTTTTTGTTGTTGCTGTGTTAAAAGGATCCATCCTGTAAATGTCTGCTGCACAGTAAATCAAGACCTCCTGCCCCCAAAACACACTACTGAAAATATATGATATGAAATATCAGATGGCTTTTAACCATAATGTGATAAGCATTTTTCCTCACAGGTTGCATGGGTCAGATGGAACATTTAACCACGTATGCAAGTATCCAGCAGCCTTTGGGGGCATCTGTACAACTGCTAGGATGACTTACTGTATAAAGCCAAAGAAATTCTTGAAAGTTTGTGGACCATGAGGGTGTGATTATGTGTCTCTCCCCACATTCAATTCCTGTGGCTCCTGCTGCCAGCTTCAGTGCCAGAACCTCATAATCCTTGTTAAAGTATCTCAAAGCTGACTTTGACTTCCATCCAAACCACAGTGGGATCGGCGGAGCTCCATCACTGAATAATTCTGGCATTAATTTAAGGGCCGATTCTATGAATTGTGGCTGCTGCTGTAAGGCTCTGTTTCCACTCATCAGAGCTGTTTAGGAATAAATCACAGTGGGATTGTGTTAAGAGTGCTATAGAAGATTAAGTCCAGGATTTATTAGAATGGGTTATATATTAAATATCAATTAACAATAATAGATATAAAGGTATTTATGGTTCAGAAGTGACCACTATTGCAGCTGCAATATATTACTTGGTCAATTTGTTATTCATGTTCTTTGATACATGACTTTTTTTTTTCTTTTTTTTTTCCACAGGAGTACCAGATTGACATAATATTTGCGCAGACGTGGACAGACAGCCGGCTCAGATATAACAGCACTATGAAAATATTGACTTTGAACAGTAATATGGTTGGACTCATTTGGCTACCAGACACTATCTTCAGAAATTCCAAGAGCGCAGATTCACATTGGATTACTACACCAAATCAGCTCCTTAGAATATGGAATGATGGGAAAATACTTTACACTTTGAGGTAAGCCATTTTTAATAATCTGATATTTGTGAAAGTAATTGAATAAAAATGCAATGTTATTTAAGATTAACTGTTAAACTTAATCTTAAATAACAAAACTAAGTAATTATGGAGGAAAATATCTGTAGCAAGATCTTTTATGTAGAATAAAAAATTCAGTTGCTTTCTATACTTATGGAACTTGAGCACACAGAATGTGCTCAATTGTTTTCTAAGACATTTGAAATAAAAAGTCAAGAAGCGTTTTCTTTACTGAAATATGAAACTGTTAATGTGAACCACTTCATCAGTGACAGTGGGTCACTGATTTTCAGTGTCTTTATTGAAAATGTTTTTGTTTGCTACTTTTTATCTTTGCAAGATAAAAAGTAAATATAGGGATATTTTGTTGCAGAACACAAACAATTGTCAGTCTTGTCGATTCAAATAAGGATCACCCTGACAAGGCCACCAGAGGAAAAAAGTACATTTTTAAAACCCACAAGCTTTTGACAACGTCATCATAACAACACTGTATGAAAGGTATAAAAGAAAAACTATTTGCAAAACAGGATGTAATAATAAAGCAGACAGTAGGTCAGCGTCAGTGGTCTAGTTTCAGGATTCTTGCAACAGAGCGTAAAGTAGTACTTGTGATTTTTGTTTACTTTAATCAGTATTATTAAGTAAGCTAAATACTTTAGATTATATAAATAAATATATATAATTTTATATATTCAAAATTATACTTTGCATAATGTCTAAAGAAAACTCTGAGGCAGGGGTTCTCAACTCTGGCCCTTGAGGTCACTCTCCTGCAGAGTTTAGCTCCAACCCAGTAACTTTATATTAATCCTGCCCTTACGAAAGTGTAGTAACCATGTTTTTTTGGCATATTGATTACCATTTGTATGATCACAGTTTTACACAAGTACCATGGTTAAACTATGGTTAATTTGTGGTTACAATGGTTTAACTGTAGTAACCATGTGGTTTTATTGGTCCCACTTTATATTAGGCGGACTTAACTACTATGTACTTGCATTTAAATTAATCATTTGATACAGTAAAATGCACTTATTTTGTATATATGTTTTTACATTGAGCTTACATTTTAAAACCTCAATAGCCGCAAAAGTGTTTTTGCAATACAGTATGAACACAATAAGTACATTGTACTTATTTTTGATGTAAGTACATAGTAGTTAAGGCCAACTAATAAAAAGTGGGACCGTTTTGTCTATAGTAAAACCATTATTAATTTTTGTAAGGGTTTACAGCGCCTGTGGCCTGCAGTTGATTACTGAAGAACAGAATTTTGACTTGTTCCTCAGTTTGTAAAAAAGAAAAAAACATGTGTTTAAACTAATGCACTTGCAGTGGAGACCCAACAAGATATCTGGAGGGAAATGTCAAGATGTTTGTGGTTGTTCTTTCAATTTTTTCAAGCGTTTAAATAGGCCTGGGTGATAAAACGGTATCGATATTTATCGATGGTACACCTTCGATAACGATATAAAAAATGTTCGATATAGTGCACGATATAGGCATGTGCTATGAGTGATGCAGACGGCACACACAAACAGGAGCACAGGTGCCTGCCTGTGATGAGGAGATTGTGATTAAAAAAATGAATATTAGTCGAATTTAAAATAAACATTTGCATT
>NW_015649998.1:1453472-1478272 GCF_001515625.1 Sinocyclocheilus rhinocerous
ACAGAAGAGATGTATAGAAAGCCATGCAATGTTAAAACAGTTTAAACTTTTAGAAAACACGTCACGAATTTGTGGAGGTTTATTCCTTTTCACTGCGTCTCATATGTTTTTAAAGGCAATCTGTGTGATGGGCGATTCGGCTCTTTGTATTAAGCAATGCATAAATACATGATGCTGTTTTGTTCATAATTGTTTATGCAATTTACAAAGTTAATTTAGACGTAATGCACGTTTTTTTTATAGACAGTTATTTCCATGCGTTGACAGTTTGTGCTGCATTATTTTGCTCATTGTGCCCTCCTGTGGCCTCGGGAGACAAGCCAAAAGTTTAACCTATTTAATCTGCATATAAAACATTACAAATTAGATATTTGTTTAATTTTTATTTTGTGTTTGACTATTAAAACATATATTAAAAAAAAATATTTGTTGTTTGTCTCAATAAATTGAGTTAATTTAAAAAAATATGCAGACGGCACACACAAACAGGAGCACAGGTGCCTGCCTGTGATGAGGAGATTGTGATTAAAAAAATGAATATTAGTCGAATTTAAAATAAACATTTGCATTGGAAGGCAAAAATAGTACAATGAATGTTAGGTGTGCGTCAGGGAGCGTCATCAGTGGAGCACGAGATGCGGTGATGATAATTTAAAAATACAGTGGTTAAATGTAAATTTTTTTTTCTATTGCTCTGTTTTAAAAAAGGTTATAAAAATGTCAATAATTATCGATACCGAACGATATGAAGCATTATATCGTTGATACATTTTTTTAGCTATATCGCCCAGCCCTACGTTTAAACATAGCAACAAATCATTTTTAAGTGTATAATGATGAAAAATAAAATGAAGTTGAATTTTAAAGTAATGTGTTTAGTTTGATACTAACACATACAGTATGCAACAAAGAGTCTCGGATATGATTTTATCAGTCTATATTTAACTATTCCACTTGCACATGAATTTTTGCCTAGATACTTTAGGCTTTTGAGTCAAATTTGGACACAACATCCTTTTCTCTGTACTTTTTACACCCCTTTTTGTTAGTTCCAAAACCTCTGTTCCTAAATATGATTTCCAGTGCCTTTAATCAGCTACCCAGACTGAGCAGATGTCACTTTGACATTTTTAGGCGCCTCTATTTCAGATTAGGTCATCGCTTTCAAAGTCCTTGATGAAATATCAGGAGCTGGGATGAATTTAGGTCCACAGTTACAAATTTACAGCAAAAAAAGTCAGCAGTCACTGCCAAAGGCACTATGTCAAAGAGTATTCTCTGAGACAGCAAAACACAGTGTTCTGTTCTGAAAAGTAATATTTATAATATTTGATGGGTCTGTGTTTTGATCTGAACATTAAAGGCTTTGGAAATGTGGCCAAAGATCAGCAAATCCGAACTCTCAGTGACATCCGCCTGTCCTCTGAGTTAGAGCTCCACTGCGAGACAGCCTTTCTTGTCTGGTGTGACTCCAGTGTCGGTGATGTTGAGATGTGATGACACTCGTTCATATCCGACTAGCCTAGTTTGGTTCAGTGGTTGGTATTTGTGACGTATCTGTTCAATAAGACTCTAGGCTAGGTTTAACCACAATTAGGCCAGGAAGCCGCAGAAACTGCCTGTGATGTCATATATTATTTAGCAGCCCGCTGCAAATGGGGCTTGTGAACAAACCTTTGGAAACCCTGCATGGGCAGCAGCAGAGTCCTCTGGTTAATCTTTTATAGGGGCCAATTCACACTGTGAATGAACTGCATAACAACCTCTTACACTGTCTTGACTTTTTGGTCAAACAAATTGCTTATGATTCGAATGGCAGCTGCAACAAACAGTCCATTTAGGAAACGACTACCTCCTCTCTTGAGAACCATAAAAAACATTATTTACCTCTTGTTGATGCAAGGAAAACTTTTAATTAAGTGGCTTGGAGATAGATCTCTGGCTATATGTGGATTAGGTGACAATGGTACTATCTTATTAAATTTCAAGTTATTCAATAAAATGTGAAAAGAACCTCTAAATTCCCCTGGGGTTCGTGGAAGTACTCGTGTCTATCCTTAATGTGTTGACTGCCATTTAAAAGTTTTTAAAAGTTTGTTTATTTATTTATTGTAATAATTTATTCTAATATTTAACAGATTATAATACTCATACTTAAAGGGATAGCTCACCCAAAAATTCTGTCATTAATTACTCACTCTCAGGTCGTTCCAAAGCCGTAAGACCTTTGTTCATCTTCAGAACACAAATTAAGATATTTTTTGATGAAATCTGAGAGCTCTCTGACTCTACATAGACAGCAAGGGACCTAACACGACCAAGGCTCAGAAACGTAGCAAGGAGATTGTTAATATAATCCATGTGACATCAGTGGTTCAAGCTTAATTTTACGAAGCTACGAGAATACCTTTTGTGCGCGAAGAAAGCAAAAATAACGACTTTATTCAACAATTTGTCTCCTCCGCGTCACCCTGGTGCCATTTTGGAGAGTATCACAAACGTAAACAACGTATGCTGTTCTGTGTCAGCAGCACCTTACATGGATACGTTGTTTACGTTGTTTCCGCTTTGATCTGAACGTTAACAACGAATCCGCGTACATCCGTTGCATATGTTGTTTACGTATATGTGATACTCTCAAAAATGGCGCTATAGGGTGAATAGAGCCATTTGGATCTAATTCACCAATTGGATCCAATTGGAGGAGACCAATTTTAAAATAAAGTCATTATTTTTGTTTTCTTTGCGCACAAAAACTATTCTCGTAGCTTCGTAAAATTACGGTTGAACCACTGATGTCACATGGATTATTTTATCGATCTCCTTGCTACGTTTCTGAGCCTTGATCGTGTAAGGATCCTTGCTGTCTATGGGAGGGTCAGAGAGCTCGTAGAATTCATCAAAAATATCTTAATTTGTGTTCTGAAGATGAAACGAAGATCTCACAGGTTTGGAACGACATGAGGGTGAATAATTGATGACAGAATTTTCATTTTTGGGTGAACTATTCCTTTAACATTTATACATCCTATTTATTTCTTGTTTTTATGTAAATTTATTGATTTATGCATAATTTATATAGATTTTATTTCACATATCTGTTAACTATAAGAATTTATTCTGATACATAACAAATTTTTGTACTCGTACTTAACGTATATAGATTCTGTTTATTTTTTGTGGTCTTTTAAATAATTTAACAATTATCCTGTTGTGTTAAAAAAATTGCTTAAAAAATTGCATAAATTATCACAATAGTGTTAAGAAGAACATATCTGAAACCACACAATTTCCTTTCTCCCTTCCGTATTTTATTTATTTATTTATTTTATTAAAAAACACCACAGAGAGTGAATGTGCTTACACCACTGTAGACATTACTAATGAGAGCCGTAATGTGAATTACAGTATATGCCTCTGGCACTTCTCGTTATAAATACATATGTATCATCACGGCAGACTGGGGTGCACATGAGAAAGCATTGTTTGCTTATTGCAAACTAACACTGTAAGCAAATGGTTCATACATTTTCTTCAGCAGTGTCATCTACACCAACAGAGCCCAAAGCTCATAGTTAACAACATAAAGTAACAAAATGCATAAAATCTGTCTTTCTCATTTGAATTGCACTGTCAAGCTAACAATTCCAACTTTGATTCAAAGTGAAAGTGGAAATATGAAAAATTTGGGCTTGTCACATGAAACTAGTCTACTGTTGTCTTTTCATAAGTCTGAAACTACTGCTGCAGATTTCCAAATATAGTCAGATGAGTGGGTGTCCACTGAAGCCGACTCTGCCCTAGTTATTCAAATCGGGACATCCAAACACACACTGCTACATTGCTTGTCATGTCCTTTTCAAGCTGTCCCTTCAGAAAAGCTCACCTCAGTGAGAACAACAGCAAGATCAAGACCTTGTCTGCTTATGTACAATCATGATTTAAAGGCTGTGTGTTCAAATAAATATACTTAAAGCTGGCATTAACTTGGCAAAGAACATTGAAGCGCCTTCACACAAGCAAGAGTTACATTGTACTGAATATCAAGTCTGATATTCAGGACAAAACAACATGATTGCTTTTATACTGCTGTTATACAACAACTATAAAGTATAAAACTATTCATATTACATAACATACACTACTATTCATCAATTCAAGTTTGGGGTCGGTAAGTTTTTTTTTATGTTTTTGAAAGTCACTAACGCTCAGCAAAATACAGTAAAAAGAATAATATTGTAAATATTATGTTTTCTATTTTAATATATTTTACATTTATAATTTATTTCTGTGATGAATTTTCAGTGTCTTCAGTGTCACATGATCCTTCAGAAATATGCTGGTTTGGTGCTGAAGTAACGTTTCATAATATTTTGTTAAAAACAGTTTTAAGTGCTGCTTAATTTTTTGTCAATGCTATGATTCATTTTTAATAGAGCGTTCAAAAACTGCATTTATTTTATTGGTTTATTTTTTGTAATGTTGCTTTTAGTCAATTTAATGCATCCTTGATGAATGCAAGTATTCATTTCTTTCACAAAAAAAAAAAAAGGGAACTTTTGAACGGAAGTGTAGTAGGCCTATTTCTGATTAAGTTATTTTTTTCCCCTTTTCAGTGATTTTTTTTTAAAAGAAATATCAGCATTCTTGGAACGCCACTTGTCCAATCAAATTAGAGAAACAAATGTAACTGCTGTTTAAAGCCATTTAATAAATGTTTTTCCATTTTAGTTAGTATTCGCCTTAGGTCCAAACATTTTAATACTTCCTTTTTCATCCAGACCTGTGCTAAATATACTTTCAGATTCACAAGTGCTAATGAAGGTGGAGTTAAAACCATGACAAAAACAACAACATACGAACAGAGAACAAGCGGTGAAGTATTTTTGGGAAAACAGCTACTTGGTTAATGCGTCTGAGGCAGAGCAATGGCCTATTCAGGTATCTCTCAGCTGCCTGAAGACCAGAGCGTCTATTTGGACCAGAGGACATTTCACAGGCCAGTGGAGAGACTACATCATGCCGTCTCCAGCGCTCCGTGAAATATTTCCTTGGCAACAGGAGAAACAGCACTGATGCTGAGGGGCAAATTCTGCGGATAAAGCCAATCTGGAACAAAGGCTAACTAGATGCTGCCATATGGAGCTCATGATCGATATTCAGTGACACAGCAGACATGCAGCAGTGGTATTTAGGAGGAGTGTGAAGGAAAAAGGGTAGTGCAGACTACGAAATGGCACTCTCTATTTTAATTGCAGTCATCGGAGCTTTGAAGTAAACAATGCTGGAATTTGTGAGTGCTGTACACTTTCTGAGCTGCAACACGCAGAGCTCGGTGGCACTGATTCAGGTCTAGGCTCAGAAATGAGAAATTTGATTTGCCATACCTCTCCATAATACTTAATATGTGCTGTCGGGACATTTGTTTACCAATACAGCAGTATTTACCATGATGGCTTCTTTGTTGCATATTTGCAAAGACTAAGGTTGCTACAGTAAGCCAATTATCCACTGGCGCTATGTTACTCACTGAAGCAAGGGATTGTGTTTAAGCAGCCAACAGAGCGGTGTGTATCTACTTGTCTATTCATTTCAAATGCTCTAGAACCAATCCATTATTTTGTCTTGCAGCAGTTGAAATTTACCTATAATCTACTTGATGTTTATTTATCATATTACTGTTTACAGACTTCAAAATAAGGGTCAAGCAAACAAATGAAACAATGAAACAATAATGAGCTGGAGAGGATCTAAACGTTTAAAAAAAATTAATTTCCCTACCTATTCACAGATGAAGTGAAGTGACATGTGGCCAAGTATGGTGACCCATACTTGGAATTAGTGCTCTGCATTTAACCCATCCAAAGTGCACACACACACCGTGAACACACATCCGGAGCAGTGGGCAGCCATTTTTGCTGCAGCGCCCGGGGAGCAGTTGGGGGTTCGGTGCCTTGCTCAAGGGCACCTCAGTCATGGTATTGAAGGTGGAAGAGGGCACTGTACATTCACTCCCCCCGACCTACAATCCCTGCCGGTACGAGACTCGAACCCGCAACCTTTGGGTTACGAATCAGACTCTCCAACCATTAGGCCACGACTTCCCCGACTTCCAGATGCCACTGTTATTATATGAGGTGGTCCATTTATCATTTTTAACTGAATTAAATTTGCTATTAGCAGATGCCATTATTATTATAACTGGTATTTTTCAATTGCAATTATTTTTGTCATTGAAATTTTTCTTCCTTTGTTTCTTTCATTCTTTTCTGCCATATTTTCTTATGGAGCTACAGAACTTTTTGAAACAGTCACCTTAATTGTAAATTCATGTAATTAACCACTCTTGAACTGCAGGAACGATCTCATTTAAATTCTGATTGGCTGAAACTAGCGGCAGGATCATGCTATCAGAAAAAAAAGGTACAAAGCTGTCACTGGGGTGATAAACTAAGATACAAAAGCTGAAAGGTACATCTCTCTACCTTATTTACCCTTAAATGATACGTATTAGGACTTCAAAGGTACATGTTAGTACTTCAAATCTACATATTACTACTTTATAAGTACATATTGGAACGTAAAGTGCACATAGTACCTTTTTAAAGGGTCCCACCCCTGTGACAGTTTTGTATCTTTTTTTCTTAGAGTGCAAATGGAAAAAAATATTCCAAGAAAGTTAATTTGAATGCTTTTGAGAGCCCTCAAAAAAGACTTGGGATCATGCACATTATCTCGTAAAATATAATGAAATATTAGCAATTTATGTGTTGCTTATTTAATCAGAATACATGTTACTGGAGATTTATTTATTTATTTGTTTGTTTGTTTATTTATTCTTTTTTACATATAACTCAAGTATGCTAACTACAGCCAAACTACTGGTAACAGAAGAATAACTTGGTCATGAGAGGAGAGAATAACATTTCTGTGTCATATTAACAGTGTCATCCTTATTCATGCTATATGGTTAATAAGCATGCAGTCATCACAGCTGTGGTTCATTATATTCTTCCTGTGGGAGATAATAGTTAAAACTTTAAATCCTACACTAATGTATGAAACAGACGCTTCACACGTCAGTGACTTCAGCTGAGCGTCACACACTGGGCTGTCACACAGAACCGAAAAGAGAATTAAACCTTATTCAGAGTAGATATCTGTCAAACAAGCTTCGTCAAACTGCCGATTTCTCATCCTGAAAATTAAAAGTTAAATAAGCAGAAAACATTATTTGTCAGCCCTCGTAAGGGCAACAGCTGATCATAAAATATCATGAATCAACATGCAATTATCTAGCATAAGTAGCAAAAAAATAGCATAAGTAAAACAGGGGATTTAGATATTTCACTTGCCTTTTGCTTTCTGCATTATATTGTACAGAAATTTCTGTTGCATCATAACTATATGTTGCTTTTTCTGTTCATAGATTGACCATAAATGCAGAGTGCCAGCTTCAACTACATAACTTTCCTATGGATGAACACTCCTGCCCCCTCATCTTCTCCAGCTGTGAGTATCTCTTCTCTTTATGCTCCACGTATTCATTCAACTTTATATTTCCATTTCCTTTAAAGACCCTTTTTCTTCTTTGGTTTTGAATGTTTTGGTTGTCATTTGTTCTGTTGTACAAGACAACCTTAAGCGTTCATGTACAGCAGTATCAACATGCATTATGAAATGCTTCATTTGATTCAGTTTAGATGAAACAATATAGCCTAGGATGTCTTTGAAATGTACACATATCTTCGGGAACAAGTGGGAAATGGTCTGGAAATCCACTTTAGCCATTGATTTCAATGGATGTTTTTATTATACCACTTCTTTTTTTTTTCATAACAACAAAACATATACTTTTCTATTTTCAAATAATAGCAGTAAACAAAACTTACCGCAAAAAGCAATTCAAGCTATGACAATATTTCACATGTGAAAGAAGCCTGTACTTTGGAATCACAGCAGCAAAAAAAAAGTAGTCTAATTTTTAAAGTGGAGAAATTGAAAAACGCAAGGCACAAAAAAATTCTAACATTATATATGGACTTCAGGGCAAAAAATAAATAAGGGGAGAAATGACCCCTTTAACAGAGAAAGACAATATTTAGCCTGTAAAACTGTTTTATGTAACATTTTATGTATAATATTGCTAGTGCACTGTTCTAATGGCAGACGTGGCATTGCTGTAGGGAATGTGTCACCGCTAATTAGGATGTCATGCTTTATGATGTAATATCTCATTTTTGCTCTCCATATATTCTCTTATATTGAAAGTAGGCCATGGATTTCATTGTATACACCAAGGGCACGGATAGACTGGTAATTACTCTGCGTGTCCGACAGGCTCTTGAAGGCTGGCTTCATTAGCAGGGTGTCATGAATGACATTACTCAAGGGTGATAGGTAATAGGTGATGCATCTGTGGTGTTAAGAGTCCAGGCAAAGAGGGACGTAGGTAAATTGGAAAAGTTTGTGTCCTTGTGTAATGTGATTTCTCACTTCTGTTTCTCACTCAGCCTCTGTTTCAACCCCCTAATACACATCAGGGCTCTCTGCTCTTCTCAAAATGTTTTTTGTCATACTCATTTGTGGAGCCATGCTCAGAAAGTCAACACCTATTTAAAGAAAGCTATGTTTTACATCACACCCATTTTCAACAGTAATCTTATTAGAGTTTGTGTGGCAAGCACTAACTAAAGGCGTTCTTCTAAAAATCAATGTTTTGTTGGGAGAGAGCTGTTATAATAAATGTTTTTACAGTTGTTTACTTAGTAGCTGCATTATAGAAAATATAGGGAGTTCAAATTCAGAGTATTATTTTAACTAGATAATTATTGATAGTCGCCTTTGTACTGCATGGCACATTTGTTTATGTGTATTTACTCATAGCTGATAATAACTTTGATTTTGTACGCTTTCTGAAAGCTTGGCCCTGACTGTATTGAGACTTGAAGGACTGAAGAAAGTCCTGCCTCTAGAAATATTTTGGGTTGCTCTTTCATTGCCGTGGAGACTTTTGATCTCAGGCTTGGTTTAGTTCTTTTGGAAAATAGTTTGTGACATTGTTGACATCTCTTTCTCCCCAAGAGGTACTAAAGCAGGTTCCAGGGGCACTTGGAAAGATTTTGATTTTGCTGTGTTAAATATATAAAGCAGAATATGACTCTGCAAGAGCATTTTTTACTTGTCTCACTCAAAGTGAATCATTTTAATAATGGTCATTGTTACGCTAATGATAAAGCTAAGTAGTATCCAGTATAATTTGAGTCCAATGAAACAGATTTCTGCTTTGGTGTCAGTGAAGGGGTACTTGATTCTTACTGATGGCGCTGTAAGGAATACAAAAATGGTTGTGAAGACACTGCTCTTGAGGGAAAATAAACATCTGAAAAGCAGGAGACATAAGCTAAAGTCTCTTTTGGTCTGTATTTAACTGTATTGACTCAATCAAACATTAATTCATTATGTGTTATTGTTTACTTAAACTTTCAGTTTTTTATATACACTATTAATTGATCTCATAATTAGTCAATTGATGACCATGCATCTCAGAAGGTCTGTGTCTGTAAGTTACTAATTATATAAATTCTTGAAGTTGGTGTACAGGTTTGTTTTAGGTTTTAATTTGTTCTGAATTGAGGCACTCAATTATTTCTAGCATTTTTAGAGCAGAACACATTTATTTTTGTCTTTGACTAGAGCATGTGTTTTTATTGAAAAAAATGTGATTTTCCTTCTCAGTATTTTTGTTTTGTTTTCCCAGTACAAACATTATTAAATCAATAGACATTTACATTAGAAAGCAATATGACATACATTTTTTTAGACTTTTTTCAAAATTGAGTTTGTGCTTAAAATAAGAAAAAAAAAATCTGTCATTTTGCTTCTCAAGCAATTTATCTTGATTTAAGAATGTTTAAATATTTGTACTTGAAAACAAGACGAAGATACTGAGTAAGAAAATCACTTTTTATAGTGTTATTATAATGTGCAGATGTATGCACTTTGAAGGGCTTCATTCGATTATTAAATTTTTTTTTGTTTTATACAAGATACATACAAAACATATAGAATATCTTGCATGTGTATGTGAGGACAAATTTGGGTCATACTTTATTTTAAGATCAATTCTCGCTTTTAAAAATACAGCCAATGTGTTAATAATAGGCTTGCTAATAAGCAACTACACATTAACTAGTTGCTTATTAGCATGCCTATTATTAACATATTGGCTGTTTTTTTACCATATTCTACATCCCTAATCCTACCCAATACCTAAACTTAACAACTTACTAACCATTAATAATCAGCAAATTAGAAGTTTATTGAAGGAAAAGTCTCTGATAATTGATCTTAAAATAAATTGTGACCCAAATTTGAGAATTGGTCCCTATACTAAATTGTTACCAAATTTGTATCCAAAAGTGAGATAAAAAAAACATTTGTAAAAACTGTATAAAAAAAGTGTAGGCCTGTGCATGGCATTTGTGGAGTGACTGTTCAGAAACTCGCCATTTTCAGCTATCTTTTAGGATGCTACAGGAAAATCTTAATTTCAGATAGAGCTCATTCAATACAACATGAAATATTACTAATTAATAGTTTGAAGATGTTTCTCCTCTGATTGGCTTAATTAGTGGTAGTACGATGGGAATATCCCCGGCATTTAACCTTATCACGCACTGCCTCGTCATGCAACTCCAGATTGCTGTGGGAATTGCTTCAGTGAAGGTATGAATTTAGATCACTGAGGGAATCACCTGCCTGGCGCTGTGAATCTCAATCTGTGAGTTTGAATTTGAGCAAAACCGCCGATGTAGAGATGTCAGAACGGCATTGTAAGTAGCTCATAAGAGATGTTGTAGATCTCCACTCTCCCCCCGCCGTGCAGGGATGCATCTTGACATAGATGACATCCTTTATGTTGTATAAACCATCTGTCTTCTCTGTCCTGCCTCTGTACACTGCTGTGTTTGCCACTGATCCATAAGATGCAGGCGCACAGCAGAATTTGTGGTCCTCCAGTGTTGGACAATGTGCTTAAACAAATTGTTTAATTTTTCTGATGTGTAATATCAGACAGTCCTTATTGCACTGAGCAGGATGGGATCAACAAATGTTGGACGTCAGAAAAAATGGGTCAAATATATGTAGAAATAGCAATGTCATTATCAATTGCAAGAGATAATAACAGTCATTAATTACTACTGCTTACACTTACACCTCTGATGTATGGATATATAATGAAGTTTTGTAGTAGGATGCAGTGTTACTGCTAGAAGTGCCAGGATGTATATCAGGTTTTATATAATAAGGTAATTCAGTTGAGGCTTCTTAACAATGGATGTGAGCAAGATTTCTTTTTTTAAGGGTAGAATTTAAATTCTCTTTGTCTTGTTCCCAAACCTTCTCCGCAGGGCCTCTAAAACACAGCAAAGGTCCACATTTTCACTGTTGAGGAAAGGAGAATGAGCTATAATAAGCAATCCCTCAAGCTTCTGGACACCCTCAGTCCTTTTCTTCACCTCTAAGCTACTTTCTTCCATTTCCCTGCAGCATTCGCCATTTGTTTTTGAAAAACCAGTGCTGGGTTCCAAGCCCTGCATTTTAAATTCAGTTGATATGCAAATGAAGGTTAATGCCCATCAGGCAGGACCTTGCGGACCTTCTCATGTTAGCGGCCACACAGGAGCGAGCGAACCCGGACTGAAATGCCTGCCCCTGTATCAGTCACAAAGAAAATGGTCCCCCATCTGCACCCGAGAGTAGCAATTTGCCAGAAAGATTATTTTAATATTTCACACCTCACTGCCCAGCACAGCAGCTTGTCCTCTAAAGCATATTTAACAGACTCAAACATACAGTGCTATAGTCCCTGTGTGCATAAACAAACATACAAATGAAACACTCCCCAGCCAGTGTGTCTGTACCTGCCCTGCAGGGAATGAGAAGCTTTCAGGTGTTTAGCAGACCTGACACCAGGCATCAGGTTTGTCTGCTCTGATCCGGCTGAAGCAAGCTGAATAGAGCAGTGAGCACCTTTCTACCTGTGTTTATGAAAGATGTCACCTGCCTCAAGGCTATGAGCTTTCACTGAATATCTAGTGACATCAAAGTGGCATATATTTTTATTTATTCATGAACATTTTTGGCTTTTATTTCATTGGAGTGAGGCTAGAAACTAGCAACTTGAGAGGTGAAGAGCTCGGGTATGAATCCCGTGAAACTATGGTTCCACAAAACAGTTCAAACCTGCATATAAGGAAGTTCAAATGGGACAGTTGCATCAACAAATCCGTTTTTACTGTATACTAGTTTTGCATTTGTAAACACTATTGGGTAGGTTTAGGGTTGGGTTTGGTGTAGGGGATTTTTCCAACATGATAGAGCGTTAACTTTTAGCGACACTACAAAAACAACGTAATATCAATGTAACAAAAACTTGCCAGGGTCACGTATTTGAACCCGCGTTTTAGCGCCACTCACTGGACGTTTCACTTTGAAACTGCCTCGAAACATGCAGTAAGGTACGTAATAACGGTGTTGCAGAAATGTATTTAGAGACATGTATTTCCAAAGACCCTGGGTTGGTATATGGGCAAAAACACTGAAACACTTAAATATTGTTAAAATATTTATATTATATTACAATTATATTATAAATGTTATATCAGAAGAACGAAATTCATACAGGTTTAGGATGACATGAGGGTAAGTAAATTATTTTATTTTATTTTAAATTATTTTATATTAAATTATTTTGGGTAAACTATCCCACTAGTCACACTTAAAGATGCATGCATTTTATTTTGAGAAAGTGGCATTTGCAAAAAGTGCCACGTCACGACAATGTGTGATTTACATTGTATTGGAAGAGTAAACAGAAGGCAGAAAAGTAGAATTCAAATAGAACAAATATTTGCACATTTGCCATAATATACACTTTCAAAGAATATTATTCAGATAATGCAAAACCTGGTTGTATCCATGCAATATGCATCAAGTCCATCAAGCAATCTGACCTAAATACCTTTTGGAGACCTGATGAAAAGTAATCGGTCATGAAACTCTGTACAGTCTGTAATGAAGATAGATGGAGCGTTCAGATTCATTTAAAAGGTGGAAAAGTGCTGCGTGTGCTTGCAATTCCTGCAAAAACCACCTTTTGTGGCCCTAACCGATAGGAGCTGCTTTTCCTGCTGCACAGAATCACCTTAGTGCCATTAACTCATCGAATTGCTTTGACTCCCCTTCATGGATTCGCTTGGAGGGGAAGACATTACCATTTCCATCAAAGCCTTTTTACACTGCATAGAGGCAGTTATAAATGCTCTCATACTCTGATGGCACTTCTGCTCAGACATGCCGGGACATTTTTTGGTAATTTTCAAAGGATGGTCAAAAACATATCTAGATGGATGTTGGGGTTATTAACTGAGAAGCTTCCTGAGAATAATTTGCTCACATTAATGTTCGCAATAATGTGTGAGACTGAAGAAGCGACAAGTGACACAAAACGAGAAAGAGATTTGGAAATTAGTAAGTGACTAAGCAATATGCAAAAATGCAATTCACAAGATATTCAAAGTGAATCAACTCTTAATAATTTCCAAAATCGTAATTGATTGGCAGCTTATTTAGCAGCTTTTGCGTCTTCTGTGCTGCACATAAATCATAATAAACCTGTCTTTTTTGTGTCAGTATTAGAAAATTCTCTGCTTGTTCTCCTTCTGTTCATTTGTTTTGTTCTCTCTCTCCACTCTTTCATCGTCTGCAACACACTTGTGGTTACATCTCTATATTTTTAATGTTTCAAATGTTGCAATACGTTTTCGACTTCAAAACATCTTTTCTCGTTCTTTTTGATGATCTCCCTAGTAATTTACAGGATCAGTTCACGGTCATAATCCAAACTTAAAAGTTCTGTGAAATTAGAGAACCTGTCCATTGTCTTCTTTCAGTTATAGCATCATCAAAGGCTTGCAAATTAAAAAGGTGACAAACAGTTTATGTAGCTGAAAGTTTTAAATGAAAATGGTATGTAATATGGAATATTTGGCTAAAAAAAAAATGAACACTGTCCTGTTTTCAAGCTTTGATTAAAAAGGCAATCAGTAATATTGTGAGCTGAACAAAAGGGAGGATGTAATGTTTAAAATTGAGCAAAACACTCAGACACCAATTATAATGCTGATCTAGGACGGAATCAGTTCATTAAATAAAGTGGGAATTTTTAAATGATGATAGGAACTGCTGTGATTACCTTTTGATCATGCACCTCTTCTGTCTGCAACAGCTCTTTCGTTCAGCAGGCACTAAAAGAGCACATGCTGATCTCTTAATACCTCGATGTCAGAAGAGTTGGTGAGGATTAATGATTAAGTATTGCCAGGAAGTGAAAAAATGTCCTCAAGCAGAACTAAGAAGATCATGTTAACATGTAGAAAGGTATATTACGTACAACAAAAGTTGGTGAAATTAATGCCCAACCCTCAATAAAAGCACAACCCAATAGTCAGGTTGCTGAATGGTTTAAAATTAGTTAACCCAAAAATGCCTTCCCAAACGTATATGATTTTCTTGTATGTTGTGCATAACCCAATTCACGCTTACATATAATTAGCTGAAGTATGGTAATGCATATTTGGCGTGCTGTCCGGGGAAGGGCTCCGAGCTCGGGATTGGCCCAGGCCTAGACGCGCTCCTCCCGAACCTTGTTAATAGAACATAATTTACATTAGGTTATGTCATTTTTCCCCACCCCCAAATTTCCATAACTTCTTAAAACAAGGTAATGCCTACAGTATGTATGTTTCTCACATTGAATCAATAGCTGCGCTAACGTGCTGTCATAACTTAAGATCTAGCTCCTTTGAACCAGGTCAAGAGATCCTGATCAGGTTACTTACAGAAACATGTATAGTAAATGGCTTGGGAAATGGCATAGAACATTTGAAGTCTTTAAAAAGTTATGAACCACCACTGAGATTTTAATCCCTAATCAAACTCATCTAATGAGAACCTTGGCACAAACTCAGTTCTTATGCAAGCCAGAGTCTGGCAGCAGACCTACATAGCCAGGATTCACAAGTCTGGTGGGGCATGACAAAGTGCTGAAGGAAAGTGCTGTACCATTAACTGAAATCCCAGAGAGAAATCCCCAGTGCTTAAAGAGGTGTTTGATGTGATGACGTTTCCACGGGTTATTTAATCCATCCAAAGCAAATGGTGCAGTTCAGTGGTTTAGTACCAAAGAGGGAGGGAAGCATTCAGTGTTGCATGAACATCCACTGGGTTGCAGTTCATGGGTCCTGGCTGGTTTTCGGAGCCCTTGGGCAAATCATTGAATCTGTTCTTTTACCGCAGTTCAATATATCTGTCAGGATATATACACAAGCGCAGTGTTAGCAAGATAAGTTGTTCACAGGAGTAATGCCAGGAGATAATAGTAGAGTTCAGCGAAGATCGTTCGCAGGAGAACTGGAGAGAGTTCGCTGGAATACAGGAGATCACGGAATAGAGAGTCTGTATCCAAATCGAGGACAGACAAAGACTGAACTGAGGTGTGTGCTTATATACTGGGGCTGATGAGGGTGTGCTGATTGAGTGCAGGTGTTCAGAATTCAGGTGATTGGGATCGTTGCGTCGTGGTGAGGGAGCCCGGTGTTTACGTGACAGTACCCCCCCGACACCGTGGAGGCCGCCCTCTGTTCCTGGGTGCCGGGCGTGGTGGATGTTGCTGGTGGAATTCTGTGAGGAGAGTGGGATCCAGGATGTCGTCATGTGGGACCCAGCATCGCTCCTCTGGTCCATACCCCTCCCAGTCTACAGGGTATTCGAGGTGGCCTCCACGACGTAGAGAGTCCAGGATCTCCTTTACTGTGTAGATGGGTTCTGGGTCCACAATCTGAGGTACTGGGGGGTCGTCACTGATACCAGGCTCTGTAGAGGAAACAGAAACAGGAGGATGGCGAGGTTTAAGTAGGGATACATGAAAAGTGGGATAAATTCTGAAGTGTGTGGTAGCTTTAACTCATAAGTAATGGGGTTGATCTGTTTGATGACCTGGAAGGGACCAATATATTTGGGACTCAGCTTTCGGCAGGGGAGGCGCAGGCGGATGTCTCTGGTAGAGAGCCACACCTTTTGCCCAGGTTGGTAAGTGGGAGCAGGTTGTCTACGGACATCAACATAGCTCTTGTACCTGCGCACAGCCCTCTGCAGGTGGTGATGAGCTTCGTCCCAGACCCTCTCGCTCTCCTGGAACCAGTGGGTGACAGATGGAACATCCGGTGGCTCGCCTGACCATGGGAAGAGAGGAGGCTGATAGCGGAGTATGCACTGAAACAGTGTGAGACCGGTTACCAGCTGGCGGAGAGAATTCGGTGCATACTCGGCCCAGGTGAGAAACTGACTCCAGGAGTCCTGGTGGCTTTGGCAGAAGGTTCTCAGGAAGCGGCTGATCTCCTGGATTTTCCTCTCCGTCTTCCAGTTAGATTGAGGATGGTATACGGATGTAAGACTCACGGTCACACCTAGGAGGGAGAAGAATGCCTTCCAAACACAATATAAATTGGTCCACGATCAGACACTGCATCTTCGGGGATACCAATTTCTGAACACCTGGTTGAACATAGCCTCTGCGGTTTCCATAGCAGTGGGAAGACCTCGTACGGGGTCAGTGTAGAGGTCTTCTGGAGGTTGAGCTGCCTGCAGAGCGGTCGGAGATGAAGTTACCAGCTGACCCAGAGTCGAGGAGGGCGGTAACTGTAACAACATGGTTGGCAGTAATTACTGAAACAGTAGTCAGAGGGTAAAGTTTTATAGAAGGACTTGTAACTGCACTCACCAAGGGCCGTGGTGGTCTAATTGGGCATGAAGAGATTACATGCCCTCCAGCTCCACAATAAAGACAGAGATTCTGGGTCAGCCGGCGGCGCCTTTCAGCAGGTGATAAGCGGGTGTTGTCTATCTGCATAGGCTCAGACTCTTGTTCTGGGAAGTCGGTCTCTCTGGCATGCGGCGGTGAGTGGCGGAGGATTGTAAGGCAGGTGTCTCTTCAAGGCAGCTTTGCATGCGGTGAGACACTCTGATGGACTGTTGGATACATTTTTCCAAACCTATGGAATCATCATAAATTGCCAGTTGCAGTCGTAATAAAGGATTTAAACCCTGACGGTAGGTAGTCAGCAGGGCTCGCTCATTCCAACCACTAGAGGTAGCGAGGGTTCGGAATTTCAGAGCATAATCTGAGACTGAGCTCATCCCTTGACGGATGTGATATAACTGGTCACAGATGGAGGAGTCTCCTATGGGGCATCCAAATACCTCACGGAAGTGGGCCTCAAAGTTGTCAAATGATTGTGTAACTGGACCAGACTGATGCCACATGGTTTCTGCCCATTGCAAAGCTCTTCCTGTTAACAGAGAAATAATATATGTGATCTTAGAACGTTCAGTAGGAAACCACTGTGGCTTCATTTCAAGTGCCAGTGAACACTGCAATAGAAAGCCATTGCA
The DNA here is from genome assembly GCF_001515625.1 of Sinocyclocheilus rhinocerous. Taxonomy (NCBI): domain Eukaryota; kingdom Metazoa; phylum Chordata; class Actinopteri; order Cypriniformes; family Cyprinidae; genus Sinocyclocheilus; species Sinocyclocheilus rhinocerous. Next base: position 1,470,990 of record NW_015649998.1, read on the forward strand.
ATCCTCCACCGAGCCAGAGTAGGGCGCTGGATTGACCATGGGACTGGCAACAATGATCGGAGAAGGAGAGTGTTGAATGGACGTGGCGGTGGTGACGGGTGTAGCTGTGGGACCGGCGAGTTCTCTTCTCATCATTTCGACTGATTCCTTAAATGGATCGGGATCTGTCGGATTCATCTTTCTTGGTCTGTCCTTCTGTCAGGATATATACACAAGATCAGCTTTAGCAAGATAAGTTGTTCACAGGAGTAATACCAGGAGATAGTAGAGTTCAGCGAAGATCATTCGCAGGAGAACTGGAGAGAGTTCACTGGAATACAGGAGATCACGGGACAGAGAGTCTGTATCCAAACGACATCCTGGATCCCACTCTCCTCACAGAATTCCACCAGCAACAGACATAACCTAACGTAAATGATGTTCTATTAACAAGGTTCGGGAGGAGCGCGTCTAGGCCTGGGCCAATCCCGAGCTCGGAGCCCTTCCCCAGACAGCACGCCAAATATGCATTACCATACTTCAGCTAATTATATGTAAGCGTGAATTGGGTTATGCACAACATACAAGAAAATCATATACGTTTGGGAAGGCATGAAGCACAGACAAAGAATGAACTGAGATGTGTGCTTATATACTGGGGCTGATGAGGGTGTGCTGATTGAGTGCAGGTGTTCAGAATTCATGTGATTGGGATCGTTGTGTGGTGGGGAGAGAGCCCGGTGTTTCCGTGACAATATCAGCTTTTCTGAGCCAAGACTACACAAATAATAGTGGTGACAGTCAATCGGGCTTAGATTTGAACAGGTCAGTGTTTTTATGTTTTGGATTTGGCCATTTGAAATGGAATGTAATATTATGCCACATAACAGCATGCTTTTTCAGAGAACTGAGGGCATGAAGTCATTTAAATTTATTATTTAATGCAGATAAACATTAGCAATAAATTCCACAGTCAAAAAAGGGTGAACAAAAGTGTTTGACATTACATATTACCATAGAAATAATAACTTCCTTTACCAATGTACACATTTGCAAATGTTTACCTCAGCTTACCATCTAAATAAGCAGGGAAATTCTTCAGCATTTTCTTCCCACCTAATTTTTTTCCTGTGTAATGTACTGTTAAACACAAACTTTGTTCAGTCTCATTATTCCAAACAAACAGTCTTATTGTAAATGTGATATTGCTTTTACACAAGTTAAATGAACAAGAATATTAAGTAACTTACATTTTAGACTCAATGCCAGTTACTTTGTCTGTTTTTGATCCTCTAACAAAAATAGTTCCAGACAAAGCTGCAGCTTGTCTCTGAGCAACACACAGGCAGTGTTTTATTCCTAAAAGTTTTAGCCTTTATCTTGATAGGACAGTGAATAATGAGAGGAATCGAAGTGGGAGAGAGAGGGGAGCAGGATCAGGAAAGGTCCACGAACCAAGATTCGAACTCGTGTGCTGGCCACACGGCTATCAGCACTGAAATAATTTGCATTTTTGAATGAAACTGTTGAGTAAATAATTAAATGACTCACTCAAGTGTGTTGGTGAATTTGGAACCACATGCATATTACTCTTACTATTTTTATTGTATCTTTATATGGCAGGAATAGTCAAGAGTAGTATGCTAGTATGTGATTCAGAACTCTGCCAGTCACTTGAATTGTTCCTGAATGAATCAGCATGTTTGAAGGAATCAATAGAATTAATGATTCCATGATTTACTTATTAAAGGGGTCATATGATGCTGCTAAAAAGAACATTATTTTGTATATTTGGTGTAATGAAATGTGTTTATGCGGTTTAAAGTTAAAAAAACACATTATTTTCCACATACTGTACATTATTGTTTCTCCTCTATGCCCTGCCTTTTTGAAACGCGTCGATTTTTACAAAGCTCATCGGTCTGAAAAGCGAGGTGTGCTCTGATTGGCCATTAAATAAAACCGTACTTACAGACTGCAAATCAGAACTGCCGGCATTGTAGTCAACTCTCCCAAGATCAGTAAACAGTCCTCCATAAAATGTGCTGCACACAATACTATTCTTGTGACCCTAAACCCAATATAAAACCAAACCTTAAAATATTTTTACTTTTTTTAAAAAATCTTTTAAGATTTTTTTTTTTGAAAGTCTCTTTTACTCACCAATGCTGCATTTATTTGATGAAAAATATAGTAATATTGAGAAATATTAACTTTTCTGTTTTATTATATTTAATAATTAAATGTAATTTATTTCTGTGATGGCAAAGCTAAATTTTCAGCAGCCGTTACTTCAGTCTCCAGAGTCACATGATCCTTCATTATTGTAATGTGTTGATTAGGTGCTCACATTTCTTATTATTGTCAGTTTAAAACAGTTTAATATTTTAAATAATTTTAATATATCCTTTTTCAGCCATTACACATTAAATGATCAAATTTGACAGTAAAGACTTACAATTTTTACATTTTTTAAATTTGTATTTCAAATAAAAGTTGTTCTTTTGAACTTTCTATTCATGAAACATTCACAATTTAGTAATAAGCAGCACAACTGTTTTCAACATTGAGCACATTATCATATTAGAATAATTTCTGAAGGATGTGACACTGAAGACAATAGAAAACAGTTAATTTAATAATTTTGTAATAATGTTTCACAATATTACCGTTTTTACTGCATTATTGATCAAATAAATGCAGCCTTGGTGAGAATAAGTGACTACTTTCAAAAACATCACTAAATCTTAGTGATTCCTGTTCTATGTCAGTTGTTTCTGACACTGTCCATTATTTTGAAAGGAAGCAGTTTAACTCTGACAGTGTCCATTCAGGGTCTGACTGTCTCTGTATCCTGTCTGATTTTAGCCAGTCTCAGCAGGCACGAAAGCAAACCAGCCAGCTCTGCATTGAGGGTAATAGTATTGTGCTCTAGTCCTGCACCAATAAAAACCTGATAGAGCACCTCATGTGTGGACAGGACTCACAAGGTCTATAAAACATTTTTTTAAGTATAATGGTCAGTTACTAAATACAAAATCCTGCTATAGAAGGCTGTAAGGTGAAAGAACATAAGCAGTGTGTGTGTGTGTGTGTGTGTGTGTGTGTGTGTGTGTGTGTATGTCAAATCATTTAATTTTAAACATGGATCAATCTGTTTATTCTTTTCTTATTTGATTGTATTTCTGCGGGTCATAAGATGAGCCATAAATCTTTTTTGCCCACCTAACCATGGCATTCTCAGCCGATGTGGCGGACAGAGGCAGGATGTATAAACTGAAATGTATGGCTCGCATTTAGTCCTTCACAAATCAATAGTAACCTCCTTTGTTGATGAATGATGAAATTACAAAGTTATTTGTTGTGCTACCAAGGCTTTCTCCACACACCCTATTAGGTTTAAATCACATAGTCTTCCTCCCGCTGCCAATCTTTCCACCATCACGGGAAGCTCTTGCATGCTGTGATTCATCAGCGCCCCTTTCTTCACCCACTGAGGCCAATGGATGGTTCTGGTTCCCATGGCGATGGCTATATTTTCCTCTGATTAAGTGGAATTTGCTTGTACCCTTTAGCCCAACATGACCTAAGGGTTATACAATAATGAACCAAGGACAATGCAAATGGGAGAGACGGAGACAGGGGGTGGCAGGGCAACTGTTGGGATGAAATGGAGCAGGAGTGTATCTTTGACACTGCCCATGGATAATTATCAAAAGAAATATAAAGAGATCTCCACTTCCACCCAATGAACTGAATATGATGTAAGGAGAACAGAAATGTGGCATCAAGCAAGACACAGCAGGTTATTTTTATAATGTCTGATGAACAAGGAGTTCAACAATATGATTGAAAGGCAAGTTGTTTCACTAGCAAGGCATTTAGAGTTTGACAGAGGCCATGTATATACTGTATATAAATGTGCATATAATCGATTTGATAAAAATTGATATTTCCTATACTGGCACCCCAAAGCAGATTTTAACTTTTGCACAGTATTGCATGTCTTTAATTTGGTTCACTCAAGTGATTTACATCAGGGTCACACTATTGTTCTTGCTATTTAAACCATTCTTTTATTTAGCAGTTAGTTTCTCGTGAAGTCCATCCAAATTAATATTAATTAAATTGATTTACTTGCCAAAGCCAATTTTTATTTTGAATTTGGCACTTGGTGAGTATTCATTTGGACCTGTATACCACTAAATGTGTTTCAGTCAGCAGATTTTAGTTTAATTATAGCTATTGTTTGCCATTCTACCAAACAATAATACCAAATATAAGATTATGAAACCATTCTATTTGATATGTACTCAATCAATGATAACACAATTTCAGCTCTGGTCTCCTGGTACCCCTAAAATACATCTATGGAGGCTGCATCTATTTTACTATTGTGTACACAGAATTTTAATTGAAACCATTTTGCTGATCCTTTGCAACCTCTTTATGGCTGATTGAGCCAAGTTGTTGTAAACTTTATACAATACACTACTAATTATTTCTCACAGTTCACAGGGATGGCACAACGGGATTTATCCAGGGTGAGGACGAGGATTTTTCAGCTCATTTCTGTGCCAATTAATAAAGTTCTTTTTTCATTTCCTTTAACCCTTCTTGCTAGTGCCAATTAATAGGAATGTGAATTTAATGGATGTCCAACAGGTGTTTATGAAACACTGTCTGTGGCTAAATTAACACTAGTATTCTTCCAAAATACACAGTAGTAGTATTGCACAGTGTAGAAATAAAATTGCACACTTTCTTGTTTTGTGTATTATTGCATATTCAGTTCAGTTCTCAATGTTGTTTTGGTCCATACTATGAAAATAAATAGGGTCAAATGTTGTTGGACCCCAGTCACGACAGGGTAAACTATCCCTTTATGACCCATTACATTTTTAAGCAATATCAAACAGGTAAAAAAAGCTCAAAATATGTTTTTAAAAATTTATCTGATTGTATTATTCGCTGGTGTAAAATGTCAACTCTTTGTGGTCAAGAACATCTTTATTGGTACTTAAATGCCCTCTGCATAGACCAAGGAAAATTTTAATGAAATTCAATTATTCAAAAAGCATCTTTTATCTTTTTCCTCATTTAGTGTTTTTAATCTGGTAAGAGAATGACAATTACCTCAGATGGCTATTAGGCTTGATTACCATTTAACAGCACAGGTCATTGTGTGTTCAATGGAATTAATACGTATTTGTGTGGAAATCTAATTGTGCTGTTTTATTAATCACAGTGTCTGAATGAAGTGCTTCCACTCACTTATCAAACAATACTCTCTAAGAAATATTAGAAAGTCTTGGACCATTCTTGGACATTGTAGAATATAAGTGGCTTCAAAACCAGCACTCTTGCTGCTTAAAGGGACAGTTAACACAAAAATGAAAACTCTGTCATTTATTTACTTACCTTCATGTCTTTCTGAACCTGTGTGAATTTCTTATTTTATTTAATTTTGAAAAATTCAAATCAATCACTCTTTGGCATGCAGTTACAATAAACATGGCGCTGATTCATTAACAAACAAAGGGCTCAAGCATTTTAAGTGGCAGATGACAACTGCAGTGAGGCTTATAATAAACAGAATGTGGATGCTAATATAGTATCTTTAAAATTATCATTCTTGGTGATCTGAATCAAAATAAGAACAATTCGTTCATTAATCCAACATCATTTCTTCTCTCATTAACTCGCCAAGGAGAGGCACTTATAATGCTTCTCAGTGAATAATGATTTAAATGTCTGTTTCTTTCAGAAAAAAATATTGTATGGCTTTAGTAGACTCATGCATCTTTTTGTGAAATCAGTCTTCAAAAATTTTATTTTTGCGAAAGAAAGTCATACAGTTTTGCAACGACATAAGGGTGAGTAAACGATGACAAAATTTTCATTTCTGGGTGAACTATCCCTTTAAGGCAGAATTTTTTAAAAAAGAGCGTGAAATATCATCCACTTAGCAGTACTTATGAGACATGGATAATCAATGCAAGAGTAGCATCAGCGATCATTTCTAAGATTAGACTTCCAAAGGCTCAAGAGACCGCTGTTTCAAATCTCTTTTCTGGGCCACAGGTTGTACGCTAGAGACATACATCTCCAGGTTGAGTGTCAGCATCAAGATGGATGCTGTGTATAATCGAACCAGACTTCTCATTTACTTGTTCTCTCTCTATGCCTTTGTCTTCCTTGTGCCTGTGATGTGCATTTTATTAGCATGCTCTGGGCTAGAGACAAATGCTGCAGTTCGATGCCTGACACTGGGCTGCACTCAGGCATCCATCATAAGTGAAAGGGGGCGCTAGGGGTCACCGGCTTATGCTCTGTGTAATTACAGATGGATACCCACGAGATGAAATGATTTACAAGTGGAGAAAGAATTCGGTGCAGGCGGCTGATCAGAAGTCATGGAGACTTTACCAGTTCGACTTCATGGGCCTGAGAAACACCACAGACATAATCAAGACAACAGCAGGTAATTGTTGTTGTTGTTGTTTTTTCTTTTGCTCTATTAATTGGATCTAATAGGAGTTTGATTATGAATAAAGTATGATTCTATTTTGGCTGCTGATGAAGAGAATTGTTAGAAGGTTCAAAAGTCTCTTATGATCAATGACTGCATTTTGATTTGAGTTTGATCAAAATTACAGTAAAATAGTAGTACTGTGAAAAATTATTGCAATTCACAATAACCATATATTCTATTTAAATATATTTAAAAGTGTTATTCATTCTTGCTATGGCAAAGTCTTCAGTGTCACATGATCCTTCAGAAATCATTTTAATATGCTGATTTGGTTTAAGAAACCTTTCTTAATATTATCAGTGTTGTGCTGCTTAATATTTTTGTGGAAACTGTGAAAAGTTTTATTAAATTATGAATAAAAAGCTCAAATGAACAACATTTATTTTAAATAGAAATCTTTTTTAATAGTATATTTACTCACACTTTTGATTAATATAATGGTCAGTAAAATAGTATCAATTAAAACAAAACTGACCATACAATTTTGATAGCTATATGTTTTGGGGCTAGAAGTTTTGAGTCCAAACTTTTCTAACCCAGCAGCCACTCTCATCCAACCTAGCATGAATAAAAATGCTCAATATAATATCTTTATTAAAGGGGTCATATGATGCGATTTCAAGTTTTCCTTTCTCTTTGTAGTGTTACAAGCTCTTGGTGCATAAAGAAGATCTGTAAAGTTGCAAAGACTAAAGTCTCAAATACAAAGAGATATTCTTTATAAAAGTTAAGAGTCAGCCACACCTACCTAAAACGGCTCGTTCTAACA
>NW_015649998.1:1478490-1496794 GCF_001515625.1 Sinocyclocheilus rhinocerous
TCATCACTGTGTCTGTCACGCGACTCTGTTCCCCTTTCGGGCTCTGTCTTTACATTTATTTTGAAAGCTGACGCTCGCGATTATGGTAAGGGCCGTTACATTTCCGATGCATGCTTGCAGTGTTCGGCCAATCACAATGCCCTGGGTCAGCTGGCCAATCAGAGCAGACTGCGCTTGTCAAAGGAGGGGGCTTTGTAGAAAACTAAGCGTTTGAGAGAGGCGGGGCATAGAGGACCTACAATAATGTACAGTATTTGAAAAATAATGTGTTTTTTGAACATTAAAGCATGTCAACATATTCTGTTACACCAAATACACAAAATAATGATCTTTAAAATAGCATCATATGACCCCTTTAAATTATGCTAAACTAGCATTGACCTATTTTCTCAAGCAACTACCTTTACATCATTTTGGATGTAATGGACCTTTACGCCATTCCTGGATTCATTGCACCATTATGTATTTTGTGGCAGAAAGACATTTGCATTTGTTTAATGATGGTTTTACGCTCAATAGAAGCGACCAGATCAGCTGAAAATGATATATGAAGTTGTTTTTCTTGACAGTATATTTATCGAAATGTATATACAGTTTTTCTAATATGTTACCCCCTGCAGTATATTAATGGACCCCCATTAAGATTGAAAACTCTGGGTCAGAGGATTGTAAGCAGTTGAAATGACACTTCAGTTAAAGCACTACTGTACATGCACAATTGGACAATATTTTCTCAGGGCTTAGTAACTCTTAGTGTGAACATGGTCAATGGACTGAACTAGAAATTTTATATCCTCATATTCAAATGCCAAATCTGTTATACTAGGATGGTAGAGAATGGCATTTTTGGTGCAAATCAATGTTATATTGACTTTGTATTGAATCAAAGTTATGCAGTAATGTTTCCTATTTTCAGAGAGAGATACTTTCAAAGGACTGTGACATGTAGATATCATCAATGTTAGATAGAGAAGTGTTCCCATGAAGGCGTGAACTACAACCTCGAAAAGCTGATTTGGGCATGTTGTAACATGGCTACCAATTTTCAAATTAGCAATACAAGAGGTCTGTATGTGAGAACTGCAGCATAGCATGGAAAAATGTTTTTGTTTCGTTCTATCTATCATTTCACACACTGTTTATTCTCAGCCTGTGAAAATGGATAGTGACCTGTTTATCACTGTATGAAGGAAAAAAATTCTGTAGGCTGCAATGAAAAGTGCAAAGGTTTTGTTTAGGCCCCCAGACAAAACAGTAATGATGACTGAAAGACAAAGTTCACAATATCTGTGCAACATGAAAGAAGCAAGATGGTTTCAAACATTTTAAAACTTGTGCAAGTACAAGGCTAACCATACTGTATATTAGCTTCGCTAATAGCATAGCTATAGAATCCATTGAACTGAGAGATTTTGCATTTAGCATTTTTCTATACTTTTTAGATATGTCCCTACTATTTCATCTCAATACTTAAAAATAGCCTTGATATCTGGATATCAAGTGTCAATAAAAAAGAGATAAAAATTCTAAAGCATTGCTATTAAATCAGAGTGCCAGGATATTTTCAAAGTCATGGCCAGCCTCTTACAAAAAAAATATAAAAATGAAAACAGACAGAAGGGCTTTTCAAAGAAAATATAAAGGCAATATGACCTTCACATTTCAGAAGTATTGCACTCAGTTCGTCAATACATGTATTGTATACTTAGTAATTTTAAACCATCTATTTGAGACGACATTGTTTTTGTTTGTTATAAATAAAATATATATTAAAAATACTTATGCACACATCTTTTTCATTTTTTTTCCTCTTTCCAGGTGACTATGTGGTGATGACTGTATATTTTGACCTAAGCAGAAGAATGGGATACTTCACAATTCAGACCTACATCCCCTGCATACTTACTGTGGTTCTCTCTTGGGTCTCCTTTTGGATCAAAAAAGATGCAACTCCAGCCAGAACAGCACTAGGTACATGCAGTAAATACAGATACCTGATACTTGTGTGATTCATTCATGTGCAACTTGATGTTTGGGTTCTTTGTCTTTAAATATGCAGTATTAAATACACAGTTTGTGAAGAAAATTGTGATATTTAAAGGAATAGTTCACCCAAAAATGAAAATGTACTCATGTCATCTAAGTAGATTAGTTTTTTCTTCATTAGAAATAGATTTGGATAAATTTAGCATTACATCTCTCGTTCAACAGTGGATCCTCTGCTCTAAATGGGAGTCCAAACAGCTGATAAAATATCACAGTAATCCACAAGTAATCCAAACAACTCAGTTATCAGTTACCATCTTGTGAAGCAAAAAGCTCTGTGTTACAAGTAAAATCAGCTGTTTGAACTCTCATTCTGACGGCACCCATTCACTGCAGAGGATGCATTGGTGAGCATGTGATGAAATGTTAAATTTCTCCAAATCTTTTCTGAAGAAGAAACAAACTCATTTGTATCTTGGATGACCTGAAGGTGAGTAAATAAAAAATTTTGGGTGAACTATTAATTTAATAAACTGTTTGTTTTATTCATTAACCAAGTTCACATGTTATGAGAATGAAAGGCAGTTAAAGTAAAGTATTTGTCTTTATATTTTATTACATATGCATTTTTATAAAAAGGAAAATCTGTGTTTTCTTTTTAGTGTGTGTATTTGTTCACTTTCTTTCATATTTCATGAAAGCGCTTCATGTGCTTTTTTGTTGGCTTTACTCATTTCTTTATAGTTTCCTGCTTTGATTAAGTCCATGTCCTGTCCTGGTAAATGTCCCTTTTGTCAAGGTAATTTTTCTTTTTTCATTTTTCATCTTTTTTTATCAACTAACTTTAGTTATGCCTGTAGCTTTTCTTTTATTTTAGTGGCTTTGTTTAGACCATGTTATTTCTTTTCATTTATCCTCATATTGTTCAATGAGAGATCGGCATGTAAAGTATCATGCAACATAATTTTGAAAGGCTTTTAATCTGTCTCATGATGTAGCTTGATTAGCTTGCCACTCTTAGTCTGTCTTGTTTGATTACCTCTGAACACACCACAGATCAGTGTGGCCTGAGATGGTGTTTCCACTGAGTATTCTCAAGCTAACAAGCAGGATCAGTGACGGTCAAAAAAACAGGATCCTAGATTGACATAAATTGGCTATCTTACACCGATCCTATAGCTAAATGCTAAGAAAACTGGAAGAAAAGGCCAGAGCCCTGCACAATCTATGTTTGGAAGAAAATAAATAAACTGGCAACATACTCTGAGAAGAAAAAGAAGGATGAATGCAATTAATCTGTCTGACAAAAGAAGTCATTACACCTTCAGTGGAAAGAAAGGGAGTAGGAGAAAGAGTAGAGGTTTGCTTTACAGGCGTCCAGTTGATCGATGAAGTCCAGAGAGAAAGGCAGCTGAGATAAAATGTGGGAGAGAGAGAGGGCTTGGGCTCACAGCCGTGGAAATGTCAGGTTAGAAAAGGATGTGACCAAGATAGAACCCAGAAGAATAGGGAGGGTTCAAATATAGGGTGGACAGTCTGTCTTTTGGAGCAACTTTTTGTTGCCTAACCTGAACATTTCATTTGGTAACTATACTATAAATTAACTGCTTTCGTTCATAGTCAATACATGGCCAAAAAGTATGCGGACACCCAAACAGTACACTCTCATGTGCTTTTTTATTTTGAAACCATGGGCATACACTCTTAAAAATAAAGGTTCCAAAGGGGAGTTTTCACAGCGATGCCATAGAAGAACCAGTTTTGGTTCCCCAAAGTACCTTTCAGTGAACAGTTCTTAAAATAATTTTTTTTTTCTTAGTGTGAAGAACATTTTAATAATCTAAAGAACCTTTTTCCACTGTAAAGAACCTTTTATGGAATGAAAAGTTTCCATGGATGGTAAAGGTTCTTTGTGGAACCAATGATGCCAATAAAGAACCTTTATTTTTAAGAGTGTGTGTGTGTGTGTGTGTGTTATATAGCATGTATCTGCTGGGAAGTCTTTCCAGTATGTTGGAACATGGCTGTTGGGATTTGCTCCCATTCAGACTTGAGAGCACGGGTGAGATCAGGCACTGATGTTGGGCACAATCATTGTTAAAATTTTTCCCAGAGGTCTTGGTGTCACAGTGGTGTTCAGGTTTAGGCAGTCAGTTTCGTCTGTATTCCCTGCCTTGTGCATAGAGGCGTTAGGATGCCCATTAAAAATATATATATATATATTTGCTTAATACTGACAGTAAAGACACAATGTTATAGTAGTGATATGATAGCAATGTAAACTTTTTCAGCTGCCATTACTCCACGTGTCCATCCTTCAAAAATCTTTCTAATTAGCTAATTTGGTGCTCAATAAGATTTCTTATTATAATTGAAAATATTGTTATTTAACTTTTTTTTGTGGGAACTGTGCTTTTTTCAGGATTCTTTCAATTAATATTATTCAGATATACATATAATATATGATAATTAATTTCTATAGAGTGTTTAAAAACACCAATAATTAGAAACAGAAATCTGTTCACAGAAATGTTATTTTATATGCATATTTTTTTCATATTTAAAATGCATCACTTTTGAATAGTTGGAAAAGATTTTTTAAAAAAAGGGACATTTAGTAGGGGAAGAGCAAATTTAGTGTAAAAACCAACCAAACCAACAGCCTTGATAAGTACAGGAAGTACAGCATTACAGTCATTTAAACATCCAGAGAGTTGTTATGTAATTCTTATCCATCGCAAAAACAGACGAGAGAACTAATGAGGCTAAAATGGAGCCAAGCAGTTCGGGAAAGAGTGCCATTTTGAAATCATATTTCATTCACAAGCTTTTCTGACTCAGGCAGGCAGTCATTTAACTAAGTGCCACTGTATCAGGGGAAGTCAGTCTAACTGGTGAAGGTAATCACCGTAGCCAGCAACGGCAAAGGAAAAAGGAATGCGAAATTTCTGTCTGAAATAGATGAAACTTGCTTGTTTCCATAGAAACACTTACAAAACAGGAGCACAGTCACTGGTTCTCTGAGGCAACTCTAAATGACCATGCAAGGGTGGAGCTAAGAATGTCTACACGCTTCTGAGATTCTAGGTGTTTGTGTGGGTGGCATTTTTTTAATTTGCAGGTGCCTCTGTTCCTATTAAATACAAGAGAATGACTTGGGCATCTGGACATGCGTCAGACTGAAAGAAAAAAACAACATTAAAGACATAATAGTGTTGTTTTTTTTCTTTCAGTTAAAAATACTATCGATAATTTGCTGTAGTGATGATTTATGGTGGTGGTTAAAGTATTGCATTAGTTTCTCTCATATTGCCTGTTTTAAAATCCTGTCTATGTAGAGAATTTCAAGTCGGTTCCTTTTCAGTTAGGATACTGCACTAGATAGGCACCCTAGTGAGGCAGCTTCCTAGGTTTTAGAACACAGCTATTGTATTACACCTGTCCGACTGCAACCAGAGCAATGGAGTCTTAGATGGAACTTAATCAGGTCTGCTCAGCGCAATGGCATCCCATAATTAGCTTAGAGCCAAAAAGTAACAGTGTTTTGTATTCAGTAGAGATATCAAACTACATTCTACACAAGCTAACAATGTCAGCATACACTTTAGATGATTTAGCTCATTTTTTTAATTAGCAGGCATTTCCCTTGTTAATATCCTCTTTTGGTTATGCAGGAATAACAACAGTATTAACCATGACAACGCTCAGCACGGTGGCAAGGACATCACTACCCAGAGTCTCGTACGTCACAGCAATGGACCTTTTCGTCACTGTCTGTTTCCTGTTTGTTTTTGCGGCTCTCATGGAGTACGCCACACTCAATTATTACTCCTACAGCGCTCGCAGTCGCAGACCAACCTGCAACAAGACAAAAAGATCGGTGAGCACCATATTCTGAATCATTTCAAGTTAGGAGAAAACTATGCATCCTGTTCACACAATATGTAAGGGACGCTTTAATTTTCTTGCTTTAACAGGGGGCTCCTGAGTTTCTAGCAATCTATCAAAGGTTTCATGTCCATTATTTATATTAAAATGAATACCGAGGACTTTATATTCAAATGAATACTGAGGACAAGTTTCCAAGGCCATTTTTAATACATTCAGCTAATCATTTTTAATTTAGCATCAATGTGCTTTGGCTTGAAATGAAAGAGAAAGTGTAATAATATAAGAGACATTAAAGTAGCAATAGTACGGTTTAGCAGTAATTATTAAATGTATCCTCCTGAGACCCTGCGTCTTCATATGAGGACATTATATTTTAGTGCATTTCTTTGAAACTATACATGCCATGGATGTCCTGTAAAGAGCATATTCAGGGCTTTTCAGAGATACCAAATGTTTGGATGTTTCACCATGACCACTTCCTCTCCTTGCTCTTCAAAAATTAATTTAGTGATCAAATGTAACACTCTTATGGAAATATGATCATATTTTGTAGTTAATTTTTTTAATCTATTTTTTAAACTGTTAAATCAACATTTCAGGAAAATGTTATGTTGTCTCAAATCAAAATATGACTTTTTGTTATGAAACAGGACGTTGATTTCATACATGTCCTCAGTTGAGGACACCGGGACTAAAAGTATGTTTATTATGCATTTTGGGAGACACAACAAATGAATAGGGAATGAAAATATATTTAATCATTCCTATTAAATATTATATATTATTGTGAAAATCTTGTCAATTGTTACTCCCATTATTACACTTTATTTTTTCATTACATGTTGCCCCAAAAACACATTAATATGCAAATTAGATACAGTTTATAGATACATTGTATATAATGGGAAAACCAGTTTATGGCCATTTTACACACATTTTGCATAACGAAAAATGGTATATCAAATCATTCTGTTACAACAGTTGAGAATCATATTTATACAAAGTTTGGTATAAAAAAATCCTGAAACCTAAAAATGTATTGGTGATTTAAAAAAATCTATTGTTTTTGCCTATGCATGTTCATTCATGTTTTTTATTTGTTTATTTATTTAAATTGAGTCCCGGTGTCCTCTACCGGGGACATAGCATAACATACTGTATAAATGAAATATCATTTTCAAAATAAATTTTAAAAATCCCAATGTTCTAAATAATGTAATGACTTTTTTCAAAAAAAAATTCTAATATATTTTTCTGGGTCTTAAGAGGTTATATATTTACTTTTACTTTTGAACACTTTATATATATATATATATATACATAATATACAGTATATATACACACACACACACACACAGTACTGTTCAAAAGTTTGGAGTCCATAAGATTTAAAAAATGTTTCTTGTGCAAATATCTCTTAAGCGCACCAAGGCTGCATTTGATCAAAAATACAGTACAAACAGTAATATTGTGAAATATTATCACAATTATTATGAATGTTGGAAACAGTGGTGTGTATACACACATACGTACATACGTACATACGGCCATGATTGACCAATGTGAATCAAGTAATCTGGTATTGGCATGTATGGTAAATCATTAAATCGTTAGTTTCCCCTTTCAAATACATGAAATATCTATTCAGTGTGAATTGATAGGCAGAATCTATTGTTGTTATACTTTCAAAACAATATAGTGATGTGTTATTACTATCCCGTCTATGCAGACAGAAGTCCCTTTTCGCATGTGTTTGATATAGGCAATCTCTCCGGATGGTATGGTATGGAAATATGATTTCATTAGGCTGACGTTGTTAGTCTTTGTCTATGTGTGTTATGTGATGCTAAATTATGGTTGAGCAAGCACATCTTACTTTTTATTAATTGTGTTTCTCCGGTGGCAGTCTCCACAGGTGAAATTTTCCCACTCGCTCGCCGATCACTCATTTTGATTAGATCTTATCTCTGCTGAGAAGCACAGATAATTACCATAGCAATTTTACACAAAACAAATATTACCCTATAGGTGATCTCACATAGATTATCTTTCAGTGCTGTAATTACCATGCTTTGCTAGTTATGTCACAATTATGAGATGAATAACAGGGAATAAGTGGCAGAAAACTGCTGGAGAGTTTTCGGTGTGTGGTCTAGAAGGGTTTAGAGGAAGGATTTAGACAACCATGCTCAGATTTTAAGGTCATCGTACCTGCCCATGAGAGATCGATGCTGCACTTGACTTGCCCACCGGAGAGAACGCTGTTAGTTCAAGTGAGTGGGAATCTCTTAGAAGCCACCATGATCTTATGTTTTGATTGACAGCCCACTCTGAAGGATTTGTTTTGCTCACGGCATAGATTAGATGCACTTCAGCTAAACATGTTGTTCTTTTGGGTGAAATTTTGTATACAGTACATGCAAAACTCATCCAAATTTAGGACTCCAGTGATGATTTTCATTCACTCCAAATAAGTTTTTTTTGGATGTATACTGCAAAACAAGAGCCCTTAAACTTCTAAAAGGATGTTGTTTTTGTCCAACAGAACTACTCAGCACTGGATGTGGGTCCTCCTCCCACAGTTATCACGCTCAACAACTCCATGTACTGGCAGGAGTTTGATGATGCCTGTGTTTATGAGTGCCTGGATGGAAAAGACTGCCAGAGTTTCTTCTGCTGCTACGAAGAGTGCAAAGATGGAGCGTGGCGAAAGGGCCGTGTGCATATAGACATTTTGGAACTTGATGCATACTCTCGTGTCTTCTTTCCCACCTCTTTCCTATTGTTCAACGTTGTCTACTGGGTAGGCTACTTGTATCTTTAGCAGTACCACACACCTCACGACACAAAGAACTTGACTTTTGGTTCTGTCAGAGCAGACACGAAGAACAGACTGAACCAGGACTTTTCCAGGTAGGGTAAAAATAAAAGTGGATACCGGTTATCAGAGTTGAGCTGTGGTGATTCAAGGACTTCTCCAGTAGAAGATGAAAATGAAAAATGAGACAATGCTACAGGAACCGAAAGCTACAGCAGATACATCAAAACAATTAAAACCAGGCTGTTTTTATATGGTCAAGAAGGATATTGCCACAAGCTCTTTTAAGTGGTTGCAATTCTCTGGCAGAGACCTTTGCCTTTTGTTCTTCAGGTACCAGGGAAAAAAAGATTCACAACGTTCCTCTCACACAATCTCGTCTTTTTATGGGTGAGAGAGCAGCTGTAAGAAGTCAAGGTATGAAAAATACTTAGGCCAAGACAGCGTGAGAAAAAAAATGCCTTGCATAGCATGTGACCCTCTGACTTTTGGTGTCTCTTACAATCCTGGTAGATCATTCACTTGAATGGAAACCTGTCATCTAGCTATCAGTCAAAACCAGAGCAGCTTTCATGTAAGCGCAGCTTTCAGAGCCATCTATAGTGCCTTCCACTGGAGGAGAAGCCATCAGGCAGAGAAATGTTAGAAATGATGGCAGGAGCATCATCTGGTCTTGGCTGACTGCTGATGGTTTTCTTTTGGAGTTTATTCGAGCTTTAGTTATAGTCATTCATTATTTTGATACATTCAACACATCTAAACCCATTGTCACTGCATGTTATATGATAGTATTAAGCTCTACCCTGAATCAGCACAATAATGACAAGAGAGTAGATCCATTTTGAAATATTTGGAATATTAATTAGTATGTAGACTGCAAATGTTTGCCTATATTTCTAGATTTTTATTGCATATTTTTTTTCCACACAAAAGAGAGGTTAATTAAAGATTAAATCAATATATATTATATAGTAGATAATATTTTATTTTGAAATGTCTAAAATCTATTAGCATCAATCTATTAGTTAAAAAGTGCATGTATAGAATGGATCTTAAGTTCCATAGATTCTCACCCTTCAGTCCAGCCTGAGTTGGCACAATAGTTGCTGTCCATGTCTACACCCAAAGGAAAGTGAGTATCTCTGGATCATCATGAACACATTTGTATTATTTACAAATTTTATGATTTTGAACTTGTATCTACAGCCCCATCCTATGATATGGCAATACATTTAACACATGCAGGCTGGGTATCACTGCATATACTGTATAGCAGGGGTCGGCAACCAACGGCACACGTGCCAACAGTGGCACGCAGATGGATAATTGCTGGTACACGAGCAATAGGGAAAACTGCATGAGCCATCTATAGTGGAGCCATCTATACTGACGTACATTTTGAGGTAATAACTTCTCATAGTCACACAGCCTGTTAGGAGCTATAAATACTATTAAAGTGTGAGAATTAACTTGCCCTAGTCTACGGATGCGCGCGTGACTACTGCGCTACTAGGCGCTTCAGATCAAAGCCTCAGCGGTCTAACAGCGCTCATCAATGTCAAAATGACTGAGATGGCCAATCAAATCAAAGTAAGCGGGGTTTACTGTTCACAGAACCAGAGCGCGAAGTGTCAGATTAACGTTGATAGAGAGCTAGGTAAGATGAAGCTGCAATCATTCATATTAGTCAACTGTTTTACGATAGAAATGTTAAATGACCGACAGCTATATCCAGTGATGCAAACTACTCTAATTTTCTCAAAAACTTTTCTCAAATATGGCCATTTTGAGAAAGAGAGAGAGAGAGAGATGTGTGAATTTTCTGCGTCTGCGTCTCTCTCTACAAACAATGAAACTGAGTTTAGTTACTTAAAAAACAGCGATTTTACCCCCCTCGTTGCTGAGAAATATAATGTAGCGATTCAGTATCGAATAATAAAAGTCGCGTGGCAGCGCTGACAAGAAGTTTATGAGCTTGAATGTTACTTTTTGCACAGCGCGATCTCAGATCTCTGTGTGCGAGTGGTGTGTGCGCGCGCGCATCAATTAAAGCAGCGCATTAATATAGAACAGTGATTAAACTGAACGGTTTTAATGCATTGGCTTTGTCACACACACACATACAGTGGTGTTCAGTAAGGTCACACTTGTATATCTGTTATTCAAGAAACTTTTGAAAAGTTTAAAACAATTTATGAAAAAATCTTTAAAAACTATTTGCATGAAAATCAAATATTGTTTTTTGTAATGTATCATTTAAAAAATTGTATGTACTGTATAAATACAGAATGCATTAAAAAGGGGGGAGGGATGGGGTTAACCAGAAAAATTAAAAATGGCATGTCATGCCGAAAAGGTTGCCGACCCCTGCTGTATAGGATAGTTCATTCAAAAAGTAAAATTCTGTCACCCTTTATTCACACTCATATACTGTACATTGGATTTCCCACTTATGGAATACAAAAGGAATGGAAGAATGTCAAGGCTGCGCTTTTTCGTACAATAAAATTCGGTAGTGCTTTTTGAAATAAGAAAAATCATACAGGTTAGGAACGACATGAGGGTGAGTAGATACTGACAGATTTTTATATATATATATATATATATATATATATACTGTATATATATATATTTATATTTGAGTGAAATATCCATTTAGTAATAAAAAAGAAGTGTCAGAGTAATACTCAATCAAAACAATCAGTAACACTTTACAAATGGTTACCATTAGTTAATGCATTAGGTATCTTTGAAGTAACAATTAATAACATTTTTACAGCATTTGTAATGTCAGTTTATAAATATACTGATGTTCATTCATAACACACTAACTTACCTTACTGTTAGTTCATGATACCCCATGCATTAGCTCATGTTAGTGAATTGAAATTTGTTGTAAAGTGTTACCAAACAATCTTCAGCACACTGCAGTAAGACACCCTACATAATCACTGTGTTCATTACCAAACTGTAATTCACAATAAGAGTTGTTACTGTGTTGCCTTAGGGTCACCTGCACAGAGATACTGTGAGATGATACATTAGAGAAAGACAAATGGATTAATATAAGGTATCTACTTCAAATTATAGTCATTACCAAAGGATTCACACTAGCTGAAAATATTCCGAGGCAATCTCAAACTCTTTTTTTTTCCGAACTATGATGAATTATTTTGTAGTCATGATCTTCATTATCACTATCGTCTCATGAGTAATATGTTAATGCGTGATGCACATCAAGGCAATATTATTGTTATTTTCTTCCTCAATGATTGTAGCATTTTTTTTAATGGAACATTTTTCCATCTGATACCACTGTGGTATGCTGTGGATTCTACCATTCTGGCATCAGCTTCAGCTCTAATACATACAGAAGGTATCAACATTTAATCAATCAAATAATTTTCCACCTGTCAGTGTGGGCTCTCTGTAACTTTCATCTTTGAAGTCACGTTTGTATTTGATTTAATCTTTTACTCGTTTTAGTTTGTGCCAAGCATCTTTGTAAGGTAATCTTTTTAAGGATTGTCTCGAAGTCTGTTAATGATGTTCTGATTAACCAGAAATGTGCTGTGAACTGCTGCCAAGCCGATTCTCCTCTTGCATTTCATGACGCTATTGTGATTTTTTTGTTGTGGCTTCTAGAAGGTGTCAATCCACTATTGACCTGTTTTGCGATTCTGTTTGATGATAGTCTGTGAGTGCTTCAACATGTTGTTATTGCAGCTGTTAATTCAGTTTGACGTACAATAATTATTAGCTGTTCATTTATAGTGGTGCTAGAGCTTCAAACTGACCATCGTTCGAGTTCAACCATCAGCGTTTTTTGCTCTTCACTCCCAAGGAATCAGACAAATCCGACTCTGCCAAAAAGTCGTGTTAGTTACCTAAAGCCATATGCTGGAATTAAATCCAATTATACTGCTTTTTATAGTGGCCTAATAATGACATTAATTCCAATGACGAAGTACTCTGAGGAAGGAAATAGAAAATCTTGTGCATTAGCCCTTGATGTATTTCAAGATTATTTGGTCACTTGTTGTCACTGGATATCATTCTTCACCATTCAAGCCAGGGGGTCTTTTCAGAGCAACGAATATAGTGTTTAGTTTTTTTGTTGTTTTTTCCGTCACAAGGAGAAAACGATTTACACATTCAAGTGACCTTTAAGAGGGTGGATATGCTATCCTTAATGATAATTAACATGCATTCACTGAACACTCTATAGTACTCTATAGCATCCTTCCCACAGTCCAGCCACTGAGCAGACCGGATAAATCTGGTTTTTGTTTAAATCTGGTCATTGTTTATTTTGACTTTCTTTGACATCCTTAGAATTTACATAGAATTAATAAAACCTTCAAACTGCAGGTCAACCGT
This sequence comes from Sinocyclocheilus rhinocerous, assembly GCF_001515625.1. NCBI lineage: Eukaryota > Metazoa > Chordata > Actinopteri > Cypriniformes > Cyprinidae > Sinocyclocheilus > Sinocyclocheilus rhinocerous. The sequence goes on from NW_015649998.1 coordinate 1,491,566, forward strand.
TAAAGGCTGAATGCCAAAGAAATTTCATTCACTGATGTACTATAAAGATGGCTCCCCCCATTAATATCATTCATTTTTCTCAGTAATGTTGGGATTTGGTTGTGCATTACAGTGCAGTAAATTACACCATAATTCCTCCAGGTGTCTGAAACCCTTTTGTTTCAAGTAGTCAGATTAGTAGCAATCTTTGAATACATTAATGTCAGTGGCCTGTACTGTTTCTGGGAATCGTCTTAAAATATAACCACTGTACTGATAGTGATAATAATATTAATCATAATAAAAACACTTTTCTCTATTGCCCCAGTCACACAGACACACATTGTGCACCTCTTTTTCACATGAACACACAACCTTTCATTGTAGATTATGGCTTTGTGTTTACAATGACAATTTGGTGTGTATTTCTCATGTTTCTATGGTTTGTGAGTGCTCACAATGTGCAGTGTTGTCAGTGGGGTTGTCATATGGATTTGGTAATAGAGGGTTTCTGTGAGTTTTTGGCCTGTCTATAAACTCATTTCTATTTCTTGTGCTATTTTCATATATGTAGTTCTTTTTATAATTGAATTGTAAAGTGCAGAGGTGAATCAGAAGATGTGAAATAAAACTTTGTTTTCTTTTTTCCCATTTCTGTATATCACTGCAATCTTACCTGCACTTTATAAGTGACTTAGTTAAATGTATTTGCAACAAATTAAAGGTATTTTGTAAGTAGGAGCAAGTTTCTTTGGCTAGCTGCAAGATTTGACTTTTCATTCATTCGTCTGTTTTTACCATCTCACCGAACAATGTAATTAATGGTACATGGTCCAGTAAGACTGATGTATGAGAATGTTCAAGCCGATTTCATATTGATTTCTGCTCCAGCAGCTTCAGTGCCTGTGTATCAAAATAACCATTGTTCATATTCAATGTTATCTGCCCAATTAAAGGGATAGTGCACCCAAAAATGAATATTCTGTCATTCTGTCACCCTCATGTTATTCCTTTGAGTTGAATCTTTTAAATGAATCAGTTGATTCAATACAGTTCTGAAGGCATATTCACGTAACGACTGCCTTTATGTTACTTATGGTGCTTTTGGGTCCATTTGACTTTGTAACGATATGAGGGTGAATAAGGAATGGTCAATTTTGGGTGAACTATTCCTTTAAAAACACTGCCCAGCAGAAAACAACATCTGTTTCTTGATGCAGTGCAGCATACTCCGCAGTAGTTGACAGATAAAACTGCATCTCAGCTAAAAGCAAACACGAATAAAAATGAAAAAAATCGGAGAGAAAATAAACAATGAAAACATCAGAAGCAGTAAGTGCGCAAAACTGGGAATCTAAAAGTAGGTTAATGCTGTTAGTGTTGCATATGAATCCACAAAGGCCCTGCGCTCTCAAAATAATTCATTGAGCATTACCAACCTTGAGAACGTAGTATTTATGAAATGTACAGGGAGACGGGTGGATGATTACATTTTATAATACCACAGATCAGATTCCCTGGACAAATGGATGGATGATACATGACATCAAAATAAGAGATAATGATGTATCTGACATTTAATCTAAAAGACTGCAGTGCAGCATACTCAGCAGTAGTTGACAGATAAAACTGCATCTCAGCTAAAAGCAAACACGAATAAAAATGAAAAAATCGGAGAGAAAATAAACAATGAAAACATCAGAAGCAGTAAGTGCGCAAAACTGGGAATCTAAAAGTAGGTTAATGCTGTTAGTGTTGCATATGAATCCACAAAGGCCCTGCGCTCTCAAAATAATTCATTGAGCATTACCAACCTTGAGAACATAGTATTTATGAAATGTACAGGGAGACGGGTGGATGATTACATTTTATAATACCACAGATCAGATTCCCTGGACAAATGGATGGATGATACATGACATCAAAATAAGAGATAATGATGTATCTGACATTTAATCTAAAAGACTGTCCCACTAAAGTTCACTAACCCTGGAGTGTCATGATATTGCATATTGTTAAATCACACTTTTTATGATTTGTTTTTAGGTGGAAAGGCAATATCAAATGGCATTTATAACATGACATGTTATAGAGGGTTCACTAACCATAGCCAATATAGGCCCTTGAAAATGCTGAATGTCGCACGTTTATTTAATTTGTAGAATGAAATCTAACACGGCTAACACAAATCCTCCCTAAATTTGATGATAAAGATAGCTGTTGCCATCTAAGTAGAAACAAATAATGTAGCAAGTGAATTAGGAATGAAAATGAATTTGAACACATGGAATTGGCATTGTTTGAAATGTTCTTGCTGCCTCTATTTTGATGAGGCCTGAATCTCTCTACCACTAAACTTGGAATGGTTGCTATGGGAACAGTGTTCGTTCTGTGTTTAATGAAGTGAAGCCAAAGATGAGAGATGACTGATTTGGAACTGGAGTGTCTGACCTACTTTTTAAAGACATTTTAACTTGTCTAACTCGCATGCTGTTTGACATAATCACTCGACTCTTGCCAATAATCATCTTGCAGAGGTTATATCACATTGGACCATCGCAAACGGAGTCTCAGAGTCTCAGACCGCTTTCCTGAATATAGCATCAAGAGGTTTGTATTTGATATAAAATTCAACAGTTCTTGCTTAAAAGTTAATGCTTAGAATGTTTTTTATTCATTTTAACTTCCAGATTTTCTTACAAGTTTTCATGATAAGTGTATCCCACTATAGGAGATAATGACATTATCCACAACCAGAATGTTAAAGGTGATCATTTTTATGTTAAAATATTCACATTTCATAAATAAAGAAATAATTTTTGGGGAAAACCTGTTTGAAAACAGAAATGAAGCTCCACCTTTTCGTTTTACATTTTAAAAGCCACAATTTTTCATTTTATTAAAGGAGTCATATGATGCGATTTCAATTTTTCCTTTCTCTTTGGAGTGTTACAAGCTCTTGGTGCAACAAGAAGATCTGTAAAGTTGCAAAGACTAAAGTCTCAAATCCAAAGAGATATTCTTTATAAAAGGTTAAGAGTCAACCACGCCTACCTAAAACGGCTTTTAGCAACATCATATGACCCCTTTAAGAATAATACAAAAAGCAAAGTGAATAAAGTTCTGTGAAATATAATTATGAGGATCAAAACTCTGCTGCATCATATTCATTATAATATGAGCAAACATGTCCTCTGATGATCCTGCATTATAATATCGAACACGCAATGTTCATTGCAATGTTTTTGCAATGAATTAATCACCAAAATGTAAGTTATTCTGCTCTGTTTGGGAGATTTAATTATCCTCAGGCAACAATATTAACAAGTCAAGTCCTTCCTATCTCAGAATAACAGCAAATCTTTGTTAACCTCATACATACTCCAAACCTTTGATATGTGCACTCACTGTTCCTGCAGGGCATTCATTGTATAAATGTATAAATTATTTTATCGCTTTACATAAGCACTTTTTTCATATCCATAACCTAATAACACCTAAATAAAATTTAAAACACAAATTTAAATTGCCCCAAAACCCTTTTCATCTCACAGTTTCAGTAGGCTAGAATTATGAATTATTAACTCTCCATTTGACTTTTACTTTATGAAGTTTGTCTTCGTTGTCCCAGAACACATTGCAGTGTTTATCTAGGGATGGTGAATTTTTACCTTTTGTCATTCACTTTCAGACCTAACAGTACGGAACATTTTTTTCGCTGAAAAACGACATACATTTTTTATTAAAGTATGCACTCAATATGAAACATTCATATGTCCTCCTAACCCAGGTACAGCAAGGGTGTATATTTAATGTCTCAGCAAACTTATTTTTTATTTTTATTTTCATAGATATATAAAATTGCATTCTCTAAATGGTACCAACGTGCTTTCAGACAAATGAAAAATCCGGTGCTATATATCATACAGAGAAGGGCACATGATATTACAAATGTTGACCAACATGAGAATTTGAAGTTTTGCAATCCTAAACAGCCACTCCAAATGAATCAATACATCAGTGTTCAGAGGCCATACACAAATAGCAGATAAATATGACAAATGACCTGATTGCACTGACAGCACCACACAGCAATATTGTATCTCTGTCATTTGATTCAGCTGATTCTGTTTTCTGGAGAAATATCATTCTAATGAAATGGATTTAAAAAAAAAACAAACATAAGAATTGCACTAGCCTTGATTTTCAGCCTTATCTAAACACATCCACTGAAATCCTCTGATCAAATTTCAACAACTCTGTGATAAGTTTAGAAAAATGTCAATGTCAATTTTATTTATATAGCACTATTAAAACAACACATGTTGACCAATGGGTAACACTTTATTTTAGGGTCTCTTAGCTAGTTGCTTATTAGCATGCATATTACTAGAATATTAGCCATTTATTAGTAGTAATTAAGCACATATTAATGCCTTATTCTACATGACCTTATTCTACATCCCAAATCCTAACCAATACCTAAACCTAACAACTACCTTACAAACTATTAATAAGCAGCAAGTTAGGAATTTATTGAGGGAAAAGTCGTAGTTAATAGTGAATAAGTGTTCCCTATTCTAAAGTGTTACCATAATAAGAATAAAAATTATCAACAAGAAAAAAACACCATGGCAAACAAATATGTCTTTAGCTGTACTTTGAATACATGAACAGAGTCAGCGTCCCTGACATGTAAAGGTAAGCTATTCCAAAGTCTTGGCGCTACTGCCGCAAACATGATCCTCTTTCTGGCTCAACTTAGTCCTTGGAATTTTAAGTACATTTTAGAAGGTGTGTGTCCCATTTCATCTGACGTAAATCCAATACAGAATTTCATAAAAAGAACATCATACCAACAGTCAAACATGGTGATGGTAGTGTGATGGTCTGGACGACTTGCCATAATTGATGGAACCATGAATTCTGCTCTCTATCAGAAAATCTTGAAGGAGAATGTCCGTCCGTCAGTTTGTGACCTCAAGCTCAAGCGCACTTGGTTTATGCAGCAGGACAATGATCCAAAACACACCAGCAAGTCCACCTTTGAATGGCTCAAGAAAAACAAAATTAAGGTTTTGGAATGGCCAAGTCAAAGACAGTGATGTATTGCCAGTTATCGCAAACGCTTGATTGCAGTTGTTGCTGCAAAGGGTGGCACAACCAGTACAACCAGTTAGGGGGCAGTTACTTTTTCACGTAGTGCCAGGCAGGTTTGGACAGCTTTTTTCCCTTAATAAATGAAATCAT
>NW_015649998.1:1497856-1506749 GCF_001515625.1 Sinocyclocheilus rhinocerous
CTCTATCAGAAAATCCTGAAGGAGAATGTCCGGCCGTCAGTTTGTGACCTCAAGCTCAAACGCACTTGGGTTATGCAGCAGGACAATGATGCCAAACACACCAGCAAGTCCACTTCTGAATGGCTCAAGAAAAACAAAAGTAAGGTTTTGGAGTGGCCTTAAACAGTCCATTCATGCTCGAAAAAACCCTCCAATGTGGCTGAATTAATACAAGATTCCTCAATTCAATGAGTTTCAATGAGAATTTACAAGATTCCTCGTGTTCATCATCTCAGATATCCTCATTTGTCACTGACCCAGTTATTTCTATAATTCATCCATTCCATTCAGAATAACAGTGACATTACGTGGTCATTTTCTCTCCGTCATTTTCACTGCTGTCAGTTCCAGACTTCTAACACATGCTGCTGTTTATTTTGATGAAGCCTGGTTTCCAGATTGGGTGATGGATGTTTGTGAATATAGCAGGACAGAATGTCACGGTCTGTCTCTCATCTTTCCCATAACCAAGCATTCTTCCTCCACAGAAAAGCATGATGAAAGTCCATCAGCAGCAACAAGCCTCTACATGAAAGATGGTGCAGCAATGTGTATGCTCCACGGATCCAGCTGAGCTATAGGCCTCTCCTCTATTAAGGTTATATTGCACCTCCTTCCCATCCCTTGAAAGCTTTCACAGTTCAGTTGCTTAGCTTTCCAGCACTAAGAGCCTTCATACGAGTCCCTCTCCTGTCACATTAGAGGAGGAAAACATGACATTTGTCTATCCAGAGAAAAAATCTACTCTAACAGAGTGACCAGTGTCACACAGAATGTCGTAAAATGTTTCCAGGCAAGCTGGGATGTTTGTCTATTCGTGAATGAAATCTAGAAAAAGGGTTTTAAATGGATTCAGTCGTTCTGTACTTCCACATTTTGAACTCTATTACCGCATTTTTAAAGCTTCAACACTAGTCTTGGCAAAAGATCTCAGCATTGCAAATTTTCTGGGAGCAATCAATATCTACCCTTTTTTATTTAGTGAAGTCTCAACTAGCTATTGTTACCAAGGCAACTGGGAAGACAATGAGCAAATTGAATAAAGTGATGTCATGAAAAGTCAGAACTGGCACATCGAGTCATTTTCATTGAGAAACATGTCTAAAGGCTTGAGGAGAATTTTAGCTGACCGATTCAAATTACAGGCTTTGTGCTTTATTGAAAGCAGGATTTGACGAGAATAACTTTTTGTTTGACTGGAAAGTTTTCATTAGATGAAATATTTCCATTCACATAATTTCTGAAAGAGACACTATACTGAATTAAAGTGCCGCTGATTAGTGCAGCAAAAGCAAGTTGGAGGTAGAAGTTCATTGAACAAGCAATGTCATTATTGAAGCCTAAAGCACAGAAATGATTATAGTCATACTTTCAACCATTATCATCTCATAAACGGAAGGAAACTAGACCACTTCATAATTGCATTTTAATCAGGAGAGTGTCTTTAGAAGTTCCTGTCTGAGTCTGTAGTGATAACAAAAACAACACTTTAAATCCTACAATTTTCTTTACAGACCCTCCTTTTCTTTATTCCTTTTTACTTTATGTTTTGTCCCACAGAATCTTGTTCTATTTGCAGAAAGAGAGAAAGTGATTTTTTTTTCTGCATTCTCAGCTATTTGCTTCAGCTCAGGACTCCAGAAGTTTTTCTCTGTCAATACTAATGTCAACAGCTTGACCCTCCGAACAACAAATGTGTATTATTTCACGTATAGCCCTGTGGTAACTGGTGGAAAGTGAAATCAGTAATGCCTGCACCTTCTGATACTTAAGCAATTAGCTTGAGTGTTATGCTTAATTGCTTATACTTTGGATCGTAATGGTTCCGTGGGAATTGTGAGCAATGATGAACCACCCAACTAACTCACTCTATCTTTGTCTAATTTTCTCTTTCGGCTGTTGTTCGCTCAGTTTAGGACAATTGATCATTCTGCAGTACAGCTCACAGTAGAGGGCAGAAAGGCAGCAATTGGGATGTTCAGTAAAATGTCTCGTGGGAATTTTCAACTGGAACCTTCATGGAGCGTAACAGGAGAAACAGCGCACAGTACAAAGTGAATTGTGTTTAAATTGCTTAACGTGAATTAGCTGGCCTAAGTTTCAGGTTACATGTGTGTTGATAAATTCATCTTTGGAAAATGTATACATAAACAAAAATATATAATAAATGGGCAAGTATATTTTTATTTTAGTTATTAATGTACAGTGGCCTCAAAAGCATTTGGAAACTTAAAACACAATTAAAAATGTATAAAGTAGAATTAATTTATTAAAATCAAATAAGTGGAATTTATTGTATTTATCTAAATTTATTGATTATTTTTCAATTTAAATTTATTCATACAAACATTTCAGAAACGCTGTAACGTCATTTGTTAGCAGATGCCTCCTGCTTTGATGTTTTATATTTACTGTGATTTGAAGCACAAATTAACACAAACACAAATTAAGATCATTTTAATTATATTAATGATAATGTTTAAGTCAAGTCAAGTCAAGTCACCTTTATTTATATAGCGCTTTTAACAATACAGATATAGTGTTTAAACCATGTGTTTTATATGGATTCATTTTAGAGAGGCCTTTATGACCTTTTTGGATAAGTTTTGGACTTTCCATAGAGGGACAGAAACCTACTAGGTTTCATTAAAAAATATCTAATTTGTGACTTACTGGTTTGGAATGACAAGAGGACAAATAAATTATGACATAATTTGGTAACACTTTACTACTAAGCCTTTATGTATAATGCATTATAAAAGTAGTTTTAATGCATTAATTATGCCTTGTAACACACCTTATAATGCATTGAGTAATTGTAACCACAGTTAAGACATTATAACAGATATGAATTCCTTGTTACACTATGCTTTTTAAATTAAGTTATAATTATTTACAACAAGATATAATGCATTACAATGCACATTATGAATAATTATAATGCATTATACCCTTTAATAACCCTTTATAATGCATTATACATAAAGGCTTTAAGTAAAGTGTTACCCATAATTTTTTTGTGTGTGTCTGGATTCTATTGTGGGACACTGTATATCAGCAATTATATCAGTTAATATCAAATGAGATATTACACATTTTGGAGTGATGTATTTCTTTGATCAGGTAGTTATATGGTCATGTATGATTCTATAGTTCACACAGAGTGGTTGATTCACGAGGTTAACTAAAAGTTCAAACTGTACATAATTTCAAAGCCAACAATAGTGCATTGTTTCTTTGTATACGCGATTTTCTGATAAGAAATCCAATTAGGTTCAGGCAGAACCAGTCTCATTTCCCTTCCCTGCAATTACTTGATACATGTTTATAAATGATAAGCCTTTGTGATTGAAATATGTTTTAGTCATAGATATGCAAATAACTCATTATAGCAGTCGAGAGCGAGAGAGTCCTCTATCAGCTCTGATCAAAAGAGGCATCACTTTGGTACTTGCCCTCTAAAACCTGTATTCTTCTCATCAAAGTATGTTTTGGAGAAATTGTGGGGTGCCGTATTATCAGGCTTCTGATATGGTTGACAGTGACACTAAGTCTCCAGGCATCTCTGGAACAGTGCCGCTCTCCAATATACCTTAACACCAGCAATTTCATGGCTAAGGATTTACTGTCATTAGCCTTTGTCCAATTTCTCTCCTTGTGTGTCCTGTGTGACTTTCTGAACACTTTATTTCATTATAGTGCAGCACACTATGCAATTGTCGTAAAACACTAATTTTTCTACAGACTCCAAAATGCCCAAAACACACACACACCTACCTGTGAATGCACATTCTATAATGATGTGCCAAACTGTTATGTTGCCTAGCAACCACCTAACAGCCTAATGTTAGTATAATGAACTACTTGGAAGAAGAATTGTTTATTTGATAATTATTCTTAATAAATGTAACTCTTTATTGAGCATTGTTGACAAGCAAAACGCTTCTCAAAGCTGGATGTACTGTAACAGTGATTTTACCACAGAGTACTCTTAAAAAACATTATCTGTGGTAAAATCCCTGTAACACAGCCGCTCAAGGCTTATTGCTTTAATGTTTAGACTCTCGGTAAGTAGTTTTTGTCTCTCTCTCTCTTCTTAAATATATGATTTAGAAAAGCAGTCTGATTGCTTTCTTTTTGTGTGATATTTGTGCACAATGACAAGGTATACAGCCGACCACCCGCTGAGATATGATGCTTTGTGCACAAATCTCAGTGCTTGCAGGAATGATATGCATATACTCTAGTAACCTACGTGGCAACATTTTAAAGTGTCCTACAAACCACCGTATAAATGACTGATGGTCATATCAGCCGCAGGAGGCGTTGGTAAAGATCCCAAAACAAGTGACTTAACCTGTCACCATTCTAATTTAAAAGAATAGTTCACCAAAAATTTTAATTTGCTGAACATATACTCAAAATGTAAAGGAGTTTGTTTCTTCAGTGGAACAGATTTGGAGAAATTTAGCATTACATTACTTTACTAGTTGGATCCTCTGCAGTGAATGGGTGCCGTCAGAATGAGAGTCCAAACAGCTGATAAAAAAACATCACAATAATCCACAAGTAATCCACATGTTTCCAGTCCATCGGTTCACATCATGTGCAGCAAAAGGCTGAGTGTTTGTAATAATCCAATTCATTATTAAGGCGTCTTAACTTTAAACTGTCACTTTTTGCCAAAATGTATAATCCACAATAACATGTCCACCCCTTTCCCTATTACCATGTTGTCCTCTTATATCAATATCCACCAACATATCTGTTCAGGACTTGTTTCAACAACTGTTTTGGACTTTTTGCTTGTAAACCATGCTTGATCTTTGCATATTTTTCACCTGATTCAGGCAAAACAACTTTTTCACTGAAGAATGAAATATTAAAGATATAGCATTTGTATTTCAGATGGAAACAGTTGGTTTGAGGTAAAATTATATATTATATTAAATAATATAATAATATATTAAAGATACATTTTCAGCAAATTTGTATTTACGGTCATGACCCCTATTTAATCCCCAGTACATCCCAGAGGACTTTCCCTACATTAACTGTCTTTCAGGTCACTATGGCTAAAAGTCATATAGCAAACAACTCAGCTAACCAGGGATGCTCTGTTTTGACAATGTGTCAAATAGCAAAAGTGCATTGAACATACATGAAGATTACTGGAAGAGTTAAAAATGAAAGATAGACTGCTGGTAAATGTTCCAAGTATATATAACATGACACAATATCCAACCCAGTTCCCTGATATATGGACCTTTGATTTTAAAATGGAGGTGAATAAATTTTTTATTCCGAAATGTGTTTGTCTATCATGAAGACTTTGGACGTCCACTCCTTCCCATCATTCAGTAGGTAAGGAGCATCCTAAATGGAATCTGTCCATCTGAAATGCATCTTTTCAGGCTTTATACATCAGTACGCTGTGGGCTCTCCAGAAAGCTCTAAAATGGCTTTCTTTAGCCTCCATTAGATTTTCATCTTTTATAAGATGTAGGATATGGCTCCTTTGCAGAGGAAGCAAACTCTAATAACCTCATACACGCATAAAGAAAACAGAATTACAATTTGCTAGGTTTTAGTTTGTTTACTTGTTTAAGGAACAGGTTATCTAAAAAGTTATTTTTTTCTCCACGTCAAAACAGTATGACTTGTATTTCTTCAGTGAAACAGAAAAATAAATCAATAAAATTGCTGTTAATAGTGTTAATATCATTCATGAATAAATAATAGTCCATGCAAATCATTATTACCAAACTTCACAAATAATCTTCTTAATTAGTGAAACTTCCGAAATTTGTGAATGAATCAGTTTGATTCACAAATGAAATAATGAAAAAAAAATTCCTCTCTCTCTTTTATCATTTGACTTGACAGCAAAGATATTTTCTTTAAATATAAAAGTGTTTAATTGAATTGTTAAAAGAAATAATCTCCTGCTGTGTGATTGTCCTGATCATGATGTCTGATTTATGAACTCAACCAGAAGAACAATTCATTTAGTGATTCAGTTCTCAGTTTTAACTCACTGATTGAGCTGATTGAGTCAGTGATTTGAACTTGAGAACTGAATCAGTGAACAAATCATTCTTTTGATCCATTCACAGTGGATGGGAAATTTCTGTTCTACAGAAAAAATAAGAGCATACTATTTAGAAACAGAACTTTACAGAACTTTCATTTTGGATTAACTAATTCTTTAATGCTTTACATTTTATTTAGAGAAAGATTTTTGATGATAATCATAATCAGTGAACTAAGTACACCTAGCTTACATACTATAATGGTAAGAGTGGTCAAACGATTGCTGCAGCATAATATTTGGCCATGGTTAGAATGTAACCAGAGGATGTTTAATCTATCTAAACACCTTCTCTCTCTAGGACAGCCGATGCCTTCTGGTATGAAGAGGCATTTCAGTCTCAATTATTAGATTTTGTCTCTTTTCTTCTCCTATCCAGGGCTGCACTGACAGCCCTACCCTGAGGTTGGATTTCTGCTTTGCGCTCCCTAATAGATCAGATTTCTCCTCAGCCTGATGGGATCGGTAGATTGATTGCTTCAGTCTGGCACCACACGGTGGTGTGGGAGCGAGATAGAGGGTGTTCCCATGGAGACATGCCCAGATGTGTCTAACACCAGGAAAGAGAAGTCCAATATACAAAAGCAAAAGGACAAAACAACTGCCAGGACAATGCATGTATTACAATACACCTGTCTTATAAATAAAATACAAACAGAGCATTTATGGGATGTCTGTAAGGTCATGAATTTAACAAAAGTGAATGAAAAAAGGGATAAATAACTTCTGGGGAAAAAAATAATAGCTTGTGACAAAGTAGGTATAGTCTATTGTACAGTATATACTATATACACTGTAAAAAATGACCGTGAATTTAACGGTAAAAGACTGTAAAAATGCTACATTCTGCAGCAGGATCACCTCAGTCTGCTTGGCAGAGAATCACTAGCCTATAAACATAGCATGAACATTCCCCACCCTCCATTACTCTTATTATGTCTGCAAGGATGTCTTACATCCAGAACTTCTGTCAAATGCACCCTCTCATCTGTCGTCTTCCATCGGCAGGCCTGGCTAATGGATGCAGAGATCCAGTACTAATGAGCTTTGACACATTTTCAAATCCTGTCCTATACGCTCCGCACCACTTTTCTGGGACAGCAGTGCAAAATGAGAAAAAAATTAAAAGTGAAGTACTATACATTCTATATATGGGCAGTTAACATGACATACAGTTATACTGTCCTCAAAGAAAAAGTTTTGTTTTCCTATTTTTAATCATTTGACTTGATAGCAAATATTTTGTCTTTAAATATAAAGTATTTAAATAAATTGTTTTTTTTAAAGTTCATTTTAAGTAAAATGTGGAAATTGTCCTGCTGTGTGTCTAAACATAAACAGCAAAATACAGAAATCTGTTGAAATTAACAAAAATATTAAAATAATATTTAAAGATATTGGCATTATCTGATTGGGATATATTTTCAAAAATAACTTGTCAAAAATGTACATAGTACTGTACTAAAAATGTAAAAGAAAATTAAATACATTAAATTAAATAAATCTGTACAGTCTGGTGCCAATTAGGTACTACTACTGAATATATAGGGCTCAAAAAATATATTTTTTCTAAATGGCCAATCGCTAGGGATCATTTAACATTTATTGCTTAAATGTTAATTTACGCAATGTTCATTTATTGAGTAAAAATGTATATCTTTGAAATTACCTAGTGCAATAAAATGTGCTCAAAAAACAATTAGTCAACTACCCATATACTTTACATTCTGTTACATATATTAAATGGAAATATAATTCATTATATTTATACTAATATTAACAAAACATATTCACAAGCAGCTCAAAGGTTACTAATCTAATAAAATAATAAGTAAACTAAAGCTATATGGCTATAATCAGTCAAAATCAAGCACTAGAAAGAAAAAATATGCATGTTGGTAAATACCACATATGTCAAGTGAGAAGTGCATTGTGAAGTGCATTTAAATAAATTGTCAAGATCATTTCAACAGTATGTGTCTGTTCCTCGGTTCAGAAATCTGTAGAGACTGTTAGAAGTGTGCTTAGAAGGTAAAACAAACGTACAAGACAAACAAAATTAGCTTTTAAAAACTGTAGATTAAGATATAATTTCCCTGAAGATATAGATGTCTGTGTCTGCAGCCTTGAAACAAACTGAATTAAATTGAGGACACAAAGCTGTTTGGATAAGTATGCATGATATGCTATTATGATAGATGAGAGATGACTTTTGAGATTCACTCACTCTTCTACAAACAAGAGATATAATTCCTCTCCTCGACCACAAGCCATCCTTAAGCCATCCATATGAGGGACAAAAGATCACTTTGCATACATATTTTTAGGCTATCCTGATAAGCAGGGGCTGATTTAGTGAATTGGGGGCCCCAGGCAAAATATAGGAATGGGGCCCTATACATTTGCACACATTTTCCTTGAGGTTCCTTTTTTGTTGTGATTACTTGCTGCTGCACAATGGTGCCCCATAGTTGTGTCCAATGTTTCTACATTTTTCATGTACATGTTATTGTAGGGATTTCTAAATATGAACGGATACTGATATCAGCCATCACAAGGTTTGCTAAATCACCCAGCACATGAGTCCCATAAAAAAGAAAAGAAAAAGAGACTGCACTGTCTGGTGCAGTCTCACCAACCTGGAGCTCAACACGCTCAAAACTGTGGAGATGACCGTGGACTTCAGGAGAAACCCCCCTGCACTCCACCCACTCACCATCATGGACAGCACTGTGACTGCAGTGGAGTCATTCAGGTTCCTGG
>NW_015649998.1:1507845-1513194 GCF_001515625.1 Sinocyclocheilus rhinocerous
CTCAATATTTAATTACAGCTTCAGATGCATGATATTTTCATCTCCTTCAAGCAGGATACACAAAAAGCACGTTCAACTCGGACGGTTGTCGTGGTAATAAACACTGTAAACAGCAACCGTTCGTGTGTCAGCGCTTAATGCATGTCCTATATGAAAAGCATTTTAGGGGGCCCTTGGCTTTTGGGGGCCCAAGGCGGTCGCCTACCTTTGCCTAATGGGTAAGTCCGCTCCTGCTGATAAGATTTGAAATGCCGTAAACAACTCCTTGTAGAAAAGTTTTAGAGGGATGTTTAGCAGTGAGATAAACCTCTTGTGCATGCAGAATACAAATTAGGATGTCTACAAATAAGAGATTTATTAAATTACTTCTGCATTATCATTTATTTTGCCCCGATTATTGTCCGTTTTGGTCACTGATGGAAAACCCACACCAAGTATTATAGGAAGATACCGTCTGTTACAACAAACTGTGCCATTAATGTCACAAATGTTTACAAGTTTAGTAATTTTACTTTCATATTTCTAAAGGTGAATCTTACAGTGTGGATGTATGTTGAACTGTGAGACCTTTGAAGAAACAGCTCACAGCTGCCTGCAAATGTTTAGATGACAGACTGAAAGGAGTACAGTTTGTTACATTTACTGCTTTTCAAATTAACCTTTAAGTGAAAGGATGACATTTCAATCCTAGTGGGCCTGCATCTGATTATCATTGATCAAAGATTTTGGTGTCGAGCTGTTCACTAAATAAAAGCTGTACTGGAGTCTATACTCAATTTCCATATCACAATACAAACCCTGCCGAAATAGTGGTAGGTGTTATTATTAGTAGTTTTCGTTAACATAGGATTGTCATTAGAGATAATCAACTTAAATTAAATAATTTTTGTATTATTATTATTAGAGAAGACAATAAATGATGTAAGTTTCCACCACAATCAATCAATCAAAAGGTAATTTAGAATTTTTATCTCACAATTCAGATTTTTTTTTCTCAAAATTTTGAGAAATAAAGTCAGAATTGCGAGATATAACTCAGAATTGATATAGTGATGTAAACCCGCAATTCTGAGAAAAAAGTTAGACTTTAACTTTTATAATATACATTTTTATAAGTATATGGGTAATTCACTTTTAAAAATATACATAAACTATATATTTTTGCGAAATATATTCAGACTTTTTCCTTGCAACATCTCGCAATTCTGATTTTATATCTTGCAATTTTGAGTTTATATCTCATAATTATGGTTTTTTTTTTTCTCAGCACTGCATGAAAAAAGTCAGAATCATGAGATAAAAAGTAACAACTACAATTAATCATGTAGATTCAAGAGATGTAATTACTTTACAGAAATGTACTGGTATGAATATGTTACTTCTTGCTGCCTCCAGGTCTTCTCATTCCCAACTTCAAAATAAGCTTACAAAAAAATATCACAATTACAGCTTTTTAAACTGAGATCTGTAAGGTCCACGCATTGGCCCAACGGAGGTATCTAATGGTGGCTGAAGGTTTCTTACGTGTTCAGAATTTAGGTTGAAATGCCAATTGGTTGTTTGTTAATTTCTAATTCTTATTATTCTGACATTTGGTCATTCCATTTCGCTCTTTAATCGTATTGAATCTCATTAATCTTATTCCTATAACACTTTGAGTCTCAAAACTTGTCAGTCTTGGTCATTAGACAGAGGCGATTGACTAATATTCTGGACGGCTCGTGCAATACTTAGCTCATTCTAGAATACTTTTATTTAGTCCCCATAGATCTGTACACACTTAATTAAGGTAAGACTATATCTAACCAGAGGTCATGACCATTACTATAGAACCAAATTGACCAACTTAACTTCTTCGAAGTAACTTAATATAATCATGCCGTGATTTCTCACGTACACTTAGAATAATTTTACAATAATCAGAGGTTGAAACCAACTTTAGGTTGGTCAACAACACACCGGTGTTTTAAACGGAAAAACCCAATAGCCTCTACAGTCTAAGTATACATAACTAGTGCCAATGTGTTAGTCGGAGCTCTAAAACATTTTAGTCCATTACTAACCTGAGCTCAGATTTGCAGTGTTATAGACTTAACACAATTAATTAGAGTCAATGATCTCAGAGTAAGTCAGAATAAATTCAAATTTATTATCAGTCAGGTAAATATGTATTATGCCAATTACATAGCCAATTCAAAGATATCAAATCAATACAAGACATCAAATTCCCAAAGATGAATCTAAGAGTAAGATGCATACCTGACTTTAGAAAGATACATAACATAGAGTGTGAGGACACACTCTACGCTACGGGCTTCCGACTACAGAATCGCCCTGAGCTTTTGCAGTTTTCACTTTAATACCCAGATCAAGACAAACATTCTCCAAAATGGAGACAGGAACTAACAATTTGAATTTTCATTGATCAAGTCGGGTTTACACCTTTTGGGACAGAAGGTAATTTGCATATAAGACTCTGGGAAATTACACACCTTCTACAGTAATCAACTTATCTCTAAACTCTTAGGATCTGTATTACCCTTTTCTAATCTTGATGGCTGTCTGTCCTATTGTTAAGAGAATGAGACCTTTTACCAGACACACAGAGACCTTTCAAACAACATCAAACATGAACCATTGCAATAAACTCTGATTAAGAAAAGTGGTTTCGGTGATCTCTGTAGTGTCCTGTGTCTAGATGGAAATGAGGGGAGAGTGAGTAAAGGAAGTGGATGTGGAGAATCATACATAAGGTGTGAAACTTTTGTCTCTCTCAATTGGGTGTGTTGTCTTGAATGAGGATGTCAGGCTTCTGAGACAGAGTTCAGATTGTTGATTCTCGTAAGAGTTCTTTGTCTTTTCAGACTGTGGTCCAGACAAATGGCATCAGCCTTACAGATCTAATGGTCATCACCGACAATTTAAGGCTAGGGTTTAAACAGAACATCTACTCAGACAACACAATAAAGTCTTATACTTGCCAAAGCTTCAGCTTTTACAAAGCTATACGATTGACCTTATAGCGTTGTAATAGCTATACGTAGGGCTGTGCAAAAAATCGAATGCGATTTTCATGCGCATCTCGTCGGCAATGAATCGCCTGCGATTTTGAACGCGATTTTATGTAGCTTGTCAGTGAACTACGGCTCTGTGTAGTAAATGCCGCTCCATCTGAACGCACATGCTGGAGATTTACTACTAATCACAGGAGCGGCTTTACTGACGAGACGCGCATGAAAATTGCATTCGATTTTTTTGCACAGCCCTAGCTATACGTAGTAACATTTAATCAATGTAATCAAATCAATGCAAGATGCGTAATTGATTTTAAAAAAAGAGAATAAAGACTAGCAGCGGTTCACGCAGGCAGGCTGTGTCCCAGTATGAAGGTCATTCTGTCCATGTGTGATATCCTGAAAATCTGGTTCTCATGGGACATGGCTCACACACAAAATAAAGACTCAGTAAATCAGAGACACTTTCACAAGGCCATTCTTGCTAAAGAGACCTATCGATGTGACAGATGGTGTGTTGCTGACGGAGCAGAAAAGATGTTCTTCGCTGTTAAGATGTGCCACTGATAGGATGAGCGGACATTGTGTCACCTCCTCTTGCTTGAGGTCACGGCTATCAATGCAAAAGTTGACATGTCAAAAAAGGACAGACTGACTCCACCATCCAAACTTCATTCTTGTGTATTTTGTGATACGCTATGGTAAGAAAGAAAGACCTGAGCAATGCACATACATTTTGAACTGTACAAGAAGGGGCAAACATTAATATTATTAGGCACATTTTCTGAAAGAGAAAATTCACAAGACACTACAGTTCAGTATGTTGTTGTTGTTGTTTTTGAATGAATGAAATGAATGAATGAATTGCTGAATAAAATGAATACTTTTATTAAGGTAGGACACATTAAATTGTTCAAAAGTCACAGTGAAGTTTTCCATTTCAGAGTGACAGTCACATTAGTGTAAATGAACTGACTTTCTTTGGTGGTTGCAAATAAAGTTTTTTTTTTGTTAACAAATTGTCAAGCTAGTAGATAATCATAAAATGCTCATAACAGTAAAAAAAAAAAAAAATCAATATAGACATATCGGAAGTTTAATGTATTCTATAATCTTTGTTCTCTGTCATATTTGTCAAATACAGAATTACACCAAACTGGTAAAAAAAAAATGCATTGATAAGCAGATTCTATTTCTATAAATTATACTCAGTGTGCATCAGTTTAGTACATTGAAATATATACTGTACAGCTACTCCTCTAAGTGCTACACAGCACAAGAGATACAGAAATCTGTGGATTCTGCATTTTTGAACAGCATAACCAGAACTGTGGAAGTATGTCTATTTTTGTTCCAGAGGAGGGGAAACAGAAGTGGCAGGGAGGCAAGGATAGCAGGATAGAGAGACAAAAGGAAAGAGAAAAGATGACATGGAAGAGACTCGTCCTGTGATCATTAAATGAAGAAGACTCTGAGAGAATTACGCAGATCTTCTAAGAAGGGAAGATTAGTCACTATGCCTCACATAACCTAAATGTAATTTCTTGATCGCTAAATTCAGGTCAGCGAACCTGAAAATGAGGTCAGCATTTTCTCTAAGCAATGACAATTGTTACAGTCGCAGAGGTCTTGAACATTTGTGTCTATCCTTTCCTTCGTAGGGTAAAAACACCCAATTCCTCAAAGCCTCATTCTCATCAGCTTTAAAACACATCTGGGTTCAAAAGTTTAATGTGATACTAAAAGCTCCATTTATTCATGAGATCATTTACATTTTCTGAGCAAGGCCTACTATTTTAGGTCTACTCGCAGATACAGTATTAGATAAGATGAAGATAAAATATTTAAACATTTCGAGTGCAATATTTTTCACTGTGTACACTCAAAGCTGTCAAAGCTGAAATAACACCTATCAGAGAAAATCCCTGTGTTTTCTGTGTGTTTCCAACAGAGCTGAGTGCTGTTAGAGTACAGCAACCACTGATCTCATATTTATTATCCTTTAAAAGATAAATGCATCCACAGCTCAGCATCTCTGTATGTTTCCCTGACATATCATAGTACTTCTTTTCAAGTCACTTCCAGTTGATGGGCATACAGATGATGCCTCCAGGTGTTTTGTGCACTCTCAACATGAAGGCTGTTCCAAAAAGTCCTCTTAGACAATGCTCCTTATACAGTGGAGAAGCAATTTCTCCCTGAAAAAAATAAATCCAATGTGGTAGACATAATTTCCATTTATGGATTATATATATGAAATTGGTCCAACTTCATATTAGGGTGACCTTAACTACTATGTACTTACATCACAATGTATCACAATGACCCCACCCCC
>NW_015649998.1:1513313-1519878 GCF_001515625.1 Sinocyclocheilus rhinocerous
GTAAAGCGCTTTGAGTGCCTAGAAAAGCGCTATATAAATGTAATGAATTATTATTATTATCAAAAATAAGTACAATGTACTTATTGTGTTCATATTGTATTGCAAAACACATTTGCTGCTATTGAGGTGGGATACGGGTAAGGTTAGGGACAGGTTTGGTGTCTTAGACTTACAGGTTTGGTTTAGGTAAGTCTAAGGGTGGGTTAAGGTGTAAGAGACGGGTCAACAGTGTAATTATAAATGTAATTAAATTAATTAATGACAGGTATTTTTTTAAATATAAGTACAATGTAAAAACATGCATGTACACAATAAGTGCAGTGTACCAAATGATTAATTTTAAATGTAAGTACATAGTTAAAGCCACTTAATATAAAGTGGGACTGGAATGCTTTATATACTGTATATGAAATGTTGCAGATATCATGCACATATATACGAGAACATATCACACTGACACCGCAAAAATAAAAATAAGAATGTTAACCCGGGTTTAGGAATGTACAGTGTGAAACTTCAGGTTATGAATACCCTCATGCTTTTGCATAATTATGCACTTAAAAGTTAATGACCAAGCATATCTTTATAATAGTTTACAATGTTGTTGCAGATCAAATATAATGCAGATATTAAATAAATATTTTTACATATTATCAAAAATACAAATAAACTGTAAATGAATTATTCCTTCCTAAATATTAATATAAATAACAGAAATAGAAACAATGTATTAAGCAGACACTTACGTGCTACCACCTTCTCTACTGACTAACACTTTTTATTCGTGTTTATGGTTCTAAATAATCCGGCATACTCATTTCAACATACTAAAATTTGGGACACACTAATTCTAATTTTAAATACTATTTAGTATATAGTATGCGATTTGGGATGCAGCACAGAATTCCATTTACCTGGGGGTTAAGAATGACCCAGTGTTAACTATTTCACATGTGAAAAGCCCTTTTATTACTTAATCTCTGGGGGCTGGAGCCTTCAAGGATAATCAGCTCCTTGCACAGTGTCATTCATGGCTTGACTATGCTCATTGTCTTATTTTGGGAATTATCTAGACATGCATATGCAAAATAGGACCCTGTTCAACATCATGCAGGCCTCAGCAAAGTTTATGAACTATGAAAAGAGGGGCTAACCTTGAAAACAAGATGCAGAGAACCCAGCCAGTAAATAAATAAATAAAAGTATCAGTTTGACAGTGGAAATCTTTTGGCAACCCCTGACCGCCCCCATGTAGCTGAAGGGAAGACTAATGAAAGCGTCATCAATATGGATGTCACAATTTCACTGCCCCTGACATGACTTGTGCTCCTGTGTCTGTGTAGCTGGCTTTTTCTAAAGCCTCAAAAAACACTCTCTCACAACAACAGGAAAACATACGACATGCCATTGCTGTAGCCATGGATACAAGAAGAGCCTCAACATTAGCCACAGGGATTTGGAGAAAACTCTTTCAAAACTGTCAATCAACAACTTGTGTAGTCGCAGCTTGTTATGGGTGGCAAAGTTTAATATAGCTCCCTGGACATAGAAGGTTTTTAAAAAATAAAATAAAAATGATATATATAATTAATAATCAAGGGCTTGTGCATTGACACATTATATATAATAATAAACTCTGTGTATTCTCTCTTAGCTTCTCCACCTTGTTGAAATGTTATCCTGGTATGTTTTGCGATTATTTGGTTCAGAATGAGCTGGAAACATATGCTGTTTTTGGAATGAATTTCAAAGGTCATCCCTGGAAACACACAGAGGTTGCTGACTGATGATCTCATCTTGTGTCTTATTACTTTGCGCTTCTACAGGCCAAGGTTCGATTATTCAGAAACCTTCCACTGAGTCTCCCCTAAGCTCTAAACCCAACTTCTTAATTACAGTCGACATAACCCATTTAATCCCATTCTAATTAATACGGGACTCAGCATGCAGTAGTATTGGGGGGAGAAGGGCAATGAAAACTAGACACAGACTACAATCAGGGAGAGAGCAAACTCGGTCAGAGAGCTGAAAGGACGATTACAGTATCTGTCTTGGTAGAACAAAAGTGTAACAGTTTAATTCACATTGTAAAACCGCCATGTCAGGCGAAGCCTCCTACACAGCTTACCGGGTATTTTTCCTATTCAACATCATGCATAATGGTGCCAAAATAAAGGAGATTACAGATTAGTCAAATGCTAGATTCATATGCAAATGATCATACTGTATGTTTATGAAGTCTCTGGTTCTGGTCCATTCAAAATAAGCCACCTTCTTGTGACAGTAACATTTTTGGCAAGCAACAATATATACACTACCATTCAAAGTTTGTATTCTGTAAGATTTTTGAATGTTTTTGAAAAGAAAAAGTCTCTTAAGCTCACCGATGATGCACTAATTTGATTAAAAATACAGTAAAAGCAGTAAGATTCTGAAATGTAATTACAATTTTCAAAAGCAGCCATTACATTAACCTTCAGAAATCATTTGAATATACCAGGGCTGAATATACCAGAGAGCCACAGTCCAGCTAATCAAGGTCTAAGGGTTACTAGAAAGTTACAGGCAGGTGAGTTTTTATCAAGGTTGGAGCAAAACGTTTGCCCTGGTCTTGTTAATGCCAGAGGTCAAAGAAGAATGTAGGAGGAGAACTCAAATAACCACTCAGTACAACTGAGGTATACAGAAGAGCACCTCTGAATACACATCACATTGAACCTTGAAGAAGATGGGCTATAGTAGCAGAAGACCACATCATGTGCCACTCCTGTCAGCTAAGAACAGGAAATCGAGGCTACAATTCACACTGGCTCACCAAAATTGGATAATAGAAGATTGGAAAAAGGTTGCCTGGTCTGATGAGTCTCAATTTCTGCTGCGACATTCAGATGGCAGGGTCAGAATTTGGTGTAAACAACATGAAAGCATGCATCCATCCTGCCTTGTAACAATGGTTCAGGCTGGTGATGGTGGTGTAATGGTGTGGGGGATATGTTCTTGACACTCTTTGGGCCACTCAGTACCAATTGAGCATCGTTTAGATTCCACAGCCTATCTGAGTATTGTTGCTGACCATGTCCATCCCTTCATGTCCATCTTGTGATGGATACTTCCAGCAGAATGATATGCGCCATGTTACAAAGTTGAAATCATCTCAAACTGGTTTCTTGAACAAGACAATGAGCTCACTACACTCAATTGGCCTCCAGTCACCAGATCTCAATCCAATTGAGTACCTTTGGTGGAATGGAAGATTGGCATCATGAATATGCAACCAACAAAACTGCAGCAACTGCACAATGCTGCCATGTCACTATAGACCAAAATCTCTGAGGAATATTTCCAGCACCTTGTTGAATCTATGCCATGAAGAATTAAGGCAGTTCTGAAGGCAAAATTGAGTCCAGCCTGGTACCTAATAAAGTGGTCGGTGAGTGTATATATCTCAAACTGTGTAATTTTAGGCACCCCTGGACTAGCCGGAATAAACCTCCCTAGATAACACCTGACCCTCATATAAGTGGAATATGTATTCCACTTATATAGTTGGTGTCAGCGGGAGCTTCAGCACTGAATGACATTTGACAAGCTCAAGCAAGACTTTCAGTTCTATTCTCTCACGCAAGACTTTAGACTTCAGAGACTAGAACTAAAACTACAGGAATATGAGATTGGAAAAGAGCCAAACACTTCCCTCCCTTAGGGATCAGCCCTCAAACAAGCATAAAGCACATAGATTAGATAGTGGGTGATGTAGCACCACAATAATGACTCATCCAGTGCTTACTAACGTTAATCAATGCTGGCAGCTGGGGTGCAGATCCAGCTCTTTAAATGGCATTTACATTGCATATTAAGCCTTGAAAGGCTAACCTGGAAGAAAGAAACTGAGAGGGGCACACTGAAATGAAGGACAAAATTGCATCAGTTTAGCTATAATGAAATTGTATCTTCACGTGCTTTGTTGCCACCACCCAAAAGCCTGTTTAAGCCTTCGATAATGCAATTTCCTGCCAACCTCACTGCCTCAGAGAGATGTGATTTTCACTTGAAACAAGAAAGAATCAGAAACAATGTAATTTTTCAGTGAAATAAAATGGAAAACACAATGCTTTAAGGACACTGCACCAATTGTGAGATTCCCAATGGACTGACATGGCAACACCACAAAACAATTCTAAGTCAGGCCTTTACCGGCTTTATTCTGAATCAAAGAACTGCAAAAACAAAAGTTCCCTTTTTGTTTTTCATACTGATGAAAACATTTGTGACAAGGAGACACATCTGTTTGTCAAACATCTGGTTAAAAAGAGAAATTAAGCCGTGGGATTTAAGAAATTACAGAATAACATGAACAAGTATTATTTTGTTAAAAAGTATTAACAAGTAGTATCTATTTCGAACAAATATGAATTTGCATATTACACATTTATAACAGAGAGATTTTTTGATACCTTGAGAAGTCATTCATGCCACTGACGGTTGTTTGAATGGCACAGTATTCAATGGACTTGAAATCAGACTTGTGTACAGATTGAAATCTGCCATCCTTCCTCATACCACACTGCAATTGGCGGAAAATGACATCTACAAGAAGGGATCCACACACAGTCCCAAGCCCTCTATTAGTGACAATACTGAGCTGTGACGTGAAAGGAAGACAGGAAAAAATATCCCTGTCCATTTCATGCTTTTAAGAGCCCTTCAAAAAAAAAAAAAAAGCTGGCAGTGGTAAAACATCTACTACATGTTCCCTCAATCACCCAATAATCCTGGTAACAATCTTGAACCTCCAAAGGCTCCATTGTAGCTTACTTTTGTGTAATCTGGCAGCCGAAAAAAACTAGAGCTTTTACCGGACAGACTTGATCACTAAGTAGAACTGAACTGGTTGAAATGAAGTGCATTCTCTAAATTATATTTTGATAACATTGCTCTGTCAGTTTGAAAACATTTCCCAAAGATTAAATTAGAAAAGGACATGCTAATTGTTCTTTATTATTAGCGCTTTGTAACTTTTTATAAAAAATACGGGGGAAACCTTTTACTTTTAAAAAGGCATTGAAATAGTTAAACAGCAGCTGTACAGCTAAAACTGTAATTCTGGTTGTTTCAGAAAAATCTCTTTCCATCAAATTCTGCAATACACCATTTAATATGCATTTCTAATCAGAGCCTGTAGACCCGGGGACATTTCAGGAATGTAATGCCTCATGTTAAAAGCTGTTCTCTGCAACCATTACCCTATATATCTGTGCATTGCCTTGTTTGATAGAATGTGAAGGGAACAATAAGCTGGAAACTAATGGAACCAACTGACAGCGATTCAAAACTCAAACGATCAAGAAATTAAATGCAAAAATTGCAGCATTGCTGTGTAAAAGGAAAGGTTTCACATTTCAAAAACATTATTTATAGGTTTGATGGAAAATGTTTTGAATGGACAGTTCCGAAGTTCTATTTTAAGTCTTATTTTGCTTCATATGTGTCACAGTGATACTACAAGGAAATAACTCAGCATGCTAATGCTCTACAAGACTGAAACATGCAGTGGATTCTGCGAATGCTCAGCAGATGTTGCCACGGCAGAAGTTTTAGCATGCCATATGTGCAACTGTCTAGCCCAGTGTGCTTTATTCTGAGACTGACTCAGAGGGGAACTGACTTACCTTTTAACATCCTCACTTTGCAGCCAGTTCCCTCAGCTAAACACACACACACAACACAAGAACCACAGCCATATACATAAATATAAACAGCCAGTAGAGCACTATTCGCTCAAGACCACAGCTGTATCTTCCCAAGATTCAATGAATTTATATTTGTAGATCCCTAAGCTGCCATCGTGGGTGGTATAGCACAATATAGGAATAAAATCAATTTGTATTATTACTCCAAATGGCATTTTATTTTTGGTAAACAATGTCCCAGATTTATCTGTCACCCATCCAGATTGCTCAAGATGATGCTTTTAGATGTTTGGTTAAAGGTTCATTGGTTAAATGTGACACTTAAAATTGCTGTTAGATGATGCTTACAATCTTCTCAGTTTCTTTTGCCTGTTTGTTTTCTTGTTTATGGAAGCCCATTTCTGTTTTTCATTATGTAAAAAAAATGGCTTTAAGTACATTTAGAATTATGACTTTTTAAGTTATACAAAATATTAGACTTTTTATTTGCAATGAATGTTTTTTTTTTTTTACTGTATGTTGCATAAATGCATTTGTCTTTGTGAACAAAATCCTATATAGGGTGATGACTTAAACAATTTTGCTAAAAATTGAAAGATCTCTGCTTTTCGTTGAATATATAAAATCTCCAAGTTATTTTTTTTCTTTTTTAGATGGATCGAAAGTATTTGAAATATCAAATGGCCAAAAGACATTAAATCAGGCAAAAGCATGCTTTTTCAAAATTTGCAACATTTCACTGCTTCTTATGTATTAATCACATACAGTATAGCAATTCCCTGAAAAAAAAAAAAACCTTTGGCATTTGATTTTTTTTTTTTTTTTTTTTTTGGATTTTTTTAAACAAAAGGACAGAACTTTTTGGTGACACTTCT
>NW_015649998.1:1520426-1532957 GCF_001515625.1 Sinocyclocheilus rhinocerous
ATTTGATTTTTTTTTTTTTTTTTTTTTGAGGAATTTATGAAAACAAGGGAATAATCAAAGGCATTCTGGTTTCTGAATGACTGCTCCATTGCCCAGTGTTGCCTGTGACATTTCATGGCTGCTGGAGGTAATCAGCACCTCTTTGCCAAATTCATTTCCTCCACCTCAAGCATTCCAGCTACTCCATGTAGTTGTGTGGTGATATGCATGCTCAACTTCACTCACTGATAATGTGCATTCAAGATATGCAGCAGATATGTGATGAACAAACAAATGGGCAAATTACAATTATTGATCCATTTGTCATACTCTGCATATTTCACAATTCCAATTTTTACTGCACATGGAGCAAAAGTGAACCAACAGCAGCTGATGCTAATCAAAGCACTTCAGAAGTTGTCGCATGATGTAAATGCCTTTTTCTCTTTTAAACCCAGAGTGATTATCAATCGGATAGATCGTTTCTTCCCGTGCGTGATCTTAGTACACGGAGGTGTTTTGTCTGATATGTTCTGATATTTGAACATGTACTGGAGCGCAAAATGTTCTACAAGTCAATGAAAGTTTGAAGGTAAAAACTTTTTTTTTTAACTGTACAATGAATGTTAGTCCCAGTCACAGAACATGTACAGAGACAAGCAACCAACTGATCATCCTTTACAGGTCTTCATCAAGTGTTCATAATGGGGAAAAAAAAAACACTAGGGGCAATATGAGTAATAAAGAAATGGGTGACTATATTATTGATATATAGCTATCCTAAAATATATCCTCTACAGGTAGCCTATATTGCACTATATAGTATGATCAATTAAAAATCAAATACATTAAAGTGAAGTTATAATTTACAGCTTGTTATTTATCCACACATAAATTAATACTTAAATACACAATTTCAGGAAGGTCCTGTCTTGCACGGTGACATTTAAACTGCTTAGTCAATAACTTGCTTTAAGTACTTACACAATTAATTCTAAAATAGCTGGTAGTTCTGTAGTGGATTGTGATAGCAATGTTTAATTAGGTCAGAGCTGAAATGACCGAATTAAAACAAAAAATGGTGGGAACTGATTAAAACACATAAAATGCATTACTGATTACATAAACTCTCTCCTTGCAATCAGATGCAAGAATTTCTTGTTGAAGCAAACAAACAGTGACTGAAAACAATGATCGAACCAAAATCTTGGCAACACCCACAACAGTAACACTTTCTATGTGTCCTATAAGCATGCACTGTATAATGCACTATAGAGGTCTTCATTTTTATAAAGGTATTCACATTCATACTGTAAACAACCGTAACCACAATTAATATTTACCTTTCACTATTCACCTTTATAGAGCATTAAACACACACTGTTATTTGTGATCAATGTTTAAGCAAGCATTATAATGTATAACATGTGGTTACAATTATTTACACCATAAATTTGATTATAAGGTGCATCAAAAGGTATTATGAATACAGTCGGCATAAATAGAAAGCGTTACCCAACTACTGTACATGTTGTGCAAATTAAACTTCTCTCTTTAAAACTTTGCATTTAAATTTTATATGCAGACATTACATTTTCAACATGAAATCAATGGATAACTACATGCATAACATTATTTTAGATTTTCTGAATATGGTAAATGATGTAAATTGTATAATTCTAAGATTGCTAAACCATTCAAAACAATTGTGGGCCACAGAGGATCCCTTTTGGAAGATGTCTCAAAAAGGAATTTCAAACTGGAATTTCAAAAAATTCAAACTTCATCAATAAATAAAATAAGCAGATCTGCATTTTTTATAAAAAATAAAAATAAAAAAAAACTTCTGCTTTTCTTCATTTTTGGCAAATATAAACAGGTTTTCCAAAAAACCTCTCTCTTGTAGCATTATCACAAAGCAGCAGTAGCACCATAGCAGTGTGATACACCTGTAGGAATACAGCAGATGATCAGATGTTCCCATGGTTTATCTTCTCTATACCTCTCCTGCATGTAAAGCTAAGTCCCTCAGGATGAACCAGGTCTACAAAGTTTAAGTCTTCATGGATCCTTCCAAGAACAACATATGTGTCATTCAAAACACAAACACACACACTCAAACATAAACTGCAGACACACCGAAAGTCTTTTTGCTTCCCCATATAGAGGGAACGTTTATGTGTTCCAGCCAAGTCCGATGTGAGTTGCGAGCAGGTAGCACATGCCTATTGTGCAGGTTAATGAAAGACTGTATTCTTGTGTTCTACTGAAAGTTCATCCCTCAGCATCCCTCTCCGTTTCATTCCTCCTTTGTTGCTCATATCACGATTTCTGAGCAGTTTTGCATTATTCTCCCTTCTGCGGAGCATTTATTTATGTCTGTTTGTGTGTGTGTGTGAGATTCGATTCTGATCAGCAGGGGTCTCGATGCTCTCCTGCTGAGGAGTGTGGCAGGCACGTCACCCGCTTCATCGAAGTGGTATTAAAGTGTGAGTCTTTAAACATTACGGCAGAGTCAAACGCAGGGGACAACAGCAGTAAAGTATGATCTCCAGGCATTAACGGTGAAGTCAAAGGCTGGAGACGCAATAGGACTGATGATACTTGTCCCCCCATTTAACGTAAGCTGCTTTCCTCAAAGCCGTCAACTCTCAGAGACATGTGGACCGTCCTTGTTGTGTTCGCTTGTAAAAGCATCCATCTGGAGAGTGGAATTACCATTGTAATTACAACTGGACACCGGCCTAATCTCCACACTCGATCGGCATGCATCAGTGCCCTTCTGACCCTCGGTTCAACATGCTGCGTCTCATCTGTCCATGAGGATTATACTACATGACATCCAACCTCACATATTATCAGTAGAAGAACTGCACATGGACACTCTGTTGAGTAAATCAGTACAAAAGAAATCAACAGATTATAAAGAGAAGTGGACAGATTATCAAGGGAACAAGGACAATAGCACCCAGCAAATACACAGAGAACTATATAATCTGTTTTCAAAACAATGTCTGTGCCCAACCCTCCCTTTATCAAATAATCGAGACCAATATAAATTAGATTCTGTCACTATTAACTCACCCCGATGCCATTTCAAAACTGTGCTATTATTTTTCTGTGAAACACAAAAGGAGAATTTTAAAACATCTATATGTAACTCTTGTTTCATATAACAAAGTTCAAGGTGTTCATGGCTGGAAGACACCAAAAATGACTGGGGGAAAAAAATACAAAGTAGTCCATACCACATCTGTGCAATATTTCATGTCTTTTTAAGCCATATGAGTAGGGAAAAGGCAAAAATCGATGTTCCCTTTAGAGCCGTTAATTTGAATGTTGCTGTGACTGGATTACTGAGACAGGCTGAACCAAATCAGGAAATGAATCAATCTTTTGAACCAGTTATTTTTAATGAATCAGTTGATTGAGTTGACAAATCAAACTCAACATTTTGTTCACGAATCAGAAGGATTTGCTCATGAATCGAAATGATTTGTTCATGAGCTGAAATTGCCTCATTGATTCAATTATCTGGTTTCAGCAGTTCTCCATTTAACAGCTCACCGGAGGGGAAGATTAAGATTATCAGCGAATAATTAATTAAATTAATTTAAAATATTGTACACGAGTCATGTGGACTACATTTGCAGTACTGTACACTTAACAGATTTCTAAGATTAAAGACCCATGAGGATTCTATATAATTGTCATTATATTATTTTTTAGATCTTAGTCGGGTTAGATGCCATTTTGAACTTAATGCAGATGAAAACGAGGCTGTGAGTGATAGACGTACAGTCTTTACAATAGCTTATGCTGTATATAAACTTCCTAAATCGTGTAATTTTCACAACTCACAACTTTCAAAATTGTTTCATGGAGATTTGTCTACTGGAAGTTTTGTCATCTAAACAATCAGTAGCCTATGTTGTTTTAGTACAATCCATTAATTGCACTGCACTTCTATTTGTTTTCATTATTGTAAAAGATAAAATATGGCGCTACCCTGACTAAAGTCTAAATAATGGCATATGAGTGGAGTTTATGAAAACTTGTTTCGAATTTAAACACTGTACCTTTGCATTGCAAATCTGTTTTGTTTTTCCCCACAGCCTGCTGATCTGAGTCCCCTCTTTCTTTTTACAAAACAGTAAAAATCCACATGCAATTTTAATCATTTCTGTTCTGTTTACTTCTCTGATAGTTGAAGACTCAGATCTTGTTTCTGAATAAAAAGTCCCGTAGAAAGGGATTCTGGAATTAATAAATGAGTGAAAGAGCTTCTGAGAGGACAAAGCACTTGTGAGGATGAAAGCTCTGGACATCCATTTAGGCCGAGTGCATACCTTCAGCAGCCCAGTGGATACTGACTGAGTGCATGGGTAAATACAGAGCATTTGGGGCATAGAGAAATCACCAAGCTCAGAAGAGCAAGTGGCCACTGATTGAGAAGATGCTGGAAAGCAAATGGATGATAAAAAAGAGCGAAAAAAAAAATGTAAACGAGCAAGAGAGGGAGAAACAAGGTTTTCTTAAACCAAACAACTCTTGTCAAAAAAAATGCTTAAGTGAATAGTTCAGCCAGTTTACTCAGGCCATCCAAGATGCAGACGAGTTTGTTTCTTCATCAGAACAGATTTGGAGAAATGTAGCATTACATCATTTGCTCACCAATGGATCCTCTGCAGTGAATGGGTGCCGTCAGAATGAGAGTCCAAACAGCTGATAAAAAAATTACAAAAATCCACACAAGTAATCCACATGACTCCAGTCCATTAACGTTTTGTGAATCAAAAAGTTGTGTTTATAATAAACAAATTCATTAATAAAAAGTCCTCTATCCATATTATTGCTTTCTCCAGGGAAAATGTTGCATCTTCATCTGAATCAGAAGCAAAATATGCACAGATAAAATACCATTTACAAGCAAAAACGGTCTAAAACAGTTTTAAAAAGTGGATTATTATTATGTTTTTTAGCTGTTTGGACTCGCATTCTGATGTCTCCCATTTATTGCCATGCCAAGTATTCACTAGTGAACAAGTGATGCAATGCTTAATTTCTCCAAATCTATTTCAATGAACAAAGAAACTTAACTGCATCTTGGATGTCCTAACAGTGTGTAATGTTCATTTTTGTGTGAACTATACCTTTAAGCTCAACAGTAGATCATGCTGCTAGCAATTCGGGATAAATTCTCATGAACTGATCAAATGTAGTCCTTAATTGCAGTGCAAGTTGTATTGAAAATGTCTGCCAAATGCATAAATGTAAAATGTACAGCAAAAATGAACTACAGCCAGAACTGTAGCTAATTAGTTTGTCCCTTCAATACACAAAAAAAAGTGTAAAACTAGGATTTGAAATGAGGAATCAGTGAAAGGGTCAATAAAGAAAGGGGCTGCCAAAGCACACAAATCAAGACAGAAAATGAGACATGAGGTTAATACATTTCCACGTGGAACAGTGTCCTCCAGCACTTCCTGTCTTCTACTTCATCTCTTTCTAACATTCTCTAAAATTAGATTATTGGAAAGCACATATTAAGGCCTATTATGTAAGTATGGCAAAGATCACAGCTGGTCCAGGGAACAAACCAGGTGTTCCATATCCAGAAGGCAGGTGGGGAGGCTAAATGCTGGATTGCAGAAGGAACAGGTGTGTAATATCTGTATAAGGCATTTGTGTGACATATATCAAAGCAGGTGCACGTGCCACGGGTGTGAGGGCAGGTCAGGTGGCTAATGCACAATTTGAGTGATGTGATTGAAGCAGCCAGATGCCCAATTCATAAGTAGTGAAGTGGACAAATCGATGTGCACCGAAACACAGGGTTGCCAGAGCACCCAGCAAATACACAGAGAACTATATAATCTGTTTTCAAAACAATGTCTGTGCCCAACCCTCCCTTTATCAAATAATCGAGACCAATATAAATTAGATTCTGTCACTATTAACTCACCCCGATGCCATTTCAAAACTGTGCTATTATTTTTCTGTGAAACACAAAAGGAGAATTTTAAAACATCTATATGTAACTCTTGTTTCATATAACAAAGTTCAAGGTGTTCATGGCTGGAAGACACCAAAAATGACTGGGGGAAAAAAATACAAAGTAGTCCATACCACATCTGTGCAATATTTCATGTCTTTTTAAGCCATATGAGTAGGGAAAAGGCAAAAATCGATGTTCCCTTTAGAGCCGTTAATTTGAATGTTGCTGTGACTGGATTACTGAGACAGGCTGAACCAAATCAGGAAATGAATCAATCTTTTGAACCAGTTATTTTTAATGAATCAGTTGATTGAGTTGACAAATCAAACTCAACATTTTGTTCACGAATCAGAAGGATTTGCTCATGAATCGAAATGATTTGTTCATGAGCTGAAATTGCCTCATTGATTCAATTATCTGGTTTCAGCAGTTCTCCATTTAACAGCTCACCGGAGGGGAAGATTAAGATTATCAGCGAATAATTAATTAAATTAATTTAAAATATTGTACACGAGTCATGTGGACTACATTTGCAGTACTGTACACTTAACAGATTTCTAAGATTAAAGACCCATGAGGATTCTATATAATTGTCATTATATTATTTTTTAGATCTTAGTCGGGTTAGATGCCATTTTGAACTTAATGCAGATGAAAACGAGGCTGTGAGTGATAGACGTACAGTCTTTACAATAGCTTATGCTGTATATAAACTTCCTAAATCGTGTAATTTTCACAACTCACAACTTTCAAAATTGTTTCATGGAGATTTGTCTACTGGAAGTTTTGTCATCTAAACAATCAGTAGCCTATGTTGTTTTAGTACAATCCATTAATTGCACTGCACTTCTATTTGTTTTCATTATTGTAAAAGATAAAATATGGCGCTACCCTGACTAAAGTCTAAATAATGGCATATGAGTGGAGTTTATGAAAACTTGTTTCGAATTTAAACACTGTACCTTTGCATTGCAAATCTGTTTTGTTTTTCCCCACAGCCTGCTGATCTGAGTCCCCTCTTTCTTTTTACAAAACAGTAAAAATCCACATGCAATTTTAATCATTTCTGTTCTGTTTACTTCTCTGATAGTTGAAGACTCAGATCTTGTTTCTGAATAAAAAGTCCCGTAGAAAGGGATTCTGGAATTAATAAATGAGTGAAAGAGCTTCTGAGAGGACAAAGCACTTGTGAGGATGAAAGCTCTGGACATCCATTTAGGCCGAGTGCATACCTTCAGCAGCCCAGTGGATACTGACTGAGTGCATGGGTAAATACAGAGCATTTGGGGCATAGAGAAATCACCAAGCTCAGAAGAGCAAGTGGCCACTGATTGAGAAGATGCTGGAAAGCAAATGGATGATAAAAAAGAGCGAAAAAAAAAATGTAAACGAGCAAGAGAGGGAGAAACAAGGTTTTCTTAAACCAAACAACTCTTGTCAAAAAAAATGCTTAAGTGAATAGTTCAGCCAGTTTACTCAGGCCATCCAAGATGCAGACGAGTTTGTTTCTTCATCAGAACAGATTTGGAGAAATGTAGCATTACATCATTTGCTCACCAATGGATCCTCTGCAGTGAATGGGTGCCGTCAGAATGAGAGTCCAAACAGCTGATAAAAAAATTACAAAAATCCACACAAGTAATCCACATGACTCCAGTCCATTAACGTTTTGTGAATCAAAAAGTTGTGTTTATAATAAACAAATTCATTAATAAAAAGTCCTCTATCCATATTATTGCTTTCTCCAGGGAAAATGTTGCATCTTCATCTGAATCAGAAGCAAAATATGCACAGATAAAATACCATTTACAAGCAAAAACGGTCTAAAACAGTTTTAAAAAGTGGATTATTATTATGTTTTTTAGCTGTTTGGACTCGCATTCTGATGTCTCCCATTTATTGCCATGCCAAGTATTCACTAGTGAACAAGTGATGCAATGCTTAATTTCTCCAAATCTATTTCAATGAACAAAGAAACTTAACTGCATCTTGGATGTCCTAACAGTGTGTAATGTTCATTTTTGTGTGAACTATACCTTTAAGCTCAACAGTAGATCATGCTGCTAGCAATTCGGGATAAATTCTCATGAACTGATCAAATGTAGTCCTTAATTGCAGTGCAAGTTGTATTGAAAATGTCTGCCAAATGCATAAATGTAAAATGTACAGCAAAAATGAACTACAGCCAGAACTGTAGCTAATTAGTTTGTCCCTTCAATACACAAAAAACGTGTAAAACTAGGATTTGAAATGAGGAATCAGTGAAAGGGTCAATAAAGAAAGGGGCTGCCAAAGCACACAAATCAAGACAGAAAATGAGACATGAGGGTAATACACTTCCACGTGGAACAGTGTCCTCCAGCACTTCCTGTCTTCTACTTCATCTCTTTCTAACATTCTCTAAAATTAGATTATTGGAAAGCACATATTAAGGCCTATTATGTAAGTATGGCAAAGATCACAGCTGGTCCAGGGAACAAACCAGGTGTTCCATATCCAGAAGGCAGGTGGGGAGGCTAAATGCTGGATTGCAGAAGGAACAGGTGTGTAATATCTGTATAAGGCATTTGTGTGACATATATCAAAGCAGGTGCACGTGCCACGGGTGTGAGGGCAGGTCAGGTGGCTAATGCACAATTTGAGTGATGTGATTGAAGCAGCCAGATGCCCAATTCATAAGTAGTGAAGTGGACAAATCGATGTGCACCGAAACACAGGGTTGCCAGAGTGTGAGCTGTACAACCTGAAAAGCGGCTCCACATGTGGTTTGTTAAACTGGCTGAATAAATAGCACATTAAATGGCACTAAGTACTGCATAAACCATTCTAAAATGAAAGTCATGCTTTTTTTTCTCTAACGGCCTAATGAAAGAAAGAGTAATGTGACTAAAATTCTTACAAAGGTGATACAAGTCCATTATGACTGTTTGGAGGACAAAGATGACTCCAACATACTGAGGCAGTCTTTCAAGCTATTCAATGCATCACATTCACATTTATTCACTTAGCAGATGTTTTATCTAAAGTGACACAATGATCTTTTTTTATACTACAAGGACGATCAGAGTCAGTAACCTGAGTTTAAATACCTTGCTCGAGGGCACAAGGATGGCAACTCATTAATTGTGCCATCTTGGGTTTAATTTTACAATGTTTCAATTACAAGCTCATATATTTTACCACTTCTACCATCACAACACCTTTATATATGATAAAAACAGTTGATCACACTTTATTTTAAGGTCAAATTCTCGCTATTAACAAACCATTAACTATGACTTTTGCCTCAATAAATGCTTATTACTTGCTGCTTATTAATAGTTATTAAGGTAGTTGTTAAATTTAAGTATTGAGTAGGATTAGGGATGTAGAATATGGGCTTTATAAGCACTAATAAAAGGCCAGTTTTGAGTTAAAACCCTTGCAGTGCAAAACACAATGTGAAATGCAATAGGCAAATGCCGTAAGGTCAGTCTGATCTCATAAGAATTTCTAGTAATATGTAACATGTACACATGCATTTTTGTATGCTTGGATATTTGCTGAAATATGTAACAGTAAGATACAATTGTCTAAGAGTTCCACAGCATGTTAATGGGGTTCAAAGTTAAAACCTTTGAATTATAAGCTCAGATCTTTACCACTAAATCATAACACGCATATGCATGACCTTGGGGAAAAATCTGTTTTGAGTTGAGGGAAGAAATATGATCCTTTTATCCATGTTGTCCACCCTTCCTTGCTCAAGGCTATCGACTATGTGGCACATTTTGTATTAAAAACCCTCGACATCTCAAACATGTGATGAGATCAGTACAGCTATCTGCCACAATCTCACTCACTATCACTACAAGATTACTGATGTACACAACATTTCCTTACGACTGTGAAAACCCATCTCATGTGGCTCAGAAAGCATCAGAATGCCAATTTTTAGTTATAACTGGAGAAAAAGACAGGAAAGCCATTAAAACTAGGGAAGGAAATGACTTTCTCAAAGTCACACAAAGATACGGTAGTGAGTGGAAATTAAGGTCAGTGTTGATTAAGCCTGATATTTCAAACATTATTATAAATGCCATCATTGTCATCATTCTGTACTTTTCAAAAGGGACACACCAGATGGTTTGTCATTTGGACATCCACCATTATCTTGCATTCCAGTGTTAGGGGGCACATGATGGATTTTGAAGGCCAAAGTGGCTTGGCATGGTACTGGGAATAACAATGCGATCCAAGCTCTGGGTTTGTTTGTACAATAGGCCATGATTGCCCATGGTTACACACACACATGCTGCTTCTCTCCTCTGTACAAGCACAGAGATATAAGTATATTCATACCAACAGATGGGGGAAAGAGACCGACTAGGAATGGAAAATAGGGATATGCAAAACTACATGTCAAAATTGGCTAGTAGGTGGAATTTCTCAATTTATTTATATATCGTATTAAATATTAAGAAAACGTGATGACAATTCTGATATTCAAGACAATAAGAAAAGGAAACATATCTGCATGAAAACATAGATCGTTTGGAGAGAACAGACATTACTAGTGTCTATGATACAACATGCACCTCTATTTCTATCATACTGCAGATTTGTACTATTAAAGTAATATATATCCATTCTCAAATGCATTTCATTGAAACTAGACAATTCCTAAAATAATATCATACGATCCAAAAAGATTGAAATGATTACCCTTTTACTTCTGAATGAAGCTCTATCAGGTAAGGACTATGTTCCACAAAAAATATATCACATGAAGTCATTATGAGTGTTTTCTAGGCAATGAAATGGAGCTCCTGTAATCACAGTTCATTGTAGCTTTATACCTGGTATTGTGGTCTTTTTTATAAACTATTTTTGCATTTGCACCAAAAACTGACCACAGTGATGTGAAATAGGAATGGCAATTATTTGAAAAGTTTTGCTGGTGTTGTGTATGCTATTTAGGCCCGCATTTTCCACCACTATAAGAGTGGTAGCTGAACAGAGACTCATTAGAAATGATAGGAGAAGAGAAAAATGTAATGGAGCTCTCTCAAATGTCATCTTTAAAAATGTAAGAACTTATAGAAATCTGTGGAGGTAGACTAGCTGAGGGCTATAACTGAGCTGTCTACTCTAGAGAGTGTAAAACTGATGTGAAAAAGCAATGAGCAACTCCACTCACTACAAAAAAAGAAACAGAACTATGTTTCACATTAGGCCATTAGATTAACATGGTCTCTCTAGGGATGTAAGTGAAACTATGTGAAAAACAAAAAAACAGGTGGGGGGGTTTGGTGGGGATTGCAAAGTTCAAAACACAATAAGCTTTCTGTATCAGGATGAAGACATCACAGTGCTTTAACTAATTCAAACCCAGGATATGAAAAACACTAGTTCAGTAGCATGTTGATACTAAAATAACAAAATAAATGTTCTTTTTACATATTTTTTGTTGGGACGAAGTAGGCAGACAGAGAGGCAGCTGGTCTTGAGCAGTGAATCGTCAAATGCACTTCTTGATCAAAATGCCCATCTTGGTGGGATATTAATGTAAACAAGCAGGACAAAAAGTCGGATTTGTCAAAATATCTGATATCTGGCATGAGGCCTTGCATTGCAAATGCCACTGAATTATGCCATAATATTAATCAAATAGGAATCAATACTGACAAGCTGGCTTTTAATTTATTTGTTCTTTACTACTGATTGTTTACTTGAATACTTTCTTGAACAATTTGAACCAATATTTAAAAAAATATTTGAAATATTTGAAGACTATATGCCTATACTGTATTTTAATTTAGTTTGTGAATATATTACATTTTTAATATATATATATTACATTTTTTATATATATATATATATATATATTCCTCACTCAAGACTTTCTAATTTCTCTTTTTGTGTTCCACGGCAAAAATAACAGCTTACGGGTTTAGCCAGTCATGAATGATGAATACATTTTAATTTTGGGGTGAGCCATTCCTTAAAGCAAATTAGAAATCAGCAGATTGAAGCGGCGAACAGGACAAATGAGCGAAATGAAAGAACGGATTGCTGGAGCACAGAGAAGGGAGTTTGCCGTGTTCACTGGAGTAGAATGTGACAAAAAAGATAAAAGGATGAGTGTAATGAAGGAGGATATATGTCTGGACAGAGACCGGGAGGGAGATGAGGAAGACTGATGGGCAAGAAAAGACAGATGGATGACAGGAGAAGCGAGTGCACCTCCCCGCTCTCTGATGGAGAAGTTGAGAGCGCTGCTGGACTCTGCAGGAATACTGAAGTGGATGGGAGAGTTGTAGCTGCTTTGGTCTTTATCCATCGCTCGAATCACCTGCACCACCTGATACGCACATGGAGAAAGACTGATAAAGTGATTTGCACAAATAAGTCTGTTTTTGCCACTGAAGTCAATAGCATATTACTAAGTCCTTTAGTCTCAGGTTAAAATGATGAAGAAGCCGAGCAACAATTAAAATGTGATTAAATAATAATTCCATGTTCTTTTCTTTAAAGTGGTCCTATTATGCTTTTTCACTTTTTTAATTTTAGTC
>NW_015649998.1:1533109-1533270 GCF_001515625.1 Sinocyclocheilus rhinocerous
AAAGGAATTGTTCGTTTTTAGTTCGTTTGAATTTTCCCTCTTTTCCTTCGCTTTTAAATGGCTTAAAAGTGCCGTGCACATTTTACTTTCACTTTTGAATTAAGGCAGTTCGGCATCAATTGCTTGAATGCAACAACAAAATACAACGTCAAACTCACTTT
>NW_015649998.1:1533287-1539456 GCF_001515625.1 Sinocyclocheilus rhinocerous
TGTTTTTCGAACAACCTAGTATGAGAGCATGTTCTAGTACACCCCCAAAACAAAATCAGGACTTTGTAAAAGAGCATAATAGGACCCCTTTAAAACCATATTACAATTTCTATCTAAACTAATATAATGTATAAAGCATACAAATGGATGAGCGTTCTTCTGAAAGCTTGCATCTCTTTCTCTCTCTCTCTCTCTCTCTCTCTCTCTCAAAGACTCAAACACTGATCTTCCCTTTCTGTAAACCTGTGCCACTTAAACTCCCTCCCTTAATTACAGAAGCCTGACAGCATCAATCACGCTCCCAATGTGATGCTACAGCAGCAGCTATAAATAGCACCAATCACCAATAATAGAGCTGGAAAGTTGTCCTTACATAACAAGCTATACAACAATGAAATAAACTGTTGTATTGTTGTAAAATACACTCAATATTGTTTTAAAGCCAGAAGGTGGCTGACTGAGGCAGTGAAAGTGATCTGCTCTATTATTTTCTCCTTAGGTGTTCAGTTGTGTACAGCTATTACATCTTGAGAAGAGGATGTCTGTGGTGGTCTATGCAGAATGTGACTCATTGTTCTTGATTTACCATACAGGGTAAGTAATTGATTTAGTGCCAAATGCAGATTACACATCTGCAGTCTCCAAGCACAGGTTTGGTATTGTCTGTGCTACAGGGGTATCGAGATACAGCTGTAAATGGGAATGCTAATTACATCACATGACGTGGGAGATCCGCAGAAGAGGAAAGCAGGGCTTTGT
The DNA here is from genome assembly GCF_001515625.1 of Sinocyclocheilus rhinocerous. NCBI lineage: Eukaryota > Metazoa > Chordata > Actinopteri > Cypriniformes > Cyprinidae > Sinocyclocheilus > Sinocyclocheilus rhinocerous. The sequence goes on from NW_015649998.1 coordinate 1,534,047, forward strand.
CTATTAGAAACAACAGAATGAGGCCTTTTGAATTTTTAGTTACATCGACTGTTTATCTGCCCTGAAGCATGTTGATAATATTCATGGATTCTTTGCTGGAAGTGTTTTGCAATACACTTAGTTTAATTAATTCAGCATTAATGAAAATGCTGATGCATTTGTATGCAAATGCATACATCTATATTTATACGTACCTTAATGTAAACCACACACACACATTCAGATGCAAATATTTTATATAAAATACTCGCATTACTGGTGCTCAGTTTTCCTTTCATCAAAAGTACCATTTCAGTACTGTGTTTAAATTAAACACTACATAATTGGTAGTCTTGGGGAGTAACTAGTAACATGTAACGGTGTTACAGTACATAATTTAATTACAAACTGTAACTGCAATCTGTTACATTTACTGAGAAAAAATGTGTAATTACATTACAGTTACTTCTGGAAATGTTAACAATTACAAAAGGGGTTACATCTGAATATTTTCTGTAAAACAGCTATGTGTTGCTTGGGGTAAATTTTAAATAGGGTAACTTGTAATCTGTAACCTATTACATTTCCCAAGTAAAACCTTCCCAACACTGATAATAGGTCCTAAGAGGAGAATAGAATTAAGGGGAAAATAATAATAATAATCCTAGCTGAAGTGTGGAATTTTACATTAGTAGAACTACCAAACTTATATTAATTAAATCATATCATATCATATCATATATCATAATCATAATCATATCATATATCATATCATATATCATATTATATTATATTATATTATATTGACTCAGGCTATCAAAGGTAGTAGAACTACCAAACTTATATTAATTAAATCATATCATATCATATCATATATCATAATCATATCATATCATATCATATCATATATCATATTATATTATATTATATTATATTGACTCAGGCTATCAAAGTGTTGCAGTGTGAAATGGAATAATATTACGGTTTTTACAAAATAACTAGTTACTAGTGATCTAATCATTTTGGCTATCTTAGATTGATCTTTACACCAGAGCAGTTACTTACAGTTCTTAGCGATGTCTAGCAATTCTTACTTCTCAGTGGTGTCAAGTAAAAAGAACTGCATTAAAATCATCAGAGAGTCTTTAACTAATCACACTCATATATCCCTCGTATTATCAAAAAGCCAAACAAATGAACAAAATATACAATATGCAATCAAACTGTTATAGTTCATTTGTCTATTTAGGTTCTTCCCTATAGAGCTGCTCAGGTCACACTTACAGTATGTGTAAAGATGTCAAGAGTCAAAAATATAGCCTGCCAATAATGTGAGGTAACTGAATATACCTGTCACGGGTGCACTGCTGAGCGGACTGAGGAGAAAGGAACGGAGAGAGACGAGGAGTACATCAATCCAACTGGGTTTAATTGACACAACGGAACATGGAACACTCACGCTATACATAATGACATGAACAATACAAAAATTAAACTATTTGACCTCACTAAACAACTATTCATTTAGATGGAAGACTAGTAGCAGAGTATCCTGACCTGTCATTAATCAAGATAAACTAACATAAATGGACTCTGATTAAACTAAATAGTAAGAATTACTGGTAACACTTTAGTTTGGGGACCCACCTATTCTCACTATTAACTAGTTGCTTATTTGCATGCATATTACTAGCATATTGGACTAGCACTTGTAAAGCACATATTAATTCTTTATTCTGCATGACCATATTTTAGATCCCTTAATCCTAGTCATACCTAAGCTTAACAACTACCTTGCCAAGATATTAAGAGTTTATTGAGGCAAAAATCACACTTAATAGTTTGTTTATACTGAGAATTGGTCCCCAAACTAAAGTGTGACCGAATTACTAGTTCAGCTGTGCACAACAGTAGTTGCTTGTTGAGTTGGCGAAAAATGTAGCATGATCACATGCAATCTCTGCATCATCTGACCCCAGCAGTACTACAAAATAAAGTAGGGCTTAGACTGTGAATAAAATAAATGAGTCCGCTGCTCAGGTGATCTTGTTATTTTACAAACCAGAAGATGAACTGTGTTGTACAATGTTGTCTGCTTTGTGAAGCCCTCATGGTGAAGCTCAGTGGTGCTCCATCACTAGTTTCTAACCAGAGCCAGAGACAGTCTCAGTCGCCCCTTCATCCCCATAGCAACCGACCAATCAGCCAATTACAGGCTGAGCTGAGGACTTACCCATTGTAGGGTTTTTCAACTCAAAAAGGGAAATATTTATGACTAATTATAACTGGTTATGATTAATAAATATTTAGATTATATCTTCGAATTAACTGTAGCAGAATCAATATTACAATTATTTGATCTGTCCGTCCACCGAGCAGACAATATAATCATTTATCAATTCAAGGAACGATTAAAAACCCCAAAGATCATGCATGATTCTACGCAGACGCTACACCATTCATCACAAAGTTCTAACCATCACAGGGCATACAAATGAGGCCCCAAAATACAAAACGCAAATACGCAGAAGTTCAGGATTACATCGCAATTGATCTACTTCTGAGAATCTACCTGAAAAGGTATAGAAGTGGTTCAGATGACATGCAGAGGTTGCTAAGGCTGACTTTAATTCTCCGTGAGTATCAGGCAGGAGGGAGGTTAATGATGAATGAGCAATTACTCAAACATCTGCTGCCACCCTGTTTGTTTTCCTAGCACTGCCAAAAAAATAAGATCCCACAGGCGATTGCCTCCTCCCTCACCCACCCTACTGCCACCAGCCCATTCCCATTTGGCTCAGCCCGGAGTCGCCCAGCTGCTCTACCTGCCTCTGGACAGTCCTATGGGCCCCAGAACGAGGAAGGAGGGAATCCAAGAATACGTCTCATGAGTGCACACAGCGAGCAGGTCTTTGGCTTAGCAAAGGTACTTCATTACTGAAACAGAATCGGAAGCAAGTGGCAGCCGTTCAACTAAAAGTGAAGAGTGAGGCAGAATCTGTGGTTCTTGCTAACGCTAGGACGGATTGGATTCACTCCTAAGATTAGCCTGAATTGATCTGCCTTATCTCCCTGTCTGATGTGCCGTTTAGACTGAGCTCCCGTTCCTTCCCTGTGTTGAGCCGAGGGCCTTGGGCTCTGTCTAATGCCATTGATTTCTCCTGTTTCAGGGTTTAAAAGTGCCATGGCCACTTAGACAGACAAGCAAAGGAACTACAAAATGGTAAGTGATTGCTTGTCAATGAAGATGGATTGTTAGGTCATGGAAAAAATATCAAAACGTTAATTATATTTATAAATAAAACTGTATAAATTATATACACTATTATACAGTATATTATATAAATATAATTGACATTTTTATTTATATTTATATTATTATTTTTAATACTTTATAAGAAAGTTGCATTTATTAGTTCATACATTAGATATCATTTAGGTATCATGAACTAGCAATACAATTATTTTATATAATATATTAATGCACGTTAATTCGTGGTTGTTCATAATACAGTGACTAATGTTAATTCACAAAACTTGTAATTTTAAAAAATGCTGTAAAAGTATTGATAAATGGAAGTTCATGATACCTAACTGATACCAATTTAACCTTACTGAACCAAGCGTTTCATATAATTCTGTTAATTAATTGGCATATTGTGTTTTTAATCTGAATAAAAACACAATATGCCAATTAATTAACAGAATTAATTGCAATTAATAGCATAGAAAAGCCCCCAAAATATACCTAAAATATATTACATGTAAATTACATAAATTACATTAATGGCAGATGAAAACATTAAATAAATAAAAAGTAAAATTAAAAGCCATTTTATATAGTATGGGGGTTGGGCAAATTTCAAAACAAGTAGTATTTAAATAAATCCAAAGACACAAATCCCTAAGGTAAAATTGAAAGTGTGAAGTGCCTTCATGTCTGGCTCTGTGCTAGGCATGTCTGAACTTCCTTTTCGGATTCTATATACTGGGATTGAAAGACCCCGCTGTCTCCCACTGGGATCATTTCACAGTCCAATCAAATGTGCATTCAACTTCCTCTTTTTCACCATTGACCACCAACACCCCACCGACTGGGAGAAAGCCAGATATCTGCATGCATCTGTATTTGCATGGAAAGCACTTCCATCGAGCAGGTGGTAACAAGCAGGGAGAACCAAATCAAAAGAGACGGTGAATATCTCCACAAGCCTCTCACCAAGAGGTAATCAGCGAGCAGCTCCTTTTCCACATTCAGATGTATTTGTTGATACGCTAGAGAGTGCTTGAAATCAAGCTGTCTTAAGAGTCTCTCTAAAACTAGGTCTGTCACTTCTTAAAAAGAGAGAGACACTTAGGGATATTTTTGGAACATGATGAACATGATCCGTTTACATTGATTTTACACGGAGCATGCAAGACAAATGTATTTACAACAAAACATCTGACATAAATACAGAGGACATACATACAGGACATTATAAGACATAACGTTTACATATATTAAACAAGCTCGAGTTGAGTGGCATTTTGATTGTAACTGCTGGATATGATGTTCTCTTTTTGATTGCAATATTGCTCCAGCTTTAAATGGTGTATTTTATAATGTGAAGAGAAGGGAGAACATGACCGGAAGCAGCAGATTGCAGGGGCTGCTGGTGAAAAGTGTGCCCTGAAACAGAACTCAATTAAGCTACTACTGGCCAACAGATCTGGCTGGAATGATCACAGCTTTCCCTGAAGAGTGAGAGTACATGAAAATCTATAAACATCTGGACATAAAGCTAGGGGACCAGGGCACTCTTGGGTAATTTTGCTGTTAGCATTACTAGCTTTGACGAAGAGGAAAAAAAAAAAGTTATTTCCCCTGAAAGAGCCTGGTGCTCAATGCAGCTTATTCTGGCTAAGAACTGCCCACTTAGGAAGAGACCACCTAACCAAAATATCAAGTGACCAATCGTGTATGTATATATATATATATATATATATATATATATATATATATATATATATATATATATATATATATATATATATATATATATATATATATATATATATATATATATATATATATATATATATATACACACACACACACAACCGGTCAAAAGTTTGGGATCAGTAAGACTTGTAATGTTTTTTAAAGAAGTCTCTTATGCTCATCAAGGCTGCATTTATTTAAACAAATATACAGAAAAAAATGGTAATCTTGCAAAATGTAATTACAATATAAAATAATGTTTTTTATTTTAATATCCTTTAAAATATAATTTATTTCTGTGATGCAAAGCTGAATTTCCATCAGCCATTACTCCAGTATAAAGTGTCACATGATCCTTCAGAAATCATTCTAATATGCTGATTTATTATTAGAATTATCAATGTTGGCAACAGTTGTGCTGCCAATTTTTTTTTTTTTTTTTTTTTT
>NW_015649998.1:1539896-1540851 GCF_001515625.1 Sinocyclocheilus rhinocerous
AATGGAACCTTATTGTAGTGTTACCAAAAATTCATTAAAATACTGGCATGAGTAAGCATGTCTCTTTAAATGTTTTTATAGAAAAGACACCAAAACGGCGGAAAATGTGCATGGAATTTGAGCTCAATTTCATAACACAGTTGGTCGCAAAACAGTCTCTATTTTGTAATAAAATAAAATTAATTTGTGCCCAACACAAATACCTGAAGAACTCCATGAAGGAAAATCCATAGCCATGCTGTTCAGCAATCCCAGCACACACCACATTTGCAGATGCTCCAATCAGTGTTCCATTTCCTTTGGGAATAGAAAGAGAAGAAGAAAAAATGAATGACTATCTTGGATAACTCTGATAGCTTGAATAAACATAGACATTCATTTATTTTTAAAGAAAAAATAAATGTTTGCCTAGTGAATTCTTCCATGTATACTCTCTCTCTCTATATATATATATATATATATACTGGTAAAAAAAATGTATAGCCTGAATACACTGTAAGTCGCTTTGTATAAAAGCGTCTGCTAAATGCATAAATTATTAAATTATTATTAATTAAATTATTATTAATTATACTTTAACCAGTCACTTGTCTGCCTTGAGAGAGAGGATCTGAGAATTTGTAAATGTTTAAATAGCACTATATGTCCTCTACAAATACAGCACTGTACAAACACGGATCTTTATAAATTAATATTAGATTTGATTTGGTGCCAATGTGCACAGCAGATTTTGTTATGCTGATTGCAATTTATAGTTCTCCACTGTGCAATCACTTCTGTTAGAGTACCAGCAATGAAATGACCTTCAGTGCTAAATTGCAGAGGTGATTTAGCAAGGGTTTTTTTTTTTTTTTTTTTATCATCTTTTTTAGTTGTTTGGACTTCAAATATGCGTATTGTTAATAAAGATAACATCTATTTGAAAATTTGCTTCAACGTTTTCGGAGATGTGAGC
>NW_015649998.1:1541700-1543102 GCF_001515625.1 Sinocyclocheilus rhinocerous
GATTTAGCAAGGTTTTTTTTTTTTTTTGTATCACCTGCTTTGGTAATGCATGGCACGAAGAGGGACTTCTGTCCCAACTCAAATCACAGGCATGATAGCTTTCTGATGAAAGACAGAGGTCATCACTTCATCAATAGCATGTCTAGAAAAATTTACTCTGGAGCATCTAGGGGTGTTCTTCAATTTATTGTCCCACCTCTGATCCAAGTGGCTTCATCAGTTGTAGGATTTAATCTCACTCCACACCTCAATCTCATAAGACTTCCAAAACTGTGATGAAACCTGTGTGATGTGTCCTTAGCATGTCGTAAATTTCTGTTTTAGACTGTCTACCATACCATACCATAAACAATGATATTCCATATAAATATTTTTTTTAAACATGCATATACAGTGGGTACGGAAAGTATTCAGACCCCCTTAAATTTTTCACTCTTTGTTATATTGCAGCCATTTGCTAAAATCATTTAAGTTAATTTTTTTTCCTCATTAATGTACATATATATGAAGGCTCTTGATTTCTTCACAAAAGCATTTTCACCACATTTTCAGTTTAATGACTAAATGCCTTATAGGGGATGAATTTTCAGATTTTGAACCATTTAAAACTCTAAAGGCAGTTTGCACCCATCAATTTGTCATTTCCTAAAAGACATATTTCTTAAAGCATGTTGTTTGGCCTTGTAGAAGAATGGTCTTCATATGAAAGGTTCACATCTTGAAACGTGTCAGCGTGACAACAAAACCAGAAGTCTGCCTTAGCATTTCATGGATCGATACTACAGCTAACACATCTCCTTTGATTAGGCTGTAGGACTGCCACATCTCTCTCCGTGTCCTTAGAGCCAAACAGGCAATGAGGCATTTTCAGATGGCCTTGTAAGCACACTACATTCCTAAATGTAGAGCGATCTATTGTGCACTGTGGTGCTTTCCAACCCAGTAAGGAAGAAGTTTGTGGCATTGAAAAACCACAGCTTATTAAGGTTGACACAATGTAATAAAAAGAGACCTTTTTTGAATCACTAGTATGAATTGCTTGTTATATATCACAGATACAGTGGTGTGAATACGTTTTTGCCCCCTTCCTGTTTTTTATTTTTATTTTTTGCATATTTGTCACACTTGAATGATTCAGATCATCAAACAAATTTTAATATTACACAAAGATAACCTGAGTAAATACAAAATGCAGTTTTGAAATAATGATTTCATTTATTAAGGAAAAAAAAGCTGTTTAAACCTGCCTGGCACTACGGGAAAAAAGTAATTGCCCCCTAAATCTAATAACTGGTTGTGCCACCCTTTGCAGCAACAACTGCAATCAAGCGTTTGCGATAACTGGCAATGAGTCCTTCACATCACTGTGGAGGAATTTTGGCCCACTCTTCTTTGCGAAATT
>NW_015649998.1:1544101-1554676 GCF_001515625.1 Sinocyclocheilus rhinocerous
TGGCAATGAGTCTTTCACATCGCTGTGGAGGAATTTTGGCCCACTCTTCTTTGCAGAATTGTTTTAATTCAGCCACATTGTAGGGTTTTCGAGCATGAATGGACTGTTTAATGTCATGCCACAGCATCTCAATCGGATTTAAGTCTGGACTTTGACTTGGCCACTCTAAAACCTTAATTTTGTTTTTCTTGAGCCATTCAAAGGTGGACTTGCTGGTGTGTTTGGGATCGTTGTCCTGCTGCATAACCCAAGTGCGCTTCAGCTTGAGGTCACAAACTGACGGCCGGACATTCTCCTTCAGGATTTTCTGATAGAGAGCAGAATTCATGGTTCCATCAATTATGGCAAGTCGTCCAGGTCCTGAAGGTGCAAAGCAGCACCAGACCATCACACTACCACCACTATGTTTGACTGCTGGTATGATGTTCTTTTTATGAAATTCTGTGTTGGTTTTACGCCAGATTGGCTTTCTAAAATAATGTGGGTAATCACAGTTCTTTCATGGTTTAACAGGAGGGAGCAATTACTTTTTCACGTAGGGCCAGGTAGGTTTGGACAGCTTTTTCCCTTAATAAATGAAATCATCATTTAAAAACTGCACTTTGTTTTTACTTGCATTATCTTTGTGTAATATTAAAATTAGTTTGATGATCTGAATCTTTTAAGTGTGACAAATATGCAAAAAAAATTAAAAACAGGAAGGGGGCAAAAACCTTTTCACAGCACTGTACATTTAGGCAAAGTAATTACTTCTCGCTTCTATAGGAGGTGTTTTGCAATTCAAAGGAAACACAACTAATTATCTTTTAAAAGCATAGTATTAATTGCAGTTTGTCAATCCACTTGAACAAAGGTTGCTGTAATGGAATGTTTGTTTAAAAAAAAAACACTTATATGATATATAAGAGAGAAAATAATGCAACTGACCTCCAAGGCAAGCTCCCATAGCCAATGAAAAAATGAGAGGCTTGACTGGTAGGCTGACATCAGCATCTTGACTGAGGTTTATAAGCACAGGAATCTGTGAAAGAAATAAAAACACATCAGATAAATATACTGGTAACACTTTACTTAAAGCCTTGTTTATATTTGCATCATAAAGGGTTATTAAAGGCTATAATGCATTATAATTATTCATAATGTGCGTTGTAATACATTACAGTATATGTTGTCGTAAATTATAACCGATTTTAAAATGCATAGTGTAACAATGAATTGTTAAGAGTTATAATGTATTAATTGTGGTTACAATTATTCATGAGATTGTTCAATGCATTATAAGGTGCATTACAAGGCATAATTAATACATTAAAACCACTTTTATAATGCATTATACACAAAGGCTTATTAAAGTGTTACCAATATATTATATATAGTGTTGTATATAGGATGGATGGATGGATGGATGGATAGATAGATGCCCTAATCATAATTCTCATAGCCAATGTATTTAATAAAGAAAAGCATATTTCAAACAACCATCTGTCAAGAACATTGTGGATGTCAGGGTCACTAAGAGTGTTATATTCAATAATTCTGACAGCCGTCCAACCTATTAGCAGATATTCTTCTGCTCCACAAGTCAAGAACAAGAAAATCAATAGCTGATGACATTAGATTTCTTTATCCATATTTCTCTCTTTTTAGCACAGACACAAAGCTTGAATAAACAGCAAATGAAAATCTCATGAAACAGCATGTATGATCCAAGCATCACCACTTTGGCCCAGGCATGAAATCTACATGGATAGAAATGAGACAAAAACACTCCACAATGGCTATAGCCATCAGTACTTAGCATGAGCATATAATGGTGAGAAGCAGAGAATGCATCCCTGTGGCGACAACGACAAATATGCATGCATCCGTTTCTCAAGGCACATAAGCATTCGATCTTCCCACCAGTGTAGTGTAATTTAAAGATTGCATATTTGCAGAAAATGTCTTCTGCCTCAAAGATTTCTGTGTGTAGCCACTTGTCCGCTACACGCTGGCCTCCCAGCTAACATCGGCTTCAGCTGCAATCGACTTGAATAAATTACACAGCACAACTGTGATTACATTTTCTACTACAGTTGCCATCCGGTTCATTCAGCTGTGGCATCGCCAGCGTGGATGGGAGGGCACCAGGAGCCAAAGCAACCGTTCACTTGTGCTGACAAGAAAATAGCAGTTTTATGTTTGCAGTGGAGCGCAAATAGCACATTTTTAATCTGCGTGGTAGATCCTAACTTGACACAGGTGGCATGGAAACATTTTTACAGCTATCACACATGGTCTCTGTAATTATAACTCTGCAATCTTAAATATTAGTATATTTATTACAAATAAAATGACTATGATAATTAAAGCGGATTAACAAATCAACATATTAAAATTATTTTTTGAAGGATCACGTGACACTGAATCCTGGGGTAATGGCTGCTGAAAATTCAGTGTAGCGTCTGGACCAATCAAACACACAATTTTTCATTTGATATCAGCTTTGCCATTACAAGAATAAATTACATTCTAAAATATTTTAACAGAAAACAAATGGAAGTTATTTCAATTTAAATTTCATCGCTGTCAGTCAATTTCAGATCCTGGTTCTCACCAGGTGGTTCTTTTGGGATATTCTTGTAGATCTATTTCAGGATAACCACTTAGTGTTCCTGAAAATATAATATCAATTGTGGCTTAAAGGTTTACCACAAAGACAGAACCTTAGATAATACAGGTTAAGAATGGTCAATAATGTTCATGTTAAATGATCACCTTCATTAAATCCCACAAGCACTTTGTTCAAGTTTACTTATTGCAATTACAGAACAATCCTTGGCAAGTCACCCATCAAATGGCCAGGGACACAAAGGAGATCTACAAACATGGTGAGGGAGAGCAGGGACATGTCTGCAGCCATGTATATGTCATATATAATACCTTACAGATGAGACCAGGGACAGAAGTAAACAGCTTCTGTATTGATCTTCAGATCAGATGTTTAATGATCCATGTGGATGTCAGTGACTGTGTCATGTTTGAAAAGGTACTCAAACTGAACCCTCTGAGTCTGATACGTGATCCTAAACATGGTGAGCACAATTTAAAATTGCTTTATGCATGGTGTGATATGGAGTCAATACTTAAAGCAATTCAAATGTCTAACCACAGAAACTTGCTGCTTAGACCATTATGAATTTCCATGGCGTAATATTTTGGCTAGTTAAAGGGGTCATATGATGTTGCTAAAAAGAACATTATTTTGTGTATTTGGTGTAATGCAATGTGTTTATGCGTTTTAAGGTTCAAAAAACACATTATTTTCCAAAGCTTGTTGACCAAATGAGGCTTGAGGGTTAAGTTAGTTATGAGGTTTGATGAGGACACCAGCATGCCAGCATTCAGACCACTTTTCAAGAGTGCGGTTAAAAATAACTGAACACATGCTGATTTTAGTTGTTAGTAGAGTCAAAAACAGGCACATTCTGTGCTCTACAGAAATGAAATGTGTGTTTAACTGCATGGTCTTTTTACTCCAGCTTCAGATTGTGAGAGGGCACTGCTGAGAAGTCTTTTCTGTATTTATACAGTGATGGGGCCTGCAAAATCAATGTGATCCATTACCACCACAGGTGTATGCTGAGCTCAAGTACATTTCACTCTGTTTATCTCTCATTTTTTGACAGAGCGAGTGAAAGAGACAGAGAACAAGCAAGAATAACACTAAATAGGATAGAGTTGCAGGTCCCAGTGGCTAACTAGTCATCCAACAATCGACTTGATGTACACGCGTCCTAAGAAATATACTATATATAATCGGGGTCAGTTTGACAGGCTAATTATACTAGACTAGTATTCAGCTAGTTGTTCACATAACAACTTTGCCTAACTAGTTGCCTAAACTAACAACTAATGTAGTTCTGTTCATCCCTACTACACCCAAGCCGAGAAAGTAAGCGAAAGTAAGTAAGAAAAGAGGTCAAAATAGACAGATCAAATGAAACGTGTGGAAAACGCTGGAGAAGAAGGACATGAAAAGGCTTTTGAAATGCTAAGTGACTTGTCTCTTCATCTGCCCTGCATTCTTCCCTTCTGCTCATTTGGCAGTGCGCGATCGGCAGCACAGCTCTGTCTGTTTGGTGCCATGTTCATCATATCAGCTCACAGCACGTGTCCCTTCATGATGCACATGATTCATGCGCTGCTCTGATAGCACATCATCACTCACTACTGTTTTCCACACGTTTCAGCTGACTATAGAGGATAAGATGCACTATTTTCACCTATTTGTCAACAGAACGTGGGCAGTTGACACGACATGGCAAGCAGTGATGGCAGTGTCCTGCAGTGTGACATGCCATACTAAAAGTATTTTAAAAAGCATATTTCTAATTAAGTTATAATCATAAAACAGCTCCAGTGTTCTACTTTGCATAAATAAAGTTAAAAGAGTACTGGGACATTTCACGTTTTACTTTGTTCACAGGGGTTAAATTGAAAGAACTCCAAAATCTGGCAGTGGTTCAGGGTCTCTAGGCAAGATATGACAGTCCTTCAAGTTAAGTAATGGACTTCAGTCATTATCATTACATAAATCGCTTCAGGTTCATCCAAGACCCTCCTGGTTCACATCAGAGGCCAGCTCACTTGTCTTATTTTGTGATAAAAATCAGGTGACTGATATTACACCTTACATAACTTCATATTCGCAGAACTATTTTATAAAAGATTTTGTCTTAAAGAAATCAAGTGAAAATTAAGCAGTTTCAGCATCTAATAATATATACTTGATACTATATTTACTGTACACTATATTTATTTTTACAAAAATAATTCAATTTAAATTAATAATTTAATTGAACATAATTTTTAATTGCATCACAAAAACAATTAAAATCCTGAAAAAAATGCATCATGTTACCCACATAAATATTAAGCAGCACGATTTTTTAAATCGATAAAAAGACATCTTTCTTGAGCACCAAATCAGCAAATTACAGGAAAAATATAATATGTCATATATATTACATATTACATACTTTTGAACAGTAGTGTATATTGTAACACAAATTACAAATAAATGTGGTTCTTTTACATTTTTTATTCATAAAAGAATCCTGAAAAAAAGTATCACAGGTTTTAAAAAATATTAAGCAGCACAACTGTGTCCAACAATGATAATATATAAGCATATCAGAATGATTTCTGAAGGATCACGTGACACTGAAGACTGGAGTAATGGCTGATGAAAATTCAGCTTTGCTTTACAGGAATAAATTATATTTTAAAGTATATTAAAATAAAAACTGTTATTTACTGTTATTTGTAAGGCCAAGTACTAATAAAATGTCTGTGTACGAAAGATGTCAGACAAACTAGAGTGTGATTCTCTTTTTTTACCATAGATTTGTGTTTGTGTGCAAATGCTTGAAGGAGTAAGTGAGTTCCTTACCATAGTGGCAGTGAAGGGAATGTTGTCTATAAGAGAGGAGGCCAGTGCTGAGACCCACATGACCAAAATGATGGCGATGGCCAACCGCTCGTCCTCTGGCACTGCCTGGGAGAGAAGATAACAATAAAATGTCACAACCAAACACACACACACAAACCCTCTCTCTCTGTCAGTCTCAGATGCCAACACAAAGGTGGGAGGGCTTTGCAGACAATGTGTTCATGATACAGTCACATTGGATTCATTATTTCACGCTCTGTTGCTTTCATAAACCGAAACACAACACATGTACACAAACAGATGTAAACACACACTCTCACCATACGCTTGTTTTCAATCCAGCTATAACGTATGTGAAAACGCACCGTAGCCTTTTTATTAGCATGTAGGAATGCTGTTTATTAGAAAATTGTTTTATTTCAGTCGTTTCCCCACTATTTCTCTCTTTGGTTGTTCATCTACATGGTCAGATTTTGGGGGTCCTGGTGCTGCTGATTGAATTGAATGCATCAGAGCTCCACAGCAGCACCTGTCATGAATAATTACTGTGATTGTAAAAGGCTTGCACACCAAACACAAGCTGACGGGTCTATCAGAGTGTGATCGCCAGCCAGGCAGAGCTGGACACTTCCAGGTCTGTGGAAATCTCTGTATTTATTGCCCACATAGACCTACTATTGGATCAAAGATAATAATAATTTCAGCCAGTCACACTATTTAATGAGGTTCATTTGGCTGGTTTACATAGTTTTTTTAAGTGTGGAAATGCATGCTCTTAGAATTATGGTCCATGTGTAAAAAAAAGATAAGGAGTAAAACAGAGCCCGTCCACTTTTTCAGGAGCCTTGGTTTTTTCCATAGAGATTTTTTAAGTCTTTGTTCAAGAGTTATAAACCATGAACCAAATCAACCAGCAACGAGGTTAATCACATTACAAACTTTAATTTGAAGCAAAAATGTATTTGAAAATTGACAAGTGTACTTAACAGTTTTACCCACAGATCCATGAAGAACTGTGAAAGACATAAACAAAACTACATATTTTATGCTCATTTCAAAATATGCATATATAGACAAATACAGTACTAAAAATAAAGGTTCTTTCTTGGCATTGATGTTCCCATGGAACCTTTCCGTTGCACCAAGGGTTCTTTATAGTGAAAAAAGGTTCTTCTGATTATTAAAATATTCTTAACAAAAAAAAGGGTTGTTTTAAGAACTGTTCACAAAGTGGTTCTTCTATTGCATCCAAACCCCCTTTATTTTTAACAGTGTACTTCATTTGCGATGCTTCATGGGAAGTGGGCAGTCAAATCAGGAAATCAGTAAAGAATTCCTTTTTCACAATTTGCTTATTGTGATTCTCTGATTGGTGGAGGTTTCATTGCTGAATCATTGGGTAATTTAGTTTCTCATCTGCTGTTAAAATTATTATTTAAAAAATATGTTGAAATAATGCAGGCAGATGGACATGTACTATCAATTAACAACCTTGTACTGTAGCTCACACTGTAAGTAAGTTAAAAATCAATCCTAAAATGAATGGGATTTTTCAGAAGCCAATTGTTGGCACGTCATAGTAGACTAAGCTGCAGCATAGAACTCGGACAACAGTGAATCTAAATCTAAATACAAAGGGAACTGCAACTTTGTATCTAAAAATTTGATTTTATCTCTCAGAAATTAACTTTATATCTCACAATGACCTAATATTTTGCAAATGCAGCTTTGTTTCCTATAATTGCAACTTTATATTTTGCAGTTTAAATGTCATATGTTACAATGTGACTTACAATGACTATCTTCTTATTTTTATTTTTATAATCTGCTTTTACTCTGAGGCAGAAACAGATCTTCCCCTCAAAATCCGATCACAAGTGGTCACAGGAGACACATCTGAAAAATGTTACATCAAGGTGTAAACAGCATGTGTCGCCTTCCCACTTGTGATCATATCACCCAAGATTTAACACCACTTTTTGGGATAGATTTTGTGCTGATTGCATAACACCTTTAGTGAGTCGAGCAGCAAAGCAACACAGCCCATGCAAATATAAATTCCTAGTGAAATCCCCCCAAAGACTGTATCAAATACTTCTGGAGCAAATACTCACTTTTATCAACACTGCTGTCTGCTCCCCGATGTAGTCGATGAGCTGCAGCTCCAAGATTTAACACCACTTTTTGGGATAAATTTTGTGTTGATTGCATAACACCTTTAGTGAGTCGAGCAGCAAAGCAACACAGCCCATGCAAATATAAATTCCTAGTGAAATCCCCCCAAAGACTGTATCAAATACTTCTGGAGCAAATACTCACTTTTATCAACACTGCTGTCTGCTCCCCGATGTAGTCGATGAGCTGCAGCTGTGCTAGGGCCTTAAAAACACACCAAAGAGAAAATCAAGTCATAGACCAGAAACCAAAACAACAGACATTTAACCTGACAGCTCTGATTTTCCATATTTTAAACAACGGAAGTGGAATATCAGTATTCATCTATTTTTGTCTCGCCGCTTGCGGTGCACACTGGTATGAGTGATTGTGAATGTTGGCTCTGCTATAGAGGGCAAACAGTTTATCTTGGAGCAGCGTTATGCTCCCCACTGGGCCCAAGGGGTGGGCTTCCCTGTGTGAATACTGTCCTCCTAACAAAACAAAGGATTAAACCAACACAAACAGCAAACCTAGCATTTCAGCTGCTGACATGCTCACTTTCTTCTTACTTAGACTCCCAATCTCTAAGTCACCCTCTTTCTCCTTCTTTATTTATGAATGTGACAGATAAAAAAATAAACATAACAATGCACTATTATATACACTATTAATATTTTATCTTTCTTGACAATGCACTTATATTTTATATTTAAAATATTTTGTTCTCTATAACAATGCATTTTTTCCCTCAGGTTTGTAAATAAAAAAAAGACATTAAATTTAGGGAGGGAAAATAACAAAAATAGATATAGACATATAATAAAAATGTATTACGCATATACATAATAATACACTATTATATATCTTTCAATATTTTGTCTTCTATAACAATGCATTTTTTCCTTTTTCACACTTAAAAAAAGAGAGTGTAAATATAAAAACAGACACAAACATATATGTACGTGTGTGTGTGTGAAATAGATTTAATAAAAGAAGTAGAACACATTTTCTTACAATAATTGTGCAAATTAATTTAGAGTTAATACAAGTCTAATATAATATAAATCTTTTTTAATCATATTTTAGGGGAATTTAATTTTATTTTTATTATTGCATTTTTTTGGTTGCATTAAAAAAAATGAGGGGGCGCATTTGAGGCACGACAGGCTCCAAACCAGCATCCAAAACACGACATGGGCCAGTGACCAGCTAAACTGATCTTGGTAAACAATGACTAGCCATCACTGTGATGTAACAGATGACAGAACATTGGGATATGTGGGCGTTTGTTGAACATTAGCATACCTCCATAAGCACAAACAGAGCAGCGAAGAACAACAGGGTGGCCCATTCCACTCTGTGAAGTATGATCTCGAAGTCCTGAATGTCAGCCAGCACCAGTAACCACAGAGCCCCCAAGATAGCAATCCAACCTGAGGGACAAAACAGTGCATCACTGGAGATCACTGGAAAACAACCAAGAACACTGTTCACACAAACATTTTATTTCCTGTTGTTGCACGTAAAGGTTTTAAGATAATGGAATCCTGGAAAACAGCCGACCGGTGGTTAATGCAATGCATCAATCATATGTTATGTCTCTATCTATCTTGCCTTCTCACGACCACAAACACTTTCTCATCAGCCGACCACAGCGGTCCTAAATCTGGCATTCCACTCACACAAAAAACCATTCAGCGGGAGAGAGAACAAACAGCAGCATTCAATTAGAAACACAGTCCAGCCACCTCACAAACAGACTCATAATCGCTCTGCACATCGATACACTGACACCACAGGTAGTCTGCATCACCACAATGGACTACAGACTGTCAGGGCGTAAGAATAATAAGCCAGTTACTGGATAGTCTTCATTAAAGGCTTCTGTGATGTGCCCGACACTGATCTAAGAACCTCAGTCTAAATAAATAATGGGAATCACAACTACAGTAGATATAACAGAACATAAAAGTGCCAGTTTCCCTGAGAGAGGAGATCATAGTAATTAATTCTGTATGCTTTTTTATGTTTGAGAAGTCTCTTATGCTCACCAAGGCTGCATTTATTTGATCAAAAATAAAGTAAAAACAGTAGTATTGTGAAATATTATTGATGATTTTAAATAACTGCTTTCAAATATATTTTTTAATGTCGTTTATTCTTTTGATGGATAAGCTGAATTTTCAGCAGCCATTACTCCAGTCTTCAGTGTATCATGATCCTTCAGAAATCATTCTAATTTGCAGATTTACTGCTCAAGAAACATTTCTAATTATTATAAATGTTTGAAAATAATTGTGCTGCTTAATATTTTTGTGGAAAAAGGGTAATAAATTTTTTTCAGGATTATTTGATGAATAGAAAATTCAAAAGAACAGCATTTCTTTGAGATAGAAATTTTAATTTAAGTCTTTAAAGTCATTTTTTTTTTCAATGAATGCAGGCTTGCTAAGTAAATGATGCCTGAATCTTCAATTTTATGTGAACATTCCCTGTGCTCTGTTCAATAAATATTAGCAAAATAAAAGTCAATCTGTACCACAGTTTATTTTAATCCACTCATTGTGATATCAATCTGAAATATCTCTGAAAAATGGAGGTGAAATATAAAAGGACATTAGCTGGTGTGAACATTGTGCATGCTGTCAAGAAATATTGCCAGACATTTTACTGCTGATTAGGTGATGTACTGTTTCCCAGAAGCCTCTGGGATTAAAAACATACGCAGCGTGTCAGGAACAAAATGTACGAGTCACTAAAGTGAGACGGATAATACAGCAGGAAGCGGACCAGCGTTATACTGCTCCATCACATGCGGTGGTAGAAGTCCATCATAATGAGTGTGCCATTTAGACATCAGGACCGTGCACAACTAATGCGTCACATCTCAGCCTTTGACCTTTACTATAATAGCCACAGAAAAACAGGCTTTATTCTGGACCTGCGTATTACATGCAACTGACGTTGACAATTTAAAAAAAACA
>NW_015649998.1:1554822-1555759 GCF_001515625.1 Sinocyclocheilus rhinocerous
TCACCAAGGCTGCATTTATTTGATCAAAAATAAAGTAAAAACAGTAGTATTGTGAAATATTATTGATGATTTTAAATAACTGCTTTCAAATATATTTTTTAATGTTGTTTATTCTTTTGATGGATAAGCTGAATTTTCAGCAGCCATTACTCCAGTCTTCAGTGTCTCATGATCCTTCAGAAATCATTCTAATTTGCAGATTTACTGCTCAAGAAACATTTCTAATTATTATAAATGTTTGAAAAGAATTGTGCTGCTTAATATTTTTGTGGAAAAAGGGTAATAAATTTTTTTCAGGATTATTTGATGAATAGAAAATTCAAAAGAACAGCATTTCTTTGAGATAGAAATTTTAATTTAAGTCTTTAAAGTCATTTTTTTTTTCAATGAATGCAGGCTTGCTAAGTAAATGATGCCTGAATCTTCAATTTTATGTGAACATTCCCTGTGCTCTGTTCAATAAATATTAGCAAAATAAAAGTCAATCTGTACCACAGTTTATTTTAATCCACTCATTGTGATATCAATCTGAAATATCTCTGAAAAATGGAGGTGAAATATAAAAGGACATTAGCTGGTGTGAACATTGTGCATGCTGTCAAGAAATATTGCCAGACATTTTACTGCTGATTAGGTGATGTACTGTTTCCCAGAAGCCTCTGGGATTAAAAACATACGCAGCGTGTCAGGAACAAAATGTACGAGTCACTAAAGTGAGACGGATAATACAGCAGGAAGCGGACCAGCGTTATACTGCTCCATCACATGCGGTGGTAGAAGTCCATCATAATGAGTGTGCCATTTAGACATCAGGACCGTGCACAACTAATGCGTCACATCTCAGCCTTTGACCTTTACTATAATAGCCACAGAAAAACAGGCTTTATTCTGGACCTGCGTATTACATGCAACTGACGTTGACAATTTAAAAAAAACA
>NW_015649998.1:1556575-1569138 GCF_001515625.1 Sinocyclocheilus rhinocerous
TTTTCAGCAGCCATTACTCCAGGCTTCAGTGTATCATGATCCTTCAGAAATCATTCTAATTTGCAGATTTACTGCTCAAGAAACATTTCTAATTATTATAAATGTTTGAAAATAATTGTGCTGCTTAATATTTTTGTGGAAAAAGGGTAATAAATTTTTTTCAGGATTATTTGATGAATAGAAAATTCAAAAGAACAGCATTTATTTGAGATAGAAATTTTAATTTAAGTCTTTAAAGTCATTATTTTTTTCAGTGAATGCAGGCTTGCTAAGTAAATGATGCCTGAATCTTCAATTTTATGTGAACATTCCCTGTGCTCTGTTCAATAAATATTAGCAAAATAAAAGTCAATCTGTACCACAGTTTATTTTAATCCACTCATTGTGATATCAATCTGAAATATCTCTGAAAAATGGAGGTGAAATATAAAAGGACATTAGCTGGTGTGAACATTGTGCACGCTGTCAAGAAATATTGCCAGACATTTTACTGCTGATTAGGTGATGTACTGTTTCCCAGAAGCCTCTGGGATTAAAAACATACGCAGCGTGTCAGGAACAAAATGTACGAGTCACTAAAGTGAGACGGATAATACAGCAGGAAGCGGACCAGCGTTATACTGCTCCATCACATGCGGTGGTAGAAGTCCATCATAATGAGTGTGCCATTTAGACATCAAGACCGTGCACAACTAATGCGTCACATCTCAGCCTTTGACCTTTACTATAATAGCCACAGAAAAACAGGCTTTATTCTGGACCTGCGTATTACATGCAACTGACGTTGACAATTTAAAAAAAACAAAAAACATAAATGACCGCCTGCAAATGTCACAACAAACGAACAGAAGCCATTAGCCCACTTAATGTATGCATACACGCTGGGAGAAACATTTACAAGGATTATCTTCTCTAAATTGTGTTTTACTGGAGCACCATTAAGGGGACATTCATCGTAGCATCCAGATAAAATTTTTCCTGAAAATAATATTTCCTAGTATTGTGCTTGTCATAATTTAACAAAACAGTGAAAGGGAAAAATTCATTTCTTGTTATTTTGCATTTATTTGATTTTGCAATATTAATCTTTCTATTGAATATTAATCCTCAGTGTACTCGGAAAACAAATATGAGAAGGAAAGGGAGAGTGGATGATGTTCGGTTGGCGTAGATGGGTCTTGAGTTAAAAGCAGGAACACATAGTGAGGACTTAGGGAGTTCAGTCTTTGAAGCAGCATGTGTTGAGCAGAAGGTCACGTACTGTACACCCCACACTATCAAAGCTTTGGGGTCAAAACTATATTTATTTCATATAATAACACAGTGCTTTCCTCTGGAGTGCACAATCAGGAACCAGGGGCCAGATTCCCAAAACATTCTTTCGTGAACAAAAAAGTTTTCTTAACTGCCATTTTCTTATTTTTTAACTTGAGAAAAAAGTTAAGAATATGTTGTATTCCCAAAAATTCTTCTTCTTTTTTTCTTCTTAAAAATCATCGTAAATAACCTCCTAAAGTTAGGATAGCCCCAGACTTGTCTTAAATCCCAAATAGTAAGAATGATTTAGTTAATTTATTGGGTTATTTAAAATTAATTGTTGCATTTAAGCATCACAAAAACACTAGCTACTGTAAGGAAAACAGGTCAATTTAGCTCAAAGGGAATTATTTTTTATTTTATAGGGAATTTGGACAGAACACATGAACACACGCATTCACACATTCACACAAGTTGCAGAAAGAGAGAAAGTGAGGAAAGAATGAGTTTGAGAGAGTGAAAATGTGAAATCCCAAGTTTATAGCAATATGTGCAATTGCTTAGACCTGAACAACCATCAATCATTTAATTAACCCTCGCATTGAGTTCCTCAATGAGGCTAAAATTTATATTATTAATGCACCAGTTCAGCTAGAATCTGGAGGTACTTGCGTTGCTTGTTTAGGGGGTTCCCTTGCTGTCCTCATTGCAGAAAGGGGTTACCCAAGTTTGTTGATTGGCTGGAAGTCCAGTTGTCGTTCGAAGTGATGTCTTGGGAAGCCAATGGTTGGGCGTTGGCTGAAGATGCGGAGTTGTGGGCTGGTTGAAGTTTTGAGGCGGTCACAGACTCGAGGTGAACTCGGAGACACTGCGTTGCGGCAAATCTTAACTCAGAACACGAAACTCTCAAGGGAAAAGAAAAGAAATTAAAGTAAAAGAAAGAAAAGAGTAAAGTTTGACAAGACTAGAAGGCGTTTCTCACGGGCAAAAAGCAGTGGCAAAAAGCATGGCTAAAAGCCAAAGGAACGGCAAAAAGCGATGACTAAAAGCATAATTTTATGGTGTCTTGAGTTTATAAACTGGGCTGTTAGACACATCCTAACTGGTGTCTTGACCAATTAGACATTGTCTTAGCTCGGGGTGATGCTATGTTTCTCCTCCCAATACATAAATCAACATGTTATCTTATCAGTCACATGGTCCAAATTTTCCCGCTCTTGCAGAGTATAATTTGGACATGATTTCTGTAACAAGAATATAATAACATTTTACAAAGTATTGATTGATAGAAACATTTAAAGCATGACTTTTCAAACTCATACATACCCAACATGAATATAATCCTATAAACTATTTAATATTTATTCAAAATACATACAGAATGAGTGATTAGGACATGATAGTCAAATGTGTGGGTTACAGATATGGAGTTAAGCGAGTTAAGCAAGTTAAGCAATGGACAGATATTCATTCTGATGATCATTTTGGTGCATCTACATCTGTAAAAGACAGTCTCTCTGTCGTTCTGTGAACGTGAGGATGTGCTTTGTGAGGAACAAAAGGTCAAAAGGTTTAGAAGGAGCCTGGTCTTTGTCCTGGGTGGGGGAAACCAATCTGAAGAAGTCGTTAGCTCATGATTTCTATCATGGATTTACATGTGATGGTCATGCTGTACATCTCTTTGACCATTAATCTTGGTTACTTGCCCCAACTTTGACAAACTCCTTCCTGAGTTGGAATTGTCAATACGTGTTCTTTTGTTTCAAAGCTGCTAGTTGGTGGCGCCAGGGTATCGTGGACAGATTTATGAAGTTGTCTGGTTATCCTGGGCCTCTTTGTGGAATTTGGCTCTTTGGGTGGTTTCAAACATATTCTTATCGAATCTTAAATTGTCTGATTCACTCTGATACCCTACACTACATATAATACTAGTAGGACTATTAATAGGGATGTGCACAAGTTCTCTGAAGCGACGCATTTACTGTAGCAAAAGTTAGCATAAAGTATGTGCCAACATGAAAATACCAACAAAAAAGTTCTAGGTATTTTTTTTAAGATAAACAACTGTTTTGGATCGCCAGCTTGATGTAAAATCATTTGCCAAAACCAGCACTTGGGCGCAGAAAAGTGGGTCTTCCATAAACATTTGGTCCCAGGGCTCTGTGAATTTAAGCCAGAAAGGACAATTGTTAGTTACAACTTTCCTCCAAAAATGAAGGAAGAGTTGGGAAGAGACTCCTCTTGTTTTTTATTTTATTTTATTATTAGCCTGCATAAACTTTACAATCATGAAAGGCCCAACCTTCTCACTATTATTTTGACAGCAGAAATAGTCACAAATATCAAAAATCCAACCCACTCAGGATAACAAATTACTGAGCAATTATCTGAAGACCCCATTTCCACCAGACTATTTCCTGTTAGCAATCAGGAGTTTGGACTTTAGCCAGCGATGCCAGTGAGTGAAGTGCCTTCATTAAAATAAGCTGGACAATGGTCAAACAGTTACTATTCAAGCTTCCCAAATTTAGCACAAAACACAACATATGCATGCACACATACTTTTGGGATTATAACCAACGCTGGTCAGTAAATGCTGCAACAAATGGATACACTAAAAATCATAGCAGAGGGGGCGACAGTATGCTTCCAATTCTAGCAAAATTTGATTAAACAGGTGAGTGCTGAAGATTCCCATGGGAAATCATTTAATAAGGAATGAGAAGGACGAACAGAAGAAGAGCCAAAGACAGGAAGAGAAAGAACAGAAGTAGACAGAGAAAGAATCAGTTGCAGTCACACAGAGGACACAGATGTACTGTAATTGTGGAAGAGAATATATTAATGTAAAGATGGTTTAAACAAGGTAAAGATCTTAAAGGCAATGGTGTTCAGAATAGCTGAATGATGGAAGACAAAATTATGTAACAGGATGAAGTGGATTTTCGCAAATCAGGATGGAGTTTTATGGAAATGTAATGACGGAAGTTGAAACTGAATAGTAAAAATTAAGAGTGTGACTCACTAATATAAGTGATGTAGTTCAAATATCTGTTACGCCCCTCTTATTTGGTTGATACCCTAAAGATGAATATGTAAACATAATTACAAAAATTATAAAGTAATACCAAAATTAAGCTTTTGTTTTCCCTTCAGAGTCTTTGAATATCCTCAGATCTAATGAAAACTCAGGAGAAAGAAAATAATGAAGCTTTAATCTCTTAAAAACTGTGATTATAAAGTTTGTTTTGCTTCTCATAAGATTAGAAGTCAAGAAGTATCAGTCTGATACTTAAATTATAAGCATGTTTTTTGAGATATTAAAGGGGCTTTAGGGTGCAACAAAACATTACATATATATATATATATATTAGGCGTGTAACGATACGTATTTGTATTGAACCATTCGGTACGAGGCTTTCAGTTTTTTTCAGATTCGTTGGAGTAATCCTATTACATTTGGGGGAAAAAAAGAGCTTAAAGTGAAATATAATGTACCCCAGGTTGTGACGGTGAGGTACTTCGTTAGAGTTTTCCCTCTTTTCCTTGCTTTTATTCACTTTTAAACAGCTTGTAAATGCTTGTGCGCATTTTACTTTCACTTTCGAACTAGAGGCATTTCGGCATCAATTGATTGAATTGACAACAACAAAACAAAACAGTACAACAAACTCACTTACATTAAACATAGAATGTTTAATTTATTAACAAAACGAATACAAATACACCATGCTATAGGCCTAATATAAAATAACAAATCTTGAGAATGGTTGCTTACCTCCAACATTCTATCAAGCAAGCATTTCCTTAATAATTAAAGCAAATAAAGAACCATTAGAGCCAAATTCATACAGACCTATTAGTCTTTTAGATGTAGACAATAATATATTGGCTAAGATATTAGCTACTCGCCTCGAAAATATTCTCCCCTCTGTGATATGCTTAGACCAGACAGGATTTATTAAAGATAGACTTCTTTTTTTTAATATTGGAAGATTGTTTGATATTATTTACTCCCCTGTTTCTGATCATAACCACTCTGAGATACTTATTTCTTTAGATGCGGAGAAAGCTTTCGATAGGGTGGAGTGGGATTATCTTTTCTCCACCCTATCGAAGTTTGGATTCGGCCCTAAATTTATTTCTTTGATTAAATTACTCTATGCAAAGCCTCAAGCTTCAGTGCAAACAAATGGTACTACTTCTAATTATTTCCCACTTAGTCGCTCCACTAGACAAGGATGTCCTCTCTCCCCTCTTTTGTTCGCGCTTGCCATAGAACCCTTAGCCATCGCCTTACGTGCTTCCAATACTTACAGGGGGATAACTAGAGGAGGGAAGGAACATAAAGTGTCTCTGTATGTTGATGACTTACTATTATATATCTCTGACCCCTCAATATCGATACCTGCTATTATGTCAATTTTAGAGGAGTTTGGTGTTATTTCAGGTTATAAAATCAATCTTTCTAAAAGTGTATTATTTACAATTAACCATGCAAACACACATCAACCATCCTACTCTCGCCCTTTTAAAGTTTCAGACTCCTTTAAATATTTAGGGGTCAATATTACTAAAACCTTCTCTGCATTATTTAAAGAAATTTTTTGACGATATATGATCAGACCTTGCAAAGTTTTAAAAAATGGAATAACTTACTCATTTCCCTAGCAGGTCGCATTAATATTATCAAAATCAATATTTTACCTAAATTTCTATTTCTATTTCAGTGTATTCCTTTTTTTTATTAATAAGGCATTCTTTAAAAAAAATTGACAAGATGGTATCTCAGTTCATTTGGAATAATAAAACTCCAAGAATTAAGAAGACGTATTTACAGAGACCTAAATCTATGGGTGGTATGGGTCTACCTAATTTCCAGTTGTATTATTGGTCATGTAACATACGAGCCCTTTCATTTCCATTTTATGATCCTTTGGCTGACTGGACTGAGATAGAAAACCAATCATGCTCCCCCCTCCTCTTGGCCGGGACTAATTTTTTTAACTCTGTCTTCTCCTCCTTCATTTAAGATAATAAACCCTGTAGTAACTCATTCTTTTAAGATATGGTCTCAAATAAGAAAACATTATAAATGGCATGCATGCTCTACTCAGGCTCCATTAACTGCTAATCATTCATTTCCTCCATCCATATCAGATGTATCATTTCGTAACTGGTCTGAAAGTGGAATTTGTTTACTCAAAGATTTGTTCATAGATGGATATTTTTCCTCATTTCAACAATTACAAAAGAGTTTTAATCTGCCGAAGTCCCAATTTTTCAGATACTTGCAAACGTAGCTTACAAAATACGTAACTTTATCAAAAATAATTTTCCTTCATTCCCCAAGGAACCACCAGACTCACCAATGGACTCACTGTTCTTGGATAACCCATTTGTTAAAGGCGGCATATCTGTTATTTTCAAGAAACTCTCACAACTTGAATGTAACATATCACTGGAATATCTATGTGAAGCATGGCAGGAAGATCTGGGAATAAATATTACAGAAGACCAGTGGGATGACGCACAAAAACTGGTTCACTCTTCCTCAATATGTGCTAGACACGGATTTATACAGTTCAAGATATTGCACAGACTTCATCTTTCTAAACAAAAACTTTCCAAGATGTTTCCATCTGTGGACTCAACCTGTGATAGATGTGGACAATCAGGTGCCTCATTAGCGCACATGTTTTGGAAGTGTCCTAAAATCATTACTTACTGGTCCACAATTTTTCAAATAATGTCACATATTATAAGAAGACCTCTGGACCCAGAGCCAGTATTAGCTCTTTTTGGGGTTAAAGATGATAACATTACAATATCAAAGAGTCAGTATTCTGTGATTATATTTGTGATGCTTATTGCACGAAGACTTATTCTTCTTAATTGGAAACAAAAAAAAAAACCCGACCCATTTCACTTGGATAAGAGAGGTCATGCAATACCTTCAGTTAGAAAGAATTAGGTTTTCTATACAATATAAAGCTTATAAGTTCTATGACACTTGGGAATGCTTTATAGACTATTGTTCTCTCTTTACGAAAAACAAAGAGAATGTTTAAAAAAAAAAATAATAATAAAATAACTTACACAGTTTAAATATAAAACAATGAAAATCAGCAAACACGGTGGAACCAAATAAATCAGAAACTAATGTTAAAAAAGCTTCCAAAATCATCTTAGATAAACGGCAAAAGTCAAAAGGCCTTCCAAAGTCTAAAATATTTTTAAGATCATATGATACTAGTCTTAATAATAACTGTGCATCTTTTCTCAAAAAGTGAAGCATATTCACCGATTTGGATGGCACAAACACACACACTACAAACTCTAGCACTGTACTTCATGCATGGTGTGAAATGAATCCCAGACTTCTTCCACACTGGCACTGGGACGGTTTGTCACAACACTAGTCCAAAAAAGTAACTTTTGATTTGCTTTCTGCTTCAATGTTCCCCCACGGCATCCAACTGAAGACGTAGGAGGAACTGGGGGCCTTCGGCAGTGCGCAGCACAAACAGAGCAGAAAAATGGGAGAGACAGAGAGAGAAAGAAGGCTCTGCAATTAAAACAAGTTTGCTGAAAAGCCTGGGAGGCTCATTCATCATACCCAAAACAACACAGGCATTCTGGCCCGTTGAGTGAGACACAAACACCACCTCATCATGTTCTTCATTTTAAAGCAAATGTGTTTCCACAAGCACCTTATTTATAAAGAACTCTGTCTCTCTCAGGATGTTCTGGGAAGAAATGAGCTGTTGTGTGTGTTCTACTGTGATTAATCTTCCTCGGTTTCCTCATTCATTATTTGGTGGTACAGCTTTTGTGCTGCCCAGGAGATAAATTATGTCTGGATTTTAACTTATTTATTCATAAATAAATGACCATATCAAGAGATGAATTACATTAGCAATATTTAATATGCATGTGGTCCAGATCTTAAATGTAATCGTTTCCTCGTTTAAAAAGTTTCACCCCTAAATAAATGAATATTGCTTTAAAGTTGCACTACAGAAGAGATTTTGGTTAAAAATGAACAAATCAACATGTATACCTTAAACCATCAGATTTATCATTCTGCAGAGGAGCAGTGCCAAAGCATAACCCATGTAAAGAAATAATTTTACTATTTTACATTTCAAACAGAGAAGAGGCCAAAGTTTCATAGCGCATATTTAAAAGAAAATGGTTTAAAACAAACATTCACATGAGTTAAAGACTCGCGACTCATAAAAACATGTCCATAATAATAAAGATAATAAAGCTGCTTAATTCACATGGAGTATCGCCTCATGGGGGTTGAAATGTTGAGATCACATGACCAGATACTTCTCATTTTCTCTGGAATTTCTTGTTATCGAACATTTCGCTTGTGGAATAAATTATTCATGGCTTACTATATGAAATGGGTATTTTTATCATGTGTAATGAACATTTTTGTTCATGCTTTATTCTATCTGTATCCATGCCACTAGGTGTCTATATATTTCTGGAAAACTACCAAATCAATTAGCAACTTTAAGCAGAACTGCTGAATTTGAACTACATAAGCAAATGAGTACTGCAAGTTTCTTAAGTCAAATGTTAAATGTTGCTTGTTGTTTTCTATCAATCTCTTTGGATTTTTTGAGCAGGAAAATATCTTTACTTTCAGAGTAAATTCTCACACTGTGAAAATTATTGATATTTCCTTGAAAATCCGTTACGACCTACATGTGAAATGTTTTGATGGACCTATAGAAATGACCTTTCAGAGCCTTTTTTATCTCTCAACAGCTTTTCAGTGACCTAAAAAAATCAAGAAAACTCCCGGATGCACTGTTACTGCTCATATTGTTCACAGAAATGTGCTAAATGTTCACCAGTCAGTTATAGCAGAATCAAACTGTAATTACATAATTTTTCTGGGAAACGGATGGCCTTGGGGCTTAAGAATCACTTAATTGTCATGAATGTGCTTTTCGTTGGAAAGACATGCGGAGTGCAGCGCATCCTGTGTGCTTCATTGCCCTCCAGCAGGCGCACTGTATCCTCGCCCATGATTAAATAATCAATATCAAAGGTCAAACGGAGTGGTGATGTGTCAACCTAATGAAAGTCTAATGACAGTCATTTGCAGGCCATGCTGGTCGACCCTGGTTTTGATCAGAACGAGGCACTGAGGAGAATTTGAAAGCAGAACCACACGTTTTTTTGAAAATGGTAATGTACAGTGATTATTTTTTCGATCATTGCCAATTAATTAAGTACACAGCTGTGGAAGGCAACAAAAAAAACATGATTTTGTATATATGAAGAGATGTGACATGATCATTTAGAAAATAATATTCATGTGTCTTCTTTCCACAAGATCAAACTGTCCACAAATGAGAATTGATTATCAATACACAATCAGACCCAAACAATACAACAACCTCAGCGAGCTGCAAGGCTGGCATTCTCTGATTGACCAACTCATTCACACTAATAGTGTTTGGTGAAGTTCTCGATCTCATTTCCATCTGTAATTGACATCTCATTCACCGTATAATAAACACGTCCATAAACCAGTTCGACAAAGTTAGCGCAAAATGAAAGGCTGTGCGGCAGAAAGAAAAAATACAGAAAAAAATAAAACAGACTAATTTTAGGTCGAGTAATACTAGCTGTCTTATTTAATCTCACGTTACTCCACTGTTATGGTTTTGCGTTTGTGTCTCTTTCTGCATTTAAAGCCCAGCTGCAAACAATTATGACATCAACACAATGACGGATTCATACACACAACAATTAGATCATGGGAGAAAGTGGTTAGCCTAATAACATTCGTTTCTCTAATTTTATTCTATGAACCCTAATATAATGCATATAAAATGAAATGTTTGCTCCATGGTAGAGGAATTGGCACATTTTTGATCATTTCAAAAATAGCGAGATATTCTTGTGATTCCATTTCCTCTGCTCAAACAGAGAGGAAACAAGCCCTCATAATTATACAGTGAGGCATGTAAACAGCAGGGCCAGTTCAGCAATAGAAACGGATGAATCCTGATAATTTGTGTCCTTGTTTGTCTCTCGCTTACCCAGATCCAGATGTATGGCAGGGACAAAGGAGTTCAGGAAGAACATAAAGATGACCACCCCAAGGACAGTCAGACACTTGACCAGGAGGATTTTGTCAGTTATTCTGTGCTGTAAAAGACCATGAAAAACATGTTTAGACACAGGGGAGAAAGAAACGTGTCAAATACCTATTATGCCCTCTAAACAGTGTTTCTCAACTGTTGAGTTGCAATCCACAAGTCTATTCTGACAGGTTCACTTATATCAGTGAAAAAAAAATGCAAAACTGCAAATATTACAATGCTAATCATATACAGTATGGTTAGCTTTATATGTTAACATTTACAAGGGAGGAGAAACATCCTGCGTGTGCGTCAAGTCTGAGGAGGAGGGGCCGGGTGAGAAAAACTTTCTCCAATATTTTGACTGCAATACCTAGTTCAACCACTCGGTGTCAATCCTACATACAGCACCTTTAAACTCCAATAAATAGTATTTTATCAAAAACATAACCCACAGTACATTACATACAGATTCAACTGCACAAAGGCTAAAGATGGTGTGTGCCAAACACAAAGTGTTTTTGTAGTGAATTATTGGCTGCCAAGTGAATAAAACCATCAAATGTGACCTGTGCTGGAAAAATAACTCGCAGTGGCGTACCGTGCGGTTTCAGTCAAATTACATACACACATATAATGTTACACATCCGATGTTTTTCCTCAACAGTACCCCAAACGTTCACTTAAGACATAACGAATTATATTTGCGTGAATACTTAAATAGGCCTACTGTAATTCTGTGAATATGTGTATACTTATCGGGATCGCGTGCTACCGGAAGCGCCTTTATGCACGCACTTCGGATGAAAGTCAGTGTGAGAAGCGCTACTCCTCTCATAAAATGTCCAAATAAAGATCATTTTAGATGTTTAATTACTATTTGGAGCATTGGGATCAGTAGACGAGGGCTTAATGAACTCATTTTTGTGAAAACCTCACATTCGACCAAAATCGTCATTTTTCACTTTTTTGCCTGTAACTTAGCTCAAAATTACCCCGTGCGCATTCCGACTCATTTTGCCAGCACGTGTCACAAATATCAATTGATATTTAGAAACAAAACTATAAACACTGTTTCATTTGTAAGTCACTTTGGATAAAAGCATCTGCTTAATGAATAAATGTAAATTTAAATACTTCTAATGTCTATACAATCACAAAATTGTACATTTTTCTATTCACCGTCAGCTCATAGTAATATTATGACACTTAATGTGATAATTTGTGATTTTGTTTATGTTTGTACAATCAAAAAACATATGGCTGTAAATAAATAAATACATAAATAATAATTATTATATATATATTATTATATATAAATAATAATTATTATTATTATCAGGGTCCTGGGTGTTCTAAATTTTGACTCCACTGGAATCAAATAAATTGGTCAAGTTTCTTATCATATAATAAGATAACATCAGAAAGATAAGGCAGGGTTAGCAGTGAGGTACAACACTTAATCAACCAAAGCCATGTTAATGCAGCTTTGTTTTACCTTTTTCTGCAGCTCTTGAATATTGTGTTCCCAGTTTTTGTCTTCCTGTGATATTTGCCTACGAAAATAAAGGAATAAAATAGAATAGAGTGTGTTAATACATCCTTTTAGCCAGCATGGACACCTGCAAATGAGTAGGAGTGGTGATTTCATGTCTGTGAGTTTGAATCGCTCTGACACTGCAGACCATTTACTTTCAATATTTATCTGTAATATGAAATATTTATCAATATTTATCTAAGTTGGAGTTTGTATGTAGTTAAAAGTAATGAAGTAATGAAAGTGTGGGCATTGCCAGTCTCAGGGGGGGGGATGGACATCTCACTACATCTAAATTTAGTGACAGATTTCCAAAAAATGTTTTCAAAATGTGCAATGAATTAGATTTTTTTTCCATCACATTAAAACGGCTGTGAGTTTGAATCGCTCTGACACTGCAGACCATTTACTTTCAATATTTATCTGTAATATGAAAT
This sequence comes from Sinocyclocheilus rhinocerous, assembly GCF_001515625.1. NCBI lineage: Eukaryota > Metazoa > Chordata > Actinopteri > Cypriniformes > Cyprinidae > Sinocyclocheilus > Sinocyclocheilus rhinocerous. Next base: position 1,568,920 of record NW_015649998.1, read on the forward strand.
ATTTATCAATATTTATCTAAGTTGGAGTTTGTATGTAGTTAAAAGTAATGAAGTAATGAAAGTGTGGGCATTGCCAGTCTCAGGGGGGGAAAAGTCTATAAAGTAGGTAAAAAAAATAAACAACAAAATATATAAATAAAAAATAACATATTAGATAGATAGATAGATAGATAGATAGATAGACAGACAGACAGACAGAGAGACAGACAGACAGACAGA